>NC_086247.1:123882627-124191969 GCF_021018805.1 Prinia subflava
AACCAAGCTGCCTTTGACAGAAGGAGGAGAGAGGGTCTTGAGGGCTCCTTCAGAGTCCTGATCAGGTCACTCTTTCAGATCAGCATGAATCCTGGATCCAAATAAAGCCCCCAGCCTGGCTCGGCAGACACCTGGGATTGTCCAGGAGTCATGTGAATGACAAGGGCCTTAGGGGAAGGGCATGTCTACCTTCTCTGTGGAAGGACCAAGCTCATCTATCTGCTACACTGGTGCAGCTTGTCCTTGGCAGAAAGCCCACCAGTGGGCAGGATTCTTCACTTGACACATCATTCCAGGCAGAGTTCAACCGAAAATATAAATATTTATAACTTGCTAACTTGTCTCACCTATTCAAAGCACGCTGGAAATTCCCCAGCATGTTCTTGAGCATGAGAGGTGCCTGGGGCAGCTGCTGTGGCTTCACCACGCCAGCCTGCACCTTCCATGTCCCCGAGGCTGGCACGGTGCCCTGCCCTGCAGGTGGCCCCCACAGAGACACCCGCCACCCTCATCTCGCTCCGGGACAGGCTCACGCCTCAGCCACCACGCCTGATCACATCCTGGGCCATGCTGGAGGCTCTGTCAACAAAATCAGGGCATGGAGCCTCCCAGCAATGCGTTTGTAGCGCTTACGCCCAGCCACAGAAAAGACTGACATACTGGGAAGAGAAAATGCATGGGCAGAAAAAAAAACCCAAAAAAAACCCAAAAAAAAAACCAAAACCAAACCAAACCAAAACAAAACAAAAAAACCCACCAAAAATACCCCCACATAAAAAATGAACTGAATATAATGTGGTGAAGATAATCTACTTTCATCTTTAAATAATTAATTTTTAAGGAATATGAGACTTCTGTAAAACCTACAATGAAATACTACTGAACTGAATGAATTCACAGCAGAAAGGTCTCAGACTACATCAGGGTTATGGTTATGGCCATAAATTGTGATTAAATGTTTATGAGTTAGTTGAAATATTGCAGGCAGGATCTTTTTTTCTTTTTTTCACTGTAGGGTGCACATATACACTGCAAAATTCTATAGATATTTAGGGGATTGTGGGTTTAAAATATGATTATTTATTGTTAGATCAATTTATTACGGCAATAGTTAGGGGCCCCACCTGCGATGTGATTACCACCAAGAAAGGCTCTTTATAAAACAGAGTAGGGGCAGAAAACTTGTTGAATGGAGATAAAACAGATGTAAAAGTCAAAGAGTGGGAGAAGCAGCATGTTGCTCTGTAATAAAAGTAAAGAACTGAAACACAAAGATGAGATGGCTTAACTAAAGTGGTAGTAAGCATCTACAGAGGGCAGAGGGGTACTTAGGCCAAGGGCCAGCCCAAGTTTTCAACTGATACAAGGGAAAGTGTGGCAGTGCTTTAATTTAATTAGTTTTGTTGCATATGTTCTCTGTAATAGTTCGGTTCTCTGTACCCTCACCCCCCTCATTAATATTCCTTTGTTCCTTCACTCTCCCTCACAGTGAGTTATTTTTAGCACACATTTGTTAGATGTATCTGTTACCCTTCCCGCCTTTGTAACTCCCCTCCTACCCTCTCCTGATTAGTCCACGTTATGTTTCCACACCCCTGGGTCCCTCAGCAACTGTTCCCGGTTGGCTAGTGATAGCCAACCACTCCCCTTGCTCCTCCCAGCTAGCCCCTAACAAAAACCCACTGCACCCTCCCTTCCTCGGCCAGTTCTGGGCTGAGGAGCTGTTTTTAATAAACCCTCTGTGCACTCAGAACTGACTCCTCCTTTCTTTCCACTGCCTGTCGCTTCAACACCGCTCACAAGAGCCTCTCAGGGATAAGAACCCAAGGGAGTCAGCCCTGCCTGCGCTGCTTGCAGGCTGACCCCACTGAACGCCTGTCGCCGCGCCTGGGCTTGCCGGGGACAGAGTCGGTGGACTCTGGTGGGCACCGCGACAGGAAAGAACGTGGAAATAGAAGTGGACTAGATTTTGCTCCTGTTTTAATTAGAATACCACACTCAATAATCTTCAATTTTCATTCCTCTCTAACCAAACATCCTACCACAGTATCACAGACTGGAAAGTCCTGCTTGAGAAAAAATACCTTTTACAGTTGTGTAAAAACTGTCCTAGGAGTAAAATTTTCCAATTGTTATAGATACATGAAATGTAGTCCAAAATCCAAATACAAGCTACTAAGACAACAAAAATCGCAGTAAGTTTAGGAATAATTTTCCACCTTTTGTTGCACATGGTTATGTGCTCAGTGAATCAAAGCATCCTACAAATACGGTTTTGATCTGATCCGGTCATGACTGATTCAATCAAATAGTTATCCTTCAAATCCCAGTTTTCTGAAATAAACTTTCACAGGGATATTACTCCCTCCTGCAACTCTCAATTATGCATATACCATATAACAGTAAAATTAAACGCACATTCAGTAAGTTTGGTCTGCAATTACTTACTTTTGCAGGAACAACTTGCACATTCTGGAAGGTTTATCTTGTTAATAATGAGTCCACTACTAGATATTTATGCAAGTGAAATTACCACACCATGTAAAGACGTATAACAGCTATTTACATTCTGTGCTCTGAACAGAGCATAATTCCTTCAGAAACCTTGGTGCATATTTATACATTTAAAGACCAATATAATATATAAACATATATAAGGTTCTGGCAGCTCCTGAAAGCTTGCATATCCTGAGTTTGCATGCATGAGTTCACAATGCAAACAACACAATTTTAAAGCAGCAAAATGAAGTGTGGAAGAATGTGTTTACAGAAATAAAAGGAAAAATAAACCCTGGTTTATGCAGCTATGCTAGCTTACCCCACTAAATCCCACCCCAGCTGAAGGAACAACAAGTAGTCAGCCCTTCAGTGCACCGCCAAGCAGCAGCACTGGTGCTGAGTGGAAAACTGGTGTGCAACTAAGAACTGTTCTTTCACGGGTTTAAGAGGATGCACCACAGCTATGACTTGCTGAATTTGAAAGGACAATCATCCTGACATACCACAAGGAAGTCTGTCATGGCTTTCTGTTCACAACCCAGAAATCAGGAGAATTCATGCCCCCAGTGTCATCCCTAAGAGGCAGACCTCTGATATACTCAGGTATTTGGGGTAGTAAGAGAAGTGGGCTAGCCAGCTGTCTTTCCCTTTCCTCAGTCACTTCTGTGGCTCTATGCTCCTAGATGCTTCCAGTGTGGTCTTCCCATTGCTCCTCCTACTGCTAGAGCAGTTTGGACTTTGGCTTCTGGAATGCTCACATGCAATTACCATTTAATCAATCAGCCACAGTTTTCCTTAGCATTAAAACTGGCATAGAGCAACTGGTAATTTTTTATACTTTATAGTTTCAATAATGCTAAAAGAAAAATTAGTATCTTTGTGTCTGGCAGAGCTTTAAAGAATGTTACAAGCAAGGGATGTGTAAGAGCTTTTCAAAGCAAAATATGCTGCAGAATTATATTCATTGGGATGAGCAGGGCAACCCAACAATAGAGGTTGCAACCAGTTCAATCCAGAATTACACATCTATATATACATACATAAACAGGCACAGAGAAATGTGTTATCATGCTTACATTTTTTCTACCTATTCCAGAATTGAAAATAAACAATCCTTGAAAAATAAATTATCAATAATTAGTTGAGTCTCAACAGCGAAGTGCCTGTCAAATACTTTCAAGTGACTGAAATTAATTTCAAACACTTAGTTGCTCTTTTTTAAACAGCGAGGAAAAGAAATAATTCAACAAATAGCATCTGGGTCCCATGAGCTCTTTGATAATACTATGCCTGTATTAAAAATGTTTTTGGAAATCCTTGAGTACATTTCCAGTATGTCAGAAATAAAGACGACTGTCAGATAGTCTTATTAATCAGTTGGAAAAGCCAAAACCTCCCAGTGGGAGGCAGAAATGTTATACTGATGCGATTATGAGTCACTGCAGTTTTGGTTGAATCAAGGCCATTTATTTGAAGGTCTGTTGCCCAAAAATGCCTCCTAATTTGCAAAACTCTTTTTTTTCTTTATTCCTTTTTTCACCCTTTTTTAAAACTGGATATCTTATATAAGAATTTGTTTCCATCGCTTTATGCTGAGGAATTTTCTGTTGGCCTTAGTGTAGCATGATGCCTGTAACATCCAAAACAGAGGGCTCCAGGATGTCTGCCATAAGAAAATATAGTGGCTTGCTTTATTTTTAAAGATTAATACAGTTGGCAGCCATGAGGACATGAATGACATGATTTACAAGTTTGTGGGCCAGACAAAAAGGATCGAAAGATTATCTGCAAGCAAAGAATCAACATTTCAAACTGAGGAAATAAAAACAGAAAAGGCTCATCTGTTCACAGTCCAAATCTTTCAAGCAGTCCAAGGTAGCAGGGAAGAGAGTGTGTTACATCCTCTGCGCCAGCTCCCTCTGCAGGGGTCTGGCTGCAATTCTGGCCAGCAGATTTCACCCTCGGAGCTTATAATTGCATCTAATTCCTGTGTCTGAGTGGGAAACAAATGCACAAGGGAGCAGATCGCTTCTAACGGCTGGAAAATAAATCTAAGACAAATCTTTTATTTTGGGGGGTTTTCTCTTTAACCCAATTATGTTATCTGAACTCAAATGCCTGCATTTTTAGTGTCTAACTGGCAGCAGTTTGGAACCTTGCCATAAAGAAGACCCTGCACATTAAGAAGTGTCTGCACTCTAAAACAGGTCGGTGGTTTGACCGTGGCATGAGTAGTTTGTGAATGACTAAGATTAGCTACCTCCAACAGCACCACTGAGAATCAGTTGTCCCCTCTTTGCACTTCATGGCCCAAGCCTGGTGAGGCACGTCAAAAGTGCTTAGATGCCTTCCTAGGGTATTGCCTTCATATCCTGAGAGATGCTAGAAACAGCACCAGAACAGGAGCTGAATGAAAGTTTTGTATTATGAGTCCTGAATATTGGCATTCCTTCGCCTTCTTCTCCTGGCTTCCAGGTTTTCATAAAAGACAACAGACTTCTTGGTTGTGAAGATCATATAAACTCCTAGAAATTGCCAGGAACAAGCAGATGGGGACAAAACCACATAACATGTCTACTGGTAAGCTACAGACCACAGTCTGGAGAATTCAAAAAGCATCAATTACTCCTGACTTTGAAAGACTCTTTGAAAGGCATTTCTGACTCCTTCCCACACCAGCCCTAAGGGAAGAAATAACCCTCTCATTCTGCTCTCCGCCCAGCATGGAAAGCAAAGGGCTGCCTCAGCTGCACTATCCAGCACAGAAAAAGAAAGGAGAAAAAGCACAATTTAAACCAGGGTGGGATCAGGGAAGGACACTGCAGCCAAATCAAACACTTTCCAAATGCTGGAACAGAGCACAATCCTAAATACAAATGAACCCTGCTGGGTTTATGATCTGCACAGTGAACTTTATCAAGGTATCCGTTCAATGCTACACCCTGTTTACAGATACAGCACTCAAGCCTTTCAGGGACTATGATAATACTAGGTAAATACATGCTACTAATGACTTATTCCCAAGGATTAAGTTGTAGCAGTTTGGAGCTGAACATCACAGATTCTTGCTCATGTTTCCTGGTTTCTCATTTTCTGTACTCAAATGAATACTTTCTGAACACAGTAACTGGAAAAAATGGTCTTTTCTCTCAAGCATTTAAACAGTCAGTCCTCTGGTGAATAATAATACCAAAGAAAAACAATATTAACCGGATGGACTGAACTCTGACCAACAGCTCCCCCTACCAGCCAGTTCAAAGAGGATCGAGAGAAGCAAAAAACGAGTTTAGGATTCAAAAGCACTGTGAACTAAAAGGTAAATTGTCCAGTGATAGAAGCAAAATTTAAATACATACACGGGGTTTTGTGACAAAAAAGAACCTTACACCACAGACCGTCTCAACAGAGTGCATCTGACAAGTCAATGAAAAAATACTGGATTTTTCTTTAATATGATGTTTAAATCTAGAAGATAAAGGTTTTCTGTTTTGTTTTATAATATGAGAGCTACATTTTATTACAGCTGTGTTGGAAGGTAAGTCATCAGCTTCTGCAGCAGGAAATGGCATACATTTGGAGGCAGATGTTGATTGAGTTTACAGTAAGTATTGCAGGTTCCCAGAAGCACTTGGGTTCAAAGGGACCTTGGGACACCTCCAGCCTAACCTTCTGCTCTGCCAGATCAACACTGAATTTGAATTACATTGTTTAGGGCTTAGTCGCATATGGCAACGAAAAGCTCCAAGGGCAGAGGCTCCATAATCTCCCTGAGTAATCTGTTTAATTATCCTCATCTAGATTTTTTCCCTTTTATTTTAAATTTATGACAACTCTTTCTCGTTATCTTGCTGGACATCTCCATAAAAGTCCTAGCTCCACCTTCATGGCAACATCCTCTTTAGATGCATCAGAAGACTGCTATTCCCACTTTTATTCCTACCTTTGCGAAATCCATTTAACTAAAAGTGAGTCCCAAGGGCAGCTCACAATGGTCCTTTTGGACACACAACGCACACATTGTTTGCATTCAGCTCCACGCAGAGACAGAACTAATTCATCATGAGGCTGTGTGATCCATCACACAGACATCTCCAGACGTCTGAGTTGGCTTACGCATGTTACACAGTACACAGATAAATCTACCTGTCTTGTGCACACATATCTGTTCAGCATACCAATAGGGCATCTCACATTTTGAAAGCATCTCGTCTGTGATTTGTGCAGGGGTTTTCAGTTCTAAAACAGTTTTCAACATTCTCAGCAGCTTCAAAGAGCCGTTTGCATTCCTTCCTTAAAAAAAAACCCTGACAAAACAACAAAAAACCACAAACACCAAAACCACAAAACAACAAAAAAAAAATCACCAAAGCCCAACAAAACACTCAAATGTTTAATCAAAATGTTTTCCTCTGCTTTCCACCAACTGTTTCCCTTATCCACCCACATATGGTTATATGCCCTGACTCTAAAGGATGTATTAATAGTACAGTGTAACAGCAGCAGGCCTAAAGCATGAATTTTGCATCTGAAAATGTGAGATTCCCAAACTTCTCAGTGAAAGGTGCAAATAGGTATTTTGAATGCTTAAGAAGATTGACCATGTTGATTCTAAAAGTTGTTATATACTTATGAGTCAGAAATCTATTTTAGTTCCTTTAGGATTATGTTTATGACACTCTCTAAGCCTTACCTTTGAACTAAGGTACTTATACCTTATATAAGCACAAAAATAATACCTCTAATACCATTTAAAGCCTTCTAAAATGTTTATTGGTTTCCCTAATACTTGGTGAGTATATAAAATACTCAATAGTGAAGTAGAATGATTTAAAGCTTTTAATAGCTCTCTAGAAGAAAAAAAACCTGTATGTAATTTGTTTGTTGCCTTTTCACTTGTAAAAAGCATATCTATACTTGAAACTTGTGCTCTAAAATGACTCACAGATATACTGTATGCAAATTATGGATTCACATTTACTGCCACATGCCATTTCTACACAGCACAGGCTGACACATATAAACCCTAAAGAAACCGTTTTCCTGGTTCCCGTGCAGGGGCAAAGCACTTCTGCCTTCACAAGCACAGCACAGAAAAAGCACAAGTAGTGTTGAACATGATTACAGAGAGCATGAACAACTGAACACATCCCATTTTTTGACTTTTTTTCCCCTAAATTTTAAACACAGCTAAAGAATAACCTTTCCCTCACTGACGTAAGTGAATCACTGATAGGTGTTACAGTTCAGCTTTTCCACGTACAAGAGACACTTGACAACAACTTATTGCACTTTGACTTACACTTGTAAATTGGTCAAATGCAGGGCCTCAAAAATTATTTATTACTTTAAGGAACTTTATCAGTTCATTAGTTACTAATAATAAACCAAAAATATTATACACATCTACAAATAGATATTTTAGCATGTACGTGCAGATAGGTGTTATTTAATCTCCATGCAAACTCCATTGTGGGGAGAAACTAATTTTTTGTATTCTAATCAGACATTCTTTTATCTTCTGATCATCTTGCTCTTAAAATCTTTCACCAAAAAGCAAAGTTCTCCACCTGTGTTTGCACTATGTCATATTTGCCTTTCACAAAATCCATGTAGAAACAAACCTCAAAAAATACTATTCTTATACACATATATTACTGTATGTGCACTGTTATTTATATAAGAGAGTCCACACATTTATTCAGGCATCTCAGGAATGCTGTACAAAACCCCGTGTGCAGTCTCAAGCACCAAGTCTACAAGAGAGGAAATCTGTGTTTGCTTTCATAATAGTAAATCAACTTAACATGAGAGACAGAACAAAACTCTTTCTAGTCACCTGCTAGTTACTTTCATATATTAAACATGCAGAAAATAAACCATCGTTAGCGCTGCAGATTTATTTGCAGTCCCTCATTTCCAAACAGCAAATATGAACCAGCCACAGCACAAACATTCAAAGCCCTGTGAAGAGCAGAAGCTGTCCCAGCCCACATGCTCAGTGCTCCATCAGCTGCCCCACAGAGCCCGACTTTGCTCATTCCCTGCACCTGGGAGCCCCAAGGTCCACAGCCTCAAGTGACCTGATGGAATCCTTGTGAGACCAGTGAGACAATAGAAAATGGTGAATTAATTCACTGTTTTGATTTGCTTGTGTATGCATGGCTTTTGCTTCACCTATTAAACTGTCCTCGTCTCAAGCCGCAAGTTTTCTCCCTTTTACCCTTCTGATGTCCTTCCTGTGTGTCCCCAGCACAGGAAGGACATCAACCTGTTGAAATGAGTCCAGAGAATGGCCAAAAAGATGAATAGGGGGATGAAGTACCTCTCCTGTGAGGCAAGTCTCAGAGAACTGGGATTGCTCAGCCTGGAAAAGAGAAGGCTTCAGGGTGACCTAACTGCGGCCTCCCAGTATCTGAAGGGAGCCTACAAGAAAGATGGAGAGAGGCTATTTACAAGAGCATGTAATGACAGGACAATGGGAATGGCTTCAAACTGAAAGAGAGTAGGTTTATATTACATATTAGGAAGAAATTTTCAATGTGGGAGTGGTGAGGCACTGGAACAGGTTGCCCAGAAAACCTGCGAATGCCCCATCCCTGGAAGTGTCCAAGACCAGGCCAGATGGGGCTCTGAGTGACCTGACCTAGTGGAAAGTGTCCCTGCCCACGACAGGGCAGTTGGAACAAGATGTTTTTTAAGGTCCCTTCCAACCCAAGCCACTATGATTCTGTGATTCTCTCCCCCACCCCACTGTGGGGTGAGTGAGCAAACAGCTGTGTGGGGCTTTGTTGCTGCCTGGGGTTAAACTACAACAGATCTCATTCCATCCATAGCAGAGGTTTGTTTTGGTGACTTTCACACCTGGGACATGGCCAGCATTAGCCACTGGTACTGGCCACACTCAGGTTACTGCTGCTACAACTGTGCAGTAACGCTGACAGCCCTCTGAGTGCTGTGCCTTTGTGTGCCCTCTGCTCAGGCCCTGCTCACCACACCCAATAGATCCTTCCCAAAAGTGACTCCATTTTGCTAACACAATCATTAACTAATTTGGAATTAATTTCAAATGGTATGATCTCTTGTCCTGTGATAAAACATTGACTAAAGTGAACATCCAAGTTTTGCTGAAATACATTCTAGAAAATTTCACAGGAATAAGTGAACATGATTAGTGTAAGTTAGCAGTGGGGCAATGTTTATACTGGCTGGACAGTGAAGAGGAAGGACAGCTGTCTGTTCAATGTAAATATGTAAATGCAAATTCCTGTGTCTTTAGGACACAGGAATGGGGATGGGGAACTCCCTATCCAAGGTAATCAGTGAAGTCATCCACACTGGGTGAGGGTGTAGTAAAGGCAGTGTAGGACAGCTGCTATAAACAGGCTGGATTTTATTAGTGAGCTAGCTTTCAACAGAACAGTTTTCATGCACAGGAGGTATTTTAATAAGCAAGCATCATGGACTTAGCACTTTCTTCATCTGCTATTCATGACAGAGGCTTGGCACTTGTCACTAACAAATTTACTATGATGATATCACAAATAAATGGACTAAAATAGAAAGAAAAAAAACCCTACTAAGTCTAAAACTTACTCAAAATACAGGCCTTTATTTTAATGGTCAGGATTTCAGCTTCGATGCTTAATTGCTATGGGGAGAATTTCACAATCTAGTCTAAGAAACACTGAATTCAGTGCTATGTTGAAGATCTAATTTGGTATGCAGCAGCAGCAAAGAGAAGGATTTCAGTGATAAGTGCTGCAGCACACAGACAGAATGGAGAAGAATTCTGTAGCATGAAGTCTGCCAAAGCTTTCCACCTTTTTTTTTAATTCTAAGGTTTGCTTTATATCAGATTTGTAACTATTTAGAATGATTCTCAAACTAAGAATAAAAAAAAAAGATTATAAGTGTTAATTTCCAGGAACTGTTTAAACTGAAAAATAAATTCCATTCCAAAATGTAGCCCCAGTGAATCTCAATGGAAAACAGTAACAGTAAATGTGTTAAGAATTTTTGAAGTTTATTTGCAAGTTCTATAGTCCTAAATAAAAGTAATGTATTTCCTAACTTTCTCACACAGAGATAACTGGAATTTCAAGGAACAGCTGAGGAATGTTAATGATCAATAAAAGAGATTTACTTCAACAGTTCAAAGTTTGAGAGCAGCACCGAATACCCGAATACGGCCCTTTCAGACTTAACGTTGTGTCAGTGACCTGGATTATTGAAATGTCATTTATGGCACCCTAATTCTCTCTTACTTATCACTTACAAGAGGTCTAGTGCCACATAAAATTGACATTTCAAATACTAGAGCAGCAGTGTATTTCCTAAGCAATTATACAATTCACTGATTTCCTCAAAGAAATAAAAAGCAAACAAAAATAATCATATGACACATGAAAAGATCCCCAAATTTTTGTGAGAAATTGTATCTTGTTATCAAGTCTCTCGACAAGTACTGGCACCTGAGCATCCTGTAAAGCATCTGTTCCTGCCCTGCTAATTTCTCTTAAGCAGAAGTCCCCCATAAGCAGCTGAATAAACCTAAAAATCCCAAAGTACTACACCATTATACCTCCTGAATATACCCAGATATTAGCAATGCTGCTGTTGGCGATTAGATTAACTAATCTTTATTACAGAAAATCATTCTGATTCTTTCTTAATACTTTTCCTTTGACAAAAAAGAGTGCAATTTTTTATGCCTTTCACTGCTGTTTATGCAGTTTAGTTATACATAAAGAGGGAGTTGAAGCAAACCAGTTGGTTTTACTCCATGCTTTGCATAATACTACATTTCAAGATTGGAAAAGAATGTGGACATTTCAAAACCCACAGATGTTTTATCAATCTTTTTGGTTTATATTTATTTTTAATGAGGATTTGTAAGACTCTGACATTCTTTCAGAGTAGGTGCAGTACCTACACATATTCTGCTCCACTTAACATTGAACACTAAAGAAAACTAGATCTGAGTTTAAATACAAGATGGCAATTCCACTGATCTTAACAGGATTGAGAAAAATTTATTCCAAATAAGAAATCATCAACTAGATTTTAACCAAATTTAAACTGTGAGTATTGCATCAATTATAGAAATTAATTTTGCCATGTCTAGCTGAATTACAAATTACTATCTGCACTTCCAAATTAACTTTAGTATTGAAAATAACCATTCCAAAATCCTTAATCCACTGGAAAAATAACAATGTTATTTCTGAAATTAAAAAAAAAACCAAAGTGTGACTAAAAAAGTAGATGATTACTAATTGGATTATACTTTTTAGGGTCCTGCAAGAATGGTGCACAGACAGAATTTCATTTCTGAGCATGAGTTATCATATTGATTCATATAGAAGTAAGTATTCATATTCTTAAGATTTAGTATATACTTCCATAAACTGCTGAAAACTGAACAGCACAGATCTAAGTGAAGTGGAAAAAACAGCATCCTCACTTCTATGAAAGCAAACTAGGCAGATGCATATAATAAACCTGTTCTCTTTTATTTGTTTGTGTACAAGAATATGGTGAAAACAAACCTTAAGAATCCAAATGGTTTCCTGAGCACATTTCAGCTTTTATTTAGCTGTTTTTTTCACTCCCTGTAACAAATTTTCCAAGTATTTTAATTCAAAATATATATAAAACTACTCATATATATAGCTAATATAAATTTTAAATATTTGATATATATATCAAATTTAGAAAAACAAGTGTCATGTTAGAACAGGCACAACTGGCTGCAGAAAAATAATTGAAATATTACATGTAATTCAAAGCAATTCATCAGAGACCGTCTCTTACTGAAGGGTAAGGGAAAGATCACATCCTAAATTGAAGATATCTATTGGAAAAAGAGAAGCAGAGAGGCTAAAGTGAAATCATGTCATTCCACAGCTGTGAGCTGCTTGTGACTCAGAGACTCTCTGCTGCTTCTAATATAATCCTTTTTGTGCCTCAAGCTCCGGCAGGTCCCTGAGCCTTCACACTGCACTCTGCACTGCCCCAAACACGTATGTTCTGCAAGTGTTTGTACAGCAACACAATACCAGCATTAGCCCAGTACAAAAACATCCAAGTAGAAAAGTGTTTAAATCTTGTACTGTATTAAATTAAATGTAATACAAGTAAATGTTTCAGTTAATAAAAAGTCTCTGTAATAACTGTTAATCATTGGGCATTAAGATAACATTTATCATAATAACATTCATTACAATGAATAAGCTGATTTGTTAATAATGCATGTGTCACATGCACTTGAATGGGATTCCTATGGTCACCAACACCACAGCCGTTATTTTTAAGTGCTTCCAAAAACATTAACGCGCAATGTTAATCTGAAATCCATACCTCTGTTATTTTCACAAAGCAACCGGCAAGGTTTGTTTAGGAAATTTCATGCCAAGCTTCAGAAGTGTGCTCTCTAACCTTCTTCAACACATAATTCAAGATAAACACTTTCTTCATGACAGACGTTTCAAGAGATGAAGGAGTGGAACAAAGGCAGAGAGTGACACGAAGCACAAGTTCTGCACCATTAAGATGAATCGACGGATTAGCTGGAAAATCCATAATGACACGTTGTGCTGGCTGAAGCAGTTCTGTTTATGTAATTACAGCTTTGTTTCTTCACCAAAAGGAAGCTCTGAACAAGGCCTTTACCTTAGCAGCCCTGCTCCAGCACTTCAGCAGTGCTTCAGCATCCCCATCCATCACTGCCAACCACTGCAATTCACCTGACATCTCATTAAAGGTTTTAAAGCGTCACCTACCCCAGGACTAATGGTTTACCAGCCAAACCATCACGGGCTAAATACCATCTTTATGCAAAATGTGCCAAGCAACTTCAGGTATACTGCCAGCAAGAGCAAAATAAGTCTAGCAGTGTACTCCCATCCAGCACAGTTCTCTCAATACCCACAGATTGCAAGACATCTTCTGCCTGCCTTTAAAAAGAGATTTATCCAGCCTAAAATTCAAAAACTGGGAGTGCAAGACTTTGTGTGCTTCACTCCAAAAAGAAATATCAAAGCAACTTTGCATGCAAGAAAGCCTACTGCAGTCCAGCCTGCCTTCTCAGTATATTTGCAGCAATGTTGAAGACCACAATGCACATCTGTCCCCAACCTAATGGCTACCTCTGTTTCTATTTCAAAGTCACATAATTTCCTTACAGCAAAATTAGCATTAGCTCATAATGAAAGATAAAATGTGCACAACATATGCTGAAAAGTATAGGCATGGTGGAGAAAATAGTTTAAAGCAACATATGTTGTCCCTCTTATTTGTGCAGTTGGATGTGGTGATAAATTTGGCCCTTCTAGTCCTGATGTTCATGAATCAATAGAAAATGAGGATAAGATCCAAAATATCCCAAACAGTAACATTAATTGAAATTGCAGTAATCATGTGATGCATTTTCAAGTCTGCTTTAAATAGGCATTCCAGAGGCACAGCAAAACTTCTGAATTCTACAGTCACAGCTTGTGGATATTATATTGTAAGAATATTGGGTCAGGAATAGACAATGATTGCAGACACTCATGCCCAGGTTGGCACAAAAACTCTTAAGAGGTAAGGGGGTACACAGTACTTCAGGATATGGTTCCATGAGTAATTCTTTTGCACAAAATAGGAAATCAAATACTCAGTGATATCACAGATCAGAATACAAATAACTGAAGTTTTTCTAATTTCATATTTCCAAAGCAAGTTTTCCTGCACTCCCATGGAGTCCAAGCAACATCAAAGCTCACCAAGTGCTTTCCTTTGAGTGAGTATGCTGCAGGTGAACAAAAATCAGTGTTTGTGTAGACCACAGCTTCTTTGGTCCAAGGTTTGCAGTGCCTCAGTTGCTCTTGACCCCTGGCCAGCCTGGACACTAGGCAGAACAGCACCGCAGTCACCCTTAGGATACCTGTGCTGGGTACATAACTAAGCTGTCCCAACAAAACTACGTTTCTCTCAAAATGCAGACATAGCAGCTTTCTTTTCAAAGCACAGATGTCCCAGAAAAGTAGTACAGCTTCCAGATCCTGGCCAAGCCTCCCCTAAAAGCCCAGTTTAGCAGGGAGCAGAAGACCTAGATCCAGTTTGCTTCTCAGCTGGAGGAGGTCCCAAATGTAACTTCTGCTTTCTGACCTACTTGAATTCAGTTTGAGAGTTCGGGTATCACAAGGTAAAAAGCAAGCAAAAAATGGTACCTTGCTCTGGCTGACTGGTGAGAAAAGATCTAGGTCCTGATGCCTAACTTCAAGCTTATTTTATTTTTACTGTTTCATAGGAAGTTCAAAAACTGTCACAGCCCTATAACAGGCTTTTAGTTTTCTTTCTTTAAAAAAAAATGTAACACAGATTTAAAATCTTGTATCATACATCTTTTGAACATTTGTTACAATTTTGAGCAAGGAAACTTTGGTTGCTATAAAATCTCAACAGTCAAAGAAGGTGATAAATATAGCTTGCAATGTGATTATACTGAAACAGTTTGTTCCAGTCATACAAGACTCTTGACTTGACATTCCAATTAAAAAAAGAAGCAACAGAAAAAATATTTCAGATACAGACTTCAGTATTGAAGTCAAGGAAGTGTAAAATTTTCTTTTTCTAAGATGAAATAACTGGAACAACCAACATTTTAATTACGGCAGCTACTTATACTTCCTATAATTTCCCTTTATTTCTAGATTAAATTAGATAAAAACTTCCCAAATGCATGAAAACAATTGTCATTTCAATGACTACATAGTTCCTCATCTTCATCATTCACTTCACAGGATTTACTGTTCGCATAAAAGATCATGAACTCTCACCAAGAAAAATACTAATTCCTGAAGAGATATTGATCAAGCTTAGGTTTATGCATACAAATACCAAATAACTTCTCAAGGCAAATTTTGCCAT
This sequence comes from Prinia subflava, assembly GCF_021018805.1. Lineage (NCBI taxonomy): Eukaryota > Metazoa > Chordata > Aves > Passeriformes > Cisticolidae > Prinia > Prinia subflava. Next base: position 123,898,039 of record NC_086247.1, read on the forward strand.
AACTCTTTGAATATTTTTTTCTCACAGGAAAATTTCTTCCACTTTGTTGGCCAGGGTGTGAGAAACAGGTATTTGGCCTGGTGAACAGTGGGCTGCGCAGTCCAGACTGTGACCAGATCATCTGGACAGCTCAACACAGCAGGCTGCTCTCTCACCATCAAAGTGCATCCCCCCGAAGAGCTATGGGTCCCCTGGGAGCAGCCCGGAGCCAGCTGCTCTCAGTGTCAAACCCCGCAAAGGAAGGAATGCGCTCCCGCTAGCGGAGCCTGCCAGCGCTCAGCTAGCATGTGCACGAGGCCTAAAGCAGCTGGGCAAGGAATCGGTCTCTCAAGAATAAAGAGAAGCTGGCTAAGACATCTCCCAGTAAAGGACTGGCACCGATGGAAAAGTCCTGTCCCTATGCATAGCAAAGGAAATCACATATTAAAACATCCACAGATGAACTGAAAATCCTGGGAGCAGTACTGCTTTTAGCGGCTTGACTAAATTATTTTGCTCTATTAACAATCAAAACTCAGTTAAAAAGCAGAAAGTACGTATCAACTACTTAAAATCCATCTATTATTACAAATGTTGAGTTCCCTGACCTCGTTTTGATTGCTGCCAGGTAGGCCAGGCCAGAAACAACATAGGATTTCCTCTTCCCAGTTGAAAGGCATCTGAGTTAAAAGTCTGTAAAAAGTGCAGCAGGAAGAATCTCGTGCTTGACTGTCTCAGACTTTAGGATGCAGTTTAAATTTGCTGCTGTTACCAAAAAATAAAATAAAATGAAATGAAAAAATAAAATAAAAATAAAAGTAGCTGGTAAGACATAAATTCATAAATTGAGTATTCAGTGAATGTGGCCAAGCACACAACAGTGCCAGGTTCTGTCGTGACAGCACTGCAGTTCCCAGGCTGTTTGTGCAGCAGACTGAGGAAGAGGCCGGCTCGTTAAACTTTCCGCTGGGTTACGAACAATCTGCTTTCCCAGATCACACGGGTACTCCAAATGGTGCCATCAATTCACTTTTCTCTGTATTTATTTGCTTTTAATTAGGGGAGCCTCCTGTACACCACTGCTGGAAGAACTCAGTCACAAGAAAGAAAGAAATGATAGGGCTAATTCTCCTTGGTTTTTTCATTATACCATTTGAGAGTGGACATAAAAGACAGCTATCACTTTTTATATCATTTTGTACTCATGGAAATGAATGCAAGTGTTTTAGATTAAAAATAGAAGGCTTTTGAAGACACTGTAAGTATTCTTCTAAGGCATATGATGCTAAGCATTTACTTCCACTCCTGCTCACCCCCACAAATTTATTATTCCCATTCAAGATCAAAGGTGATTAAAAGTTTTGAACAAGTTGTTTTCATCATCCTTTGTCTCAAAAAACAACTGTAGCCCCAACAGCATCTATGTTCATTTCTGCTTCTGAGACGCAAAGCCCATCACTTGCTGAATGCAGTCACAAAAGAACTTTTATACCACCTACCCAATACCACTGGACCAGATGTGGTTGGGCTTTGAGTCCTATCTTTCACAGGAACCCTGCTAAAGAACCAAATTGTGAGAATGCTACTAAGGACATGTGTTTTAACCATTTACTGTAGCTACTACTGACCTCTTTATCTTGGCATTATTTCCAGAAGCACAGTACTCTCAAATGGCTGGAAAAATCAATCAGAAGAGTGCCAGCAGGTAGACAGTGCCATCAAACACCTGTTTATACTGTACTATAGAACACAGAATAGTGTAAATCACTCTTTGGACATGTTTAAGATTGACTTTTCTACATAAGCTATTCTCTACATGTCTGGATGAGGCCCTCCAAAATGCCTTAAAAATCTAATAAGGAGCCAGGAATTCTTGTGGTTTCTTTCCAGTTCTGCTACTGACTTGTTGTGTGGTCTTGGAAAAGGCCCTTATCCTTTCTTTGGCTTTTATTTCTCACATGTGGCGATATTAATATGCAGTAGAAACTAAGGCTATATCATATGTGAAGCTGAGAAAACAAGTTGACATACACAGTAAAAAAAAAAAAAAAAAGGCAAACCCTAAATTATATTCATGCTCCTAAATGCCATTTTAAGCAGTGAGATTATTGCTTTTTGGCAGAAGAAAACATTACTGTGAAAAACACAGGACACAAGTGTAAAACCCCATAGCTATTATGTATGTTATTCATCTCTGCATGCTTTTATACCTGGTGGTGTCTTGACATATATTTTCTTGTCTTTCCTATCCAGATGTGTACACCCCTACAATCTACTTGGACTAGGTAATGCACTGCACAATGATTTGGTTCGTGGCATTTTTTCCACACGCCACCATTGATCTCAATTCCCAACTCCTAGCCCATTCCCCTAAGCACTCTGAATGAGGAATTGCCTGATGTGTTTCATTATCATTATGCTCAACAAACTGAAGGAGTTACCCTGGGGACAGCAAGGAATTTCTGGCTTTATAAAGCCAAGGTTGCAGCATTCACATGGAAAACATAGGTGTGGCAACTCTAATTCTGGAGTTCTGCATTTTACTGTAGATAGTACTAATTTAAAATAGTAGTCTAAGCCCTACATCATTTTTTCAATATTAGTAAAACTCAGTATAGCATACTGACATTATGTCTAAGTTTCCCACTCTCAGCTAGGAAAAACATGATGTGTTCTGGAGAGCCAGTACAGTAAATGACTTAAAGATTTAAGGACATGAAACACCATCTACATGCAGTGTACTAATAATTTATGGGATTGCCTTAAAGAGCATAAGTGATGCATCACAAGACCAAGGCTCAGCAGAATGGCTTCTGAACCTCACTGAAACCTGCCAGATGCTGCTGAGCAAAGGGCTATAGGGTCCTCTCTAGAAGACAGTTCCTGTCCAAATGAGAAGAGCCTTGCAGACCTTCTCCTGGGGAAAAACTGTGTGTTTGCCATATTGTCAAATTATTAGATTTCAAAAAATTTCCCACTTTGTTCCAGGGATGAAATGGAAGTATATAATAGGGAAAAAAAAGAAAATCAGCCTCAAACTATTGAGTAGCTGCACAGCTGGACACTGCAGTGTCAGCCCCAGATGTAACCACAGCCAAAGGGGCTCCTGAATGCTCAGCTCTTCACTATGCAACATAAACCTTTCCAGCTGAGGATTTTTGGGGAGTTAGTTAAATTAGTTCTTCTGCAACAAAAAGTTTGCACTGGATCCATCAGAACACTGAAGCACCATATGGAAGTCCCCCATTGGATCTATCAAATAAGAGACTCAGGCAGGAAGTCATGAAAACAATGCAGAGAGTCATCACAGCATTTAAGTACATCTTATAAGAAAGTTATTTCCTAGGTACTCCACTAGAGCAAAATTGGCACACAGGGTTTGATTTAAAGCATGCCCATTGTGCTGTGAGGAGTCTCTTAAACCTGCAATGGTCAGAGATGGTCTCACAGCTTATTAGAATACACCCCAATACAAGCCTAGGAAAAAAGGTTCACTTTTTTGCTCCCACTGAAAATTCTTTCATGCATAGTTAACTAGGTATTTTTATAGGAATTGTGAAAAAGAATGATATTTGATATGTCATAATTTACCTTAGGGTCCATGAAGCCTAGAACAGAAGTGTAACAAATTTTTAAGGTAGCAAGAATGATACTTTTCACACTGGCACTACTGAAGAGAACAATTTTGTTCTAAAAAAACCTCCTTTAGTTCTCAGGAAAGCTAGCTGGGCAAATGGACTAATTTTATTATGATTTCCTAATGAATAATAGCATTCACACCTATTTTTTGAGAAAATATTAAAAGAGAGGATTTCACTACTACTTGGAGGATTTTGCAGCCATTAGAAATCCCTGCATTAAGGAAACTATGAAGGAAAATGCTGTCCAATGCTTTTAGGGAAATTTGTCACCAAACATAATATGCCCGAGAGAGTTCACAGCATCTATAACAATTAGTTCTCAAGTAGTTTTAGTATTAATAACTCCATGCATTTAAATATATAGATTTAGATTTTCCCAGAGTTGGGGTATGTGCATTTGGTCTGTTCCTTCTGCAGCTAAAACATCTGTTTGGGAAAGACACAGCAACCTAACACCTGCTGTTCAAAGCAATGCCCTGGAATTTCCTTGGGTTTCTCATTCCTTGTTGCAGAGCTGGAACAGCAGAGAGTACATTTGATTTTGCCTGAGAGGAAAAGATCATAAGGTTGCAGACCTTCATATCTTACAAGTACTCTTCAAACAGCAGCATCTTCCCTAAACTCATCTGCAAGAAAAGTAGATAAAAATATCACCGTGCACTTGATGCAGACACCGTGTGACTTGCTCCAAGGTCTCAGAGGTTGAAAAACAGTAGTAAAATTCAAACTGCACCTTCAGCAGGCCTCTCACGACAAAGGAGGTAGCTGTGGCTAACACAAAGAGTAAAATAAGATCTGAGGAATGCTTCATTTATTGCCAAAATTAGTGACATGCATGTATGTCATGAACAGCCTGTATTGTTTTGAGATTTCATGCTGCCAGGAAGTGGGAAAAACAAGAAAGTTTATTTGTAAAACTATGTATGTATGTCTGGGTGCCTCTACTTTCCAAATGTCACATCATTGTCTATTGCATTATTCAAAGGAACAGAAGAACAATGCAGTAGATTTGGAGGTGATTTTGTTTGGAGATTTTTTTTCCTTTTAAACAGAATAATAAGCCTTCTATTTACAAAAGGATAAAAATCAGAGACATCCACTTAAATTATAAGGGATACCTGCGATTACTGTGCCAAGTAACAGTTTAAATCCATTATTTCTCACATTTAATTTCTGTGTTCAGAAAAAGAGCTGCAACGTACAGCAAATGCAATACAGTCATTTTACTGCTGTATGAATGCACCAGGACTCGAAGGCTGAAGTTTGATGACACCTTGTAGAGGCTGTAAGACGTGATAAAAAAATTAATAAAGCCAAGTCTTTGACAAGACCATTTCATTCTGAGGGAGTGCTTTAGATAAAAAAGGCTCATTTCACCCTCCTTGAAAGTTTACCCTGCAACCGAGCTTTCCCAGCATTAAATCTCTGGAGACACTCTCTGGGGTAAGTTCTCTTTCAGAAATGGCACAAAGAGAGAGATGGTGACTTCTCCTGCAGAGCTGACCCAACCAATGCTCGTGCCACCCTCCTGTGCTCAGCCCCACTTTGTTCTGAGGCTTCTGCACACTGACTACGGGAGCTCCTTTTGGCTTCCCAAAAGGACAAAGTGAAGCTTCATTAACAGCAAACTGTGCTAATTCAAACAAAACACAGGACAGCAGTTCTTTTTAGGCAGTAAAGTCCTGTCTGCATATTTTAACCGTTGCATAATTGTTACCTTTAGCTCATAAACTTCAAGGTCAATTCAAGGTCAAGAGTAGGTGTTTAGCACATGAAACTCAAAAATGCTGCTAAAAGCATGCTTTATAAATCACTGTATTTTCTTCTCATTTGAGGTATTTTTGTGTCTAGTTTTTTCTTACTCTCTGGTAGGTTTCCATCTGCCTTTATACAATGTACATTTACATAGTGCTTTCAAGCTAAAAGTATAATTCATATACTTGAAATGCAGACTAACATATTGCTATACTCCAGATCTGGCTATTTCCCCTCTAACATCCACATCACAGGTTACAAGTTTGTTTGCTGAAGAGTAGAACCCAGCCACTAAAACAAGGCACTATTAATTCAGAGCTGGTATCAAGCATCTGAAGGAATTTATGCAGGTTAGAGAAGTTCTGACACACAAATTATTAGAAATGGTTCTCCCATATTTAAAGCCATTTTAACGTTTACACTCAATTCAATTAAATTCAATTGCATTTGTATTGGTCTCACTTCTAGAAGTATCTGCTGTAAAATGTTTTCATCTTTTAAGTCATGAATTTTCACTTTGCTTAGGATAGAAGCACACTGTATAATGTTAAGCATTACACAAAGATAGTTAGAAGAATACAACAGTGCAAAGGGGTTCCCAAACTAAATAATTACTTAATTCTTTAATCTTCACCGACATGAGCCTTCACACAATGGTAGTTCAGCATGGTTACTGGTTCTGTGCACCCTCTCCTGCTTCAGTGCTCTTGATAGGCATCATACAGCAAAAAATGTCCTTGATGTCCTTCATTTACATTGCAAAGGACTGCTTGGAACCCAGGCAATAAAAGCTTGTGACAGTAGCTTTTGCATCACTCGACAACAGAATCCAGCATGTATAACATGACTCAGGAGTACACAGGAGGAGGGAGAAAGTCACTTACTTAGTGCTCTTTAATTCTTTGTGCTATAATGAGAGTATATCAGAATTTATGGCTGCATAGCACGTATGTTTTTTCCCAGGAGAAAAGCCTTTCATGACCTGCTCATTTCTGTGGCAATCAGGAGTTACAAGATCTAAGTCTAGTCATAAATGTGGTGTCCTGCTGAAAGGAGTTTGATACCTGTCTGAATAAAAATAGTTCAGTGTTCACTTGAGTTTTCAAAACACAGAATAAAATGCTAAAATGGGGTCATTTATTGTTAATTAAGCTCTTTTTTTCCTTATTTGATTACATTAAGATTTGGTTTGCAACACAATAGAGTATGGAGGTCAGTACGGGTAGAGGAGAAATCCTATATCCTGTGACAAATCCAATAACCATCAGGGTATTTGGTTCATAGAAGCAAAGTGTTTATTAAAATATTTTGCTGATTTGCTAAGGTATTGGGAGACATTTGGCTGGGTGCATAGCATGACATTCCCAGGAGATACATTCTGCAGTGAAGTTGTCAACAAACTTGTTTGTGGAATAAACTCTTGGCACAACAAAGAGTACATGAACAGGTTGTGAGGATTGGGGTGCTGACTACGAAAGGTGGGGAAAAACAGAGAGATGGAACTGCCTTGTCCCCCTCTGCCTCTGCTTGTATAGAGAGGGAAAAGGTGAAGGATAGGATTTTTTCATCATTGCTGGACTAAACAGAAAATATAAACCCTCACAAATTGTACTATCAAGAATTTTTGCAAAGAAGTAAGGCAATCAAAGAAATGTGTTACTCCTGTATTGAAAAACTGAAACAGATGTGATTTGTGGTAAGAAGGGGAACATCTCCCTCAGCACAATCCAAAGCAGCACACACCCACCAGTAAGTGCTGTGCCAGCAAAGCAGGACACTCTCACAGCCCCCTCCACCATCCAGTGCATATTGCTGCTGCACATCCCCCTCCTTAAACATCACGGTAAGTAGGTACGAAATTCAACATGTAGATTGTCAAATATATTTATGAGTAGCACAAATAGCAGTATGTTTAAAACTCAGACTAAGAAAGTAGGAATAAATAATGTATTAGAAGAGGAAAAAAAAGTAATTTCCTCTACAACTCCATGTAAGTTTGCCGTTTCAGTTCTAAGGAAGGCTTTTGGCTCCCTCTAGGGGTTTCTACATACCTCTTAACAGAACATTTTTTTTTTAACGTAACCTATAAAAATTATTTCTTGTATCTAGTAAGGAGACCAACTATATGATTCTGAAATAACTACACATGCAAATAATACATGTAACCATTTTGAGGAAGAGATGCTACTTCAGCCCCTGTGTAGAAAAGGTTAAAGGTACAATAAGCCCTCTTTTTCCATATCCTAAGTGCAAAAATTCAGCATGCATTTGTTCTTAAATTACCACAGTCTCCTACATGCTTGTCAGAAAATATTTCAAACCAAAGCAACTGTGTCCAAATCTTCATAACAATAATCTTCTGACAAACTCTGATGTGAACCATCAGTATTTATTTTTTTTATTAAAGTAAAATCATGAGTGATGTATTTATGCACTTCCTCACTTCCAGGGGTGTTTAATTACTACTATTCTGAGTGGTGTTAAAACATCATTACTTACTTAATCTTTCAAAGAAAAATTGCAGCCTATTCTTGTGCTTGAAACTCTAAAGACTGTTTACACCATGCTAGCACACAAGGAATAAGCTCCCCACCTCAAATTAAGCCCAACAGTAGCATAACAAAAGACAGTTAGAAAGAGAAGCAATAAGATTGCTGTTTGTAATCTGTTACAAAACATTTATGCTCTCTACTGATATGCTAAACAAGGTAACAAGGTCCAAAAATCTGTGAGCCTCTTCCCTGTGCTGGGCTGGCCATCTGTGCTTTGCATCTTACAGAAGGCAGGTAAGACAGGGCAATGAGGCATCATCAAAAGGAGCTCTGATTTTGCAGATGCACTATTAGGGCATTCGTGGACAGGGCAATGATGCATCATCAAAAGGAGCTCTGAATTTTCAGATGCACTATTAGGGCACTCCCGACAGCTTCAGCCAGCTCTCGGAAATGCCAGCACTGGCTCACTGCCCTGAGGAGCGAGTGTGTGTGGATGGAGCCCGGCTCCTTTGTATGAATCCCTTCCACAGCCCATCAGCTGAGGGTGTTCAGCAGGCTTTGAATCAGCAGATGGCCGGGAGACTGTGACGCACTAGCAGCAAAAGTTTAGTACAAAACTGAGCAGGAGCTGCTTCAAACCCATGCAGTAAGCTAAAAGCAACTCCGGGCATCAGCAGTTCTGTCCAAGCGCGTTGCCCAAATGTCCATAACTTACTGAATTTGAATCTAATCAAAAGTTTGGGAGTCTGTCATGGGAAATGCAGCCTCACCTCTCAGACCACTGAACAAAGTGAGCCACGAAGCAGCACGGCAACAACAAAGCCACTGCATGCGTGCCCGCTGCACTTAGGGGGATTAGCGGGGGTCAGGCTCCCATGGCTGCACCTGCAAGGCTCAACACTATGACATGAGCTAATATCCTGCATAAATCATATTCCCTCTGCTTTAAAAGCAAATAAATAGCTGTGCATGTGTCCTTTGACCTCCAGTGCTGGGAAACCTGTGCAGTTTATCTTTATGGCAATAGACCACGCTCAGCTAAGCACTGCTGGCAGGATGTCTCTCTACTGTTTTAAGTAGAAATGAAATTCAAAGCTGCTATACCAATAAAGATTTTTTTTTAATCCTTAAGAAGTAGCAGGGACTACAAGAAGTGTGAAAAAAGGAAGCTTAAAAATATATAGTAGACTTTGTCTATGGATTACACAGCTAGAACTACAGTAAGAAATGCCTCTTTAGATATTTATGGTATAATACCCAAAAGCTCTAAACCACAGGTCTGATTCAGGAAGCATATGAGCTTTTCATCTTACTTTATTATACAAGGACAGACAATGAATTTTTGCCTGCCACAGCTTGTACACTCTACTTAACATTTCATTTAAACTCATGCTCAGATGTCAATTACAGGTTCAGTCTGTATGAAACCACAGCAAAAACAGTTATTTATTCTTTATAATAAACTTGAAAATAGCAAATATACAGACATATTTTTATATCAATAGTATTTTTAATGAATTATTAGAATGGTTACTGGAATTAATACTACTTACCATACCTTAAAAATAGCAATAATTTCTTGAATCTCTTTTCTCCTAAGAGGGTATTATTTAAAAGTCAAGAAATGCTTAATCTTAATGGGGGAGTATAGAACTAAAACTTCATATTGAAATAATCTGGATTTTCTGAATTCTAATTTAACAATAGATTCTCTAAATCATATCTTCTGAATGATGCATCTAGAAAAATAGCTTTTTGGGTGAGGTGGGGGAACACACAATAACTAACCTGATATTTTTCTGTTATTTTTATTGTATGTACTGCAGGGACACAGTGTAGTGCCTTAGCTAACTGTAGAATCCTTTATGACATCTGGGAGATTTTAAATAATTTCAGATATCTAAGCCAGGAAGGAACTGGGAAAAAAATCCATTAATTTTGATAGATGTGTAATAAAAAATCTCCATCTCCATAGATGTGTAATAAACAAATAATATGTTTTGATTAAGTGTGTTTCTCAGACATCCAGAACGTTTACGGCAAAATAATATAAATAATAGAAAATACATGATAAATTAAGTAGCAGAATAAAATGATGTAATAATTAGAAATAAAATGAAAAGGTTGCTTTAAGATTTAATTCTAGCTTTTCAAACTGACAAAAATATCTCTATTAAGAAATAAATGCCATTCATCATTTCTGCATAATGATGCTGTAAAAATTAGGTCTTGACTATGTTATATAATTACAAAAATGAAAGTGCAGCAAGGTGAATGTAACATTACTATAATTAATTTCAAAATTAATGCATTTGACTGCCCATATTAACCAATGAGAATTTTTTTTTCTTATGAAAATGCAGCTGTGAAACAAGACTGGAGTAAAATATATTCGTTTCTTTTGTGCATGGGCTTTCATTTCACTTTGAAGTTTAGAAATCCACACTGTATTCCAGAATTATCAATGCTTGCTTGCACAATACCTTGGCTTAGAGGAGCAGCAGGCAGTGAATGGTTTATGGGAATGGCCCAGATCCTCCCTGCAAGGAGGACAAAGGAGGAGAACACAAACCTGAGCAGCATCAGAATCCTGAGAGATTTGGTATGAAGAGGTGAAATGATGTGTCTGAGATCCTTCTGAACTGCAGCGTTCTTGGGAATGCAAATGCAAATTTTGTATTTAAACACAATGCATAAACATATCTCTGTTTTATGAGATAAATAAACAGTATATGTAAAATGTGACCTTTCATTACATCACTAAAGCTTACTTTGCTCAGTTAAAATCACTTTGTCACAGGCTTTTTTCTCTTTTCTTTTTACCTTCTACAAGATTTCCTTTAAATTTGATTGAAAGCAAAGACTTGATACATAAGTCTGGTTTAGCACACTGAAAAGCACAAGGATAGCTGATAACCTGAAAATATCAAGCTAGTTTCAGGCATGAGTGGGTTTTAATCAGAATTTGACAACTGAGATGTATTTGCAGCAGTCTATATGAATCAACTCAGATGGTGGTTTTACCGATAAAAATGAAAAAAGTGATAGACATGCAAAAGGTTTTCTAAGGCAAAAGTTGTGGGATTGAGTTCTAGATTTTTCCCACTGCTCTTGTTTGAAGATAGATCTGACAGAATTTCCTCACCTCAGTTTTATAGAAAGATTTAAAAGTGGAAGAAAACCCACAGACCAAAAAAAAACCCTAAAAAACAAAAACAAAAACACAAAACAACAACAACAACTAAAAAAGCCCCCCAAAAAACCCCACAAAAAACCAACCAAAAAAACCAAACAAAAACAAACAAACAAACAAACAAAAAAAACCCCAACCAACAAAACAACAAAACAAAACAAAAAACACAACAACAACAAAGGAAAACAACCCCACAACCCAAAACCCCCAGACCCAAATAACCCAACAAAATCCAAAACAAAAAACCAAAACACCACGACTATTTCTGGCAAGAATTTCTTGTTTATAACTTTGTTTGCTAAGGCCATTCTCATGTAAGTTAAATTTAAGTACATAATAAACTATCCCAGAAAAAGAACAGAAAATCTGAAATGACTTCTCATCTCATAAGTAAAAATCAATTTTAATTCAGTACTGTATAGGTATATAGTTTTTAAGAGCTCACTCGGTTCAAGACTATGTTTTTGATGGATATGGCCTTCTGTTTGTTCAGCTGTAGAAAAGAGGAATGCAATCCAGGTTGACAGTGAAAAAGAGTAAAGAAAACTTCTTAAACTGAAGATTCTAGAATTATGACACCAGCTTCAGATATAAACTCAAAAAAAAAAATTAAGAAGAAATACAACTCCTGAACTGAGATGTAAAGCAAATAAATAATCATCAATATAACAAGAGAACAGAAGGGAGTAAAAAAAAAACCCCAACACCCCCCCTAAACCTACCAGAAAAAATCTACAGATTGTGTACTACATTTTTTTCAACTTCAGAATTTAATTAGCTCCAAAAGAATATTTCTATCCCTCTCTGCCACACACACATTTGTGCATTGACATAAACATGTATTTGGCAAACAGGATAAGCTTAAACTTCAATAAACAATAACTCCAATGTATTTCACGATTTTTCAAATTGTAGCGAAACCCATTTGGACTGGTTTGAGAAAACGGACTCTTCTTCCCGGCCTAACACACAGAAGTACTCAAATGAAGCTCATGGATTTCTGCTAACACGTCCATCGTGTAACCCCTCGGACTGCTGGGGACCTGCTGTTCCCTCCCTGCAGGGAGCTACTGCCCTGGGGGCTGAACCTGGGGAAGAGATCGGGGAGCTGCCAGCTGGAGCTTGGTCTGACCAGGCCTGGAGCACTAACGGTGATAATACACAGAAAACTAAATTAGAGTTTTATTTTAAAGTATTCAAGCAAACAACTAAGGCCAGCAGAGGGACCCATGAGGCAGGAACAACCATACAGCTCTGCAATTGAAAGAACTTTCTATTCAGAAGGTAGTTTGAGGATTGTCATCAAGAGTTTTGCACTGTGTGCCCCATTCCCAAGGGCTTCCCACAGACTGCAGATCTTCAAGTGCACTGCCCAGTACAGAGAGTTCCTTGTTCTGAAGAGGACTGTTTTTATTCCATTCCTCTCCCTCACTGCTGCTGTTCCTATTTAGCCAGCCTGGGAAGCAGGGTGACCAAAGGTGGCTGGAGCGCGATCTTGCTGTGCCATGGCAGTTTGGCAGCAGGATGGAGGATTTGTGCCACCACAGGCTGCCTGGTTGGTAAGAGAGGAGATAGCAGGTAGTTGGTCACCTCTAAACTGCCTCCATACAAACTACTTTTGAAAGAATAATTCTATTTAACTAGTTTTATCTCCGTTGATCAGCCCTGGTGTTTTTATCCACAGGTCAATGCAGGAGAGGAGCTGAAAAACATCAGTCTCACATACAATCATAGAATATCCTGATCTGGAAGAGAGCATCAAGGCCCAACTTTTGGCCCTGCACAGGACAGCCCCAAGACTCCCATCATGTGGCTGAGGGCATTGCCCAAACACCTCTTGAGTTCCATCAGACTGGTGCTGTGACCATTTCCCGGGGGAGTCTGTTTCAGTGCTCAACCACCCTCTGGGTGAAGAACCTTTTTCTGATATCCAACCTAAACCTCCCCTGATACAACTTCAGGCTATTTCCTGGAGTCCTGTCCCCAGGCACCCCAGAGAAGAGATCTGTGTCTGCTCCTCTGTTTCCCCTCGTGAGGAAGTTACAAACAGCAACTTTCTCCAAATGCTTTCACAGTAGCATCCCAGGAAATTAGAATTAGTAGGACTGTGAGACTGAGTGAGCCCATCAAGACAAAGCAACACCTAACCAGATCAAGCCGTTAAAATGTTTCAAGAAAAAGCCCTGCCTTAATACTTCTTCATTTTATGATAACAATGGGCAATAATCTGCATTTCTAGCTACGAAATTAGAATTGTCACTTCACTGTGAGAAATTTGGTACAAGGCATTAGGTAATATTTGCTGCTTCAGTTCCTAGCTTGACCACTAAATGTCATTAATGTGACAAGTTTTTAATTTGTGTCAATACTGCCTTCCAGTAGCATCACACACTGCAGTTTATCTGGACAATGGAATTTAAGCAAATAGCCATGCACAAAGGGCTTCAAACAGAGTCTCCAAATGCTATCAGGCATTGAATTCAAAGTTAATTTGCAGTTTCAGGTCATGCTAGAGAAAACTCTTCAATTTTGTGCAAAAGAGAGATGAATGACAAAGAAAGAGCAGCAATAATATACAGGCTACTTTATGGTTTTAATCTGTTGCAACTGACTTGTAATTTGCTCTCACGTTTTTACTGTCACAGTTACTATTGGGGCTCTATGGTAAAGCCTTTAAATAATATTTATCCTAATTTCTTTTCAAAGCAACTCTGCCAGTCTGGAAATGAATTTGTGGTTTTTCTGTAATATCTGGGTGGCTGAACTAAATCCCCATAGTGATCCCATGACTCATCAGAAATTTCCCCTACTAATGCCATTGTGAGTTCTAGCAACAACTCTTGACCAGATCCTTGCCCAACGTAAATCAGATAGAGCAAACTTAGATGAGGTATGAGCCATGTCTTTGACATAAAACTAAAGAAAGTTCCAGACATCTGCCTCAACAGGATTTTGTTCAAAAAACACTCCTACATGCATAGTTATAAATATATACAGAAGGTTGTATATATTTATTCTAGAAACATATATTTGATAAAGATGACCTTCTCTGCAGATTTAATTGGCAAGGTTTTCTGGTGGGAACAAGAACCAGGGAAATGAAAAACAGCATTTTTTTTGATCACAGCTTTTGTTCAAAGGAAAAGACTCCAGCAATGCAAACAAATTGGAAGGATCTGGCTGCTTTTTGTTTGCTTTTAATTATTATTTTTATTTGGATATTTAATAAAATGTAGACTTGTGCCATCGATATGTAAAGCAAATGAACTGTCTGTGGCTGTACTTGCACCATTAGCAACAACTGCCCCCATTCACATGGCATGGAAATACCAGAGAGCCTTTGGTTCCTCCAAGCCGAACTGTGAGAGCTTTCTCCCACCGCAGAGGGAACAGGAACTGTCCGTGTGTGGGGTGGGCTCCAGCCAGGAGATGGCAGCAGGAGGCAGAAGGATTGCTGAGGTTCCCCCGTTCATTTTAAGTACATGCTCACACAGCTAAGGTCAACACTAACAAAAATGTTAAAAAGACTGGAGGGGAGAGGGAAGGGGAGAAGCGTTTTCCAAGGTCACAACATTAACACTTACACTGAACTCCTGTGTTTGTATTTTCTGATACTGACTGTTTAACACTATGAATGGCAATTATAATTAACACAAGAGATGATACACTTCTTGTTCCTATGGCAATTCATGAGATAGCAAGTGTAGCTGCCTTTTTAGCAGTTGCCTTCATGCCATTTAATGCATAAGAAACTTTAAAACAATTATTTTCATTTTAAAGAACTATACAGTCTGTTTCTTTTATCCCTCCTCCTCTTCTCTGCTGATAGGTGCCTCCAAAGTCCATCACAGAACTCTTCAGACTAATCAAACAGCTCTGGGACTCCTCAAGGAACTTTGTCATCTCTCCTCTGGAGTAAGTACTGCAAACTATTCATCTGGCAGTGTCAGCACCACAGCTGGGGCTGCTGCCACTTTGCTTGGCCATGGTATCAGGAAGATGGCAAAGGGAATATTCATATTGAGACCCCACCATCTGAAGAAGGTTCTCAACAGTTTTTCTGTCCAGTGCTACTTGCACTATTTTCTCAGACCTGTGGTTGCTTCTAACTCATTTTCTTTTGCGAGAAAACCAGGTATAACTATTAAATGTCAATAAAATGCAAATACTCAGTGAATATTCAATGACATTTTAAAAAATGAAGAGAGGAAAAATAAAAAAAAAATTGCATACAAACATACAACAATTAGTTCTGAAAGCATAATGACAGCATCAAAAAGCAGGCAGAAGATCAAGCAGGAGAAAAACTTCAGGCACTATTAAGATACCTTCCCTAGAAGAAACTATGACATGGATGGAGGCTGTATTAGAAGGTATTTTGGAGATGTTAGGGGGTAAAAAGCCCACATTACGGTATTTGCCATAGAGCTACTGAAACAAATTACAAGCAGGGGAATATGAAAAACTGGATGGCACTTGACCATTGGGATAGCAGAGAGGTTTTTCAAGGGGACTTTGTTTTATTGATATATGAAATCCTGAGTAAAATTTATACATACATTGAAAAATGCCTAAACATAGGAAAAGAGAGAAAGAAAGCCAAAGAAGCTTCTCCAGCAAATATTTTCCCAAATTACCAGGAAGACATCAATCACTCTGTCACTGTCATATCTTTGCCTTTTTTCTTAAAATAGTGCCTATCATTGTGGCAGTGTGCTGCAGTCCCTTGCCTTACCACTGGCCCAGGCAGCCAGAGCACTGCAGGCAAAACCTGCCTCAGGTTCTCTGGGGCTGGGCAGGGGACCCCAAAATGTGTAACAATAACCAGAGTGCAAGGCCTGACAGTAACTCTTTGTCCTAAAAGTCAAAGAGATTAAACTACTAAATAAACAAGCAAAAAGTACCTTGGTATTGGCAAAAATAGATTTTGGTGAGCTGATCTAAAAAGCTGGGGAAATAATTTTCTTTTCAGCAATTTGTTAACACAGACAAGATTTTTCAAATGTAAATATGCTGAAACACAGTCTCAAAGAACAAGCATTTTCTTGATTTATTCCTACCATATTATGACTTTCTTTTGCAAAGGGATTTAAAAGTTACTGGAAAGAGTTTTCACAAAACCTCAGGACTTCTTTCTTTCTTTTACGTATTAAGCTCTTTTAAACAAAGCAAGATGAGATATGCTAAGAATCTATCTCCACGGTAGTCATTTCAGAGGGAATCAAAATTTCAATAGAACATGAAAAGCTTCTTAAAAAGAGAAAATTGTTTGTGAATATTTGCAGAGGCGAGAAAATAAGACAGTTTTTAGTTTACTATGTAAAAAAAGAAACTGTATCTTTGATTACAGTGAGCTTAAAGCTAAGCAGGAGCTATCCTGTTTAGTAAACATGATTTCACTCATTCTTAAGAGGCTTAAAAATGCCATCACCAAGTACTTGACTTAGTCAATCAGAATAACTGAAGTAACACATACAGCTCATGCTATAAAAAGGACTAGGCCAAAATCTGCTTCTAAAGTTTTAAAATCAAAGCCTCCCACTAGTATGAATACATCACAGAATCATAGAATTGTTTAGGTTAGAAAAGACCTCTAAGGTCATCCAGTCCAATAGTTAGCAGTTAATCTCTTAAGTGAATCTCTCAAAAGACCTGCTTGGAGCAAGTGAAACACTCTTAAATTTATAGGTGAATACTTTATGGCAAATAATAATTCATTTGCAAGTATAAATGGCAGTCTGCACAAAATACCTGACCTCACTCTCTACACTGCATATATGGTACATTTTACTGCTAAATGTCAATTTTTGAAACCATGGCCCTAACATTTCTCAGACTGTAACAGCATACTTCAGCACCATTTTTGTTCTTGATGAACAAAATCTGCCCGTTGTAGTTAGTCTGTACTCAGCAGGTTTCATTGTTCGAAAATAGCTCACAGAAAAGATGGAGCTCCGTTTATTTTGAGCTGTGGAATTTAAGCTATAACTGCCTAATTAGCTTTCAAAGCCCACTGACAAACACGATCTAACTCCATCTGAACATCTCCTGGTACAGGCACTGAAGTGACCTCTATAAGATGTGGGAACTTCATTAATGATGAACAATTCAGAAATGTAACTATGAAAGACCTAATGAACATGAAGTGAGCATTACAATCAACTCAACAGCTGTTGTGATTTTAGGATTTATGACAGATTTATGCCCTGGTGTATGCTATAGTACATTTTGTACACACTGAGAAGCAACTCCTACCATATCAACCAGGTTTTTTTAATTGAACAAAAAAGGGGACAAAAATGTAACTCTTGCATTCCTTTTTGAAATAAAGTCTTCAAAAGCATTTGATATCCCATGTGTATTGTAGCATTCTCTCTCTGATTTCACTTTAAACGTACACTTAAGAAAACACAAGTAAATTTGAAGACTAACTCAATTAAAAAATTAATGTTGTAACAGCTACATTTTGTGTAGTAAAATTGTACTGGCTCAAATGCAAAATACAGTGTGAAGTCCCTCTTTCTCCCATTACAGAGCTTCCAGGTCATGGAAAAAATAGACACCTCACAGGACAAACCACAAAACTGGTGCAGTGAGCAAGAAACAGCATAAAAGTGGTTAACAAGAATCCAAGATGGACACCTGGGTGGCTTGATTCAGTTCTTTACAACAAAACAGACTGATTTAATGGAAGTTTATTTCCAGGTGCATACCCAAACTAATGCCAGCCCTTCAGCACAAAAAAAAAAAAAAAAAAAAAAAAAAAAAAAAAAAAAAAAAAAAAAAAAAAAAAATCTAATTTTTTTTCCAGAATTTTTCTCAAAATATTTAGAACAAGTGCTGGAGTTTTCACAGGATAGACCCATGAGCCTCAAAAGCAGCAGTACACTGAAAAGAAACTAGTGGAAGAAAGAGATAGAGGGAGAGCAAGAAACAGAGAGGGAAGGAGGAAAAAACAAAAAAGGAGTTGCAGTGGCCTTGAAGAAATTTTGTTAGGTAAAACAAACCTGGTGACCCTTGCAAATGAACAAGATTCTATGCTGTAAAGGAAGGAAAAGGAACCTCACTTGTTTAATGTGACTTGCCAATATGACTCAGAGGAAAATTCCTTCCTGTCCCAAAAACCAAACCTTTAATCTATCCTGACTTGCCATTCAGCCAAGTATCTTCAGATCCTGGCCTTTCCTCCCCTGCCCTCTTTTGGCAAAGTCCCTCAGCTTATCTGTTTTACTCAACCACCACCATCTTCCTGGGACTCACAGGATTTTCACCATCACTTCTCATCCAGCAAAACTCAGCCCTGGCTTTGACCTCTCCCAAGCAGGTCTGGAGTTAGGCTGAGCTTTCTGACTTGGGCTACCCTGCAGGGCCACTGACAGGGCACTGACCAAACTCAGGGCAAGGAGGGGCAGTCAGGACAGGGGATGTGAGAATGAAATAGCCCTGGGAGAAAAAGGTGTGCAAAGAAGAGGTGCAGGGGGAGGCAGTGGCAGCATGGAGACTGAAATGTCAGCAGCAAGACTGCACTTCATGAAGACGTCCAGTTTCACCAACAGAGCTTTTACACAGCGAAGGGCTTGCAGCAGATGGGGAAGTGACTTTATATCACTCTTTGAACCATGGGCACTAAAGTTTACCCTTTGTCTCTCTCTTTCCCCTCGTTGTTTTTAACTGCAGGGAAAGCAGAAGATCTGCCTGCAGCCTAGCAGAGGGGAAAAAATACCTTCTTAATTACATTGGCCTGAAGACATTTATTTTTTGCTCCCTTACACCTCCTACTTGAAAAACTAAGACACAACTCAAGTCACTATATTCATTCTGAAGATGAGAAGGAACATACTTGTCCCCTGCTGCTATGGAAATCAATACAACCGTTTATAACTGGGTGTAACTCCACACATCTCATTCAAAAACACATCCTGACGTTACTGTCCTAACATGGAAGGACACCATGCCCATCCTTCCAACAGCATCGCTTCCCACATCTTCCCTTCAATGAAATATCTTTGAAAAAGGAAAAAAACCCAATACTGAGAAAGCAACTGTCATGTAATACTTGCATTCACCACTACTGCAGCATTGGCTTACAGGAGCAAATGGAAAAGTGTCTTCTGTGCTCCATTTTGTGCCGTTTCCAGCAGGACCTTCCTGTTCTTCAGCATCTAAAAGATGCTAAAGAAATTCAGAACAGGAAAAGCTCAATACCCCATGAAATGGTAAACAATGCTGGAGAAAAGAATAAGGCAGTTTCAAATACAGGGAGAAGACATGAAATATAATTTAGATTGCTATTCTTCTGCTTTTTAATCTCGCTCCCACTGAGAGCTTTTATGGACTATTTATAGTTATGATTCAGTGTGTTTGGTATGTCAATGAGCTCTTCAATAATTCTACTAACAATTTAATTACTAAAACCCCCTTTTGCCATTAGACTGTTAACATCTGAGATTGATAACAAAAGCACAGGGTAATTAGATGGGGATATTTAAACCAAATGGAATTCATGCATTTATTACACACTTTGCTCATCTAAAATTAGGTATCTAATCTGAATATGAATGATGAGAAATAACAATGATGGGAGAAAAAAAAACAATTAAAAAACAATACCGAGATAAACATAATGAGTTTTTCTCTTTTTATCCATAAGTGTCGTTTCCACTAATTATAAAAGCAGTCTAATGTAATTTCCTCTTTGGTTTATGACTGCAGGCTGGCAGCAAAGCACTTTGTTAATTGATCAGCAGAAAATACTTCATTTCTTTTAGTTTATGTTTAGGCTTTGATCTTAATTTCTCTTGTGATTTCTGCCAGGATTGTTTGTCATACTTTAACAAAATCCATGAACCACAGAGGACAAGCTAAGCTTATATCCAGGCATTTGCTTATGAATAATCTTCCTATGGTCTGATTTACATAATTTTATTGTTTAGTGGATTCTCCCCATGCAGATAGATTACTGCCAGTGCAACTGTACTTAAAGTGGTGTCAACGGAGTGTGCTTCTGAGAGTTATAGTTTGCACAGAAAAATCTACTCTGAGATAAAATATAGCATATACCAAAACACGGTGCCTCTGAGGAAATTCAGTTAACAGAACATCAGGAGGAAAATCAGTTTGGTTATATGAACCTATAGGAATGCAAAACACAAATAGAAGATAGACATTTTTAGAGCATTTCTTAGAGCTTAAGAATCTGTTGGTCGTTCTGTTTATTTTTAGCGAAGTAATGCATGTAGAATTCTGCCTTGGGTTTGGGATGCTTAGGAATTAAAAACTGACATTGACAATTAATTTTGTTTAGAAAGGTTGGTTTTCTGTGATTGAATGTACTGGAAAAAATATCATCAGGATTTTTTTTTTAAGCATTTGAGCTATTTTATAGAGATTTTTCTATTCAAACAAATTTCCTAATTTTAGGACTCCTAGCCAGTGATCACACACGAATGACATAATAAAATCTAAAACTTTATCTGTGTCATAAGAATACTTTCTTACCCCCTTACCCAATAGCATTCCTGAGCAAGGACCTACAGACTTTTCATCTGCTGTTATATCCTGCCACTTTCTGAATCACCTTCATGCCTCACAATCTTTAAGACTCTTCAGTCCCAGGAAAGCAAAGACTCAATATACAGGGGCACTAACTCCCACAGATTAAAATTCCAAAACCCTTTTATTGCTCTAGCTTAACACTTTGAGTCTCTTAATCCTTGATCAGGTCCTGAGGGTGTTCTGCACTCTGAGAAGCTGGAGCACGCTGATGCTCGGCCAGTACAGCCACTGAAAGGAACGGGCATCAATGAGGAGGAATGATGCCCTGGAAGACTCCTTGAAAACCAACCAACCAGCCAGCCAACCAGCCAACCAGCCAGCCAACCAACCAACCAGCCAACCAGCCAGCCAACCAGCCAACCAGCCAGCCAACCAGCCGGCCAACCAACCAACCAGCCAACCAGCCAGCCAACCAGCCAACCAGCCAGCCAACCAACCAGCCAGTCAGCCAACCAACCAGCCAACCAGCCAGCCAACCAGCCAACCAGCCAGCCAACCAACCAGCCAGCCAACCAGCCAGTCAGCCAACCAACCAGCCAACCAGCCAACCAACCAGCCAACCAGCCAGCCAACCAGCCAACCAACCAACCAGCCAGCCAGCCAACCAGCCAGCCAACCAGCCAACCAGCCAGCCAACCAACCAACCAGCCAACCAGCCAGCCAGCCAACCAGCCAGCCAACCAACCAGCCAGCCAACCAACCAGCCAACCAACCAGCCAGCCAACCAGCCAGCCAACCAGCCAACCAGCCAACCAGCCAACCAACCAGCCAGCCAACCAACCAGCCAACCAGCCAACCAACCAGCCAGCCAACCAGCCAACCAGCCAGCCAACCAGCCAGCCAGCCAGCCAGCCAACCAGCCAACCAACCAGCCAGCCAACCAACCAGCCAACCAGCCAACCAACCAGCCAGCCAACCAGCCAACCAGCCAGCCAACCAGCCAGCCAGCCAACCAACCAGCCAACCAGCCAGCCAACCAGCCAGCCAACCAGCCAGCCAGCCAGCCAACCAGCCAACCAACCAGCCAGCCAGCCAACCAGCCAGCCAGCCAACCAGCCAACCAACCAACCAGCCAGCCAGCCAACCAACCAGCCAGCCAGCCAACCAACCAGCCAACCAGCCAGCCAACCAGCCAGCCAACCAGCCAACCAACCAGCCAGCCAACCAGCCAGCCAACCAGCCAACCAACCAGCCAGCCAACCAGCCAACCTCACTTTCCTCCCAATCTGGAAGCAAGGCTTCCAGATTCACTATCACTTTACAAAACTGGTAAACTGCATTGCCAAAACTGAGCTCAGGCAGCCAGACCCTAGCACAGGGCAACGAGCTCAAGGGTCCTGAATTTTTCTGTCACCGAGAAAGAAAAATGTTTACTCTCCATCAGCCTTGGGAGTGCAAAGTTAGAGTTCGCTTATGGTTTTCATAGGCCTTGATCAAGCTCTGTACCTAAAAGCAATGGAAATCAAGAGTATTATACTTACTAGTTCTGTTGCACTAGTGAGGAAGTGAGTAAAACTGAAGGAAAGGTAAATAATTCAGATGTGATTGCAATGTGCACATTTAGAATGCATAATTAAAATTCTACAAAGATACAACTGTTTCCATTACAATCCCAAGCTACATTCAGATGGCATAATATAGGAAAGCCTCCTTCTTGCCCTGCTTCTAAACTATGTCAGTGTGATGTCAAGCCTGAGTTGACTCAGCTTCAAGACAGTCTAATACTTTAGCTTTGGCAAGCAATTTTGTCAGCTCTGAGATTTTATATACAATTCACACATTCTTTGCAAATAGCCTTCTCACCAGCAACACCTTTGTAAAAATGTTTTAAATGTAAACCCTACACTTGAAGGCATGAACCATACAGTACAAAGTTATGAGCAGTAACAGTTAACATATCAAACATAACTATGGAAGCGCTATAAAGAATGAGTCTCACCACCACATTAATCCCAGTGAATGGAATATATCTCATACTTTGAGGAGTGCTTAATTTTATGCAGTTTAGCAGCATAATATGTTAAGAAAAAGCTTTCAGTACGAAATAGGTTTTCTTCATGGTTGAAATCAAATTTTTAAATTATTATTGTACAACTATTTTTCTTTGCACTTCCTAGTGCACATATATAGTTTTGTAACATTTGTTTCCAAGCTTTGGTGCATTCCATCTTTGTCAACAATCTTTTTCTCACAAAGGATTTACTTTCCTTTTCTTTGTACAAGGGAAACTCTTGGTAGGATTTCCATATTGATACAGATTCTCTGTTTTAAGGCCTGTAGGACAACAGGGAGTTTTGATTCTTCACACCAAAAAACACTAACTTTGCTGGAAACAAACTGAAAAGCCCCAAAGGAATCAATATTGAATAACACCTACCCGGCTCTCAAGAGATCTCTCTCTGTGCAATGAGAACAAGACCATGTAGTAGGTTCATACATAACAACCACATGTCTCTTCAATTAACCTAACCAGAAATAATCAGACTAAACTTTGTGTGATCACTTTCTCACACACACTTTATTTAAACTCCCAAATGAATCCATGGGACTTAAAAAAAAAAAAAAAAAAAAAAAAAAAAAAAAAAAAAAAAAAAAGCATTCAAGTGAGAAATATTCCTAGCTCACATGGACTGCAAAGCACCCTCAAAATAAATGTTTACATGCCAACCCACCTACTTACCTACTGGTACTTGTGCTTAAGCTAAGAAGGCAAGTGAAAAGCTCATACTGATTTCAGTCATGTATTTTCTGGGAGAGCTAAGAGAACACAGGAAAGCTTTAGGCCAGAAAGATTAAAGTCAAATACTCAGGGGAAAATGCTCAAGTATTTAATGCCACAAACACCAGTTTCTAGTTAGTTTAGCTCACACCTAAGCAGGGTAAGCTGGACTGCAGATTTACAGATTTCTGAATATACTCCTTAGCCACTAGCATTGCAACAATTAGGACAGAAAAGCTTTCCTAAGTGTTTTTAAAAATGCAGGGCTGATGTGTTTTCACAGACACATGAATACCTTTCCCTACTCGTGCAAAAATTGCATATATAAAACAAATTCTTGAAAACAGACCTAAACTGATGACATTGAAAGGTTTGGATAGTAAAATATATTTCCAAGAGCTGTGATACAGACTGCTTTGAAAGACAGCTCAATTTAAGTTTCAACAATTGATCTGAAAACCATCTAAAGCTAAAAACTGAAGATCAAGCGAGGCATAACCTTTGTAAGTATAGCACTACATCACAGCACAATTTTAATCCAGAAATAAATGATCTTGTACTAGTGAACTACTTCTACTCCTCCTCCTATGACACTGGTTTATCTCAGTGAGTGGAAAATGGTTTTGCCATTTTCAACAGCCAAGGCTTAAGGCAGCTACACAACACCCAGTTGTTTTTATCTGGCTTGATAGATCTGCCCCACCAGCCAGACAAAATTACAAAATCAAACAATTGCAACACTCTGAAGTTTGCTTTTATGTAGAGTATTAGAATATGACAGTAGAAGCAAGGGTCCAAGCAAGTGTAAGACATTAGTTTGATGTTCAGGGTACACTAATTTTTAGTTCATGCTTCCCTATGGCCTCAGGAAGAAAGTCTTAATTCTGGGTGGATTTTTGGAAGCAATCTGGTACACTCTTACTCTAATTTTAAAATACATGAAGACAAAGCATATAATCCAAGTGTTATCAATACAATATAACAATGTTATAGTTTACTTTTCTCTCATCTTATTATTTCAAATAATTAGGTTATGACATTCCCTTTTTTCTATATTCTTCCTTTTAGAATTATCTTTAAATAGCTTTCAAATGCTTCATTTTGCTAATTAATTTGCTTTTTTCTGTATTTTAAAACTTGCCAGAGTTATTTTTTTAGTGATCCAATTTAAACATTATTTTTTGAACAATGTTCAACTCTTTTTGCCTAGTCCTTTACCTCCATTTTAAAAAGAATTTAAAATTATTCAAGTTAAGTAAAATAATCCTACTATTAAGAAGTTAGCAAATTACAGAAACGGTCTTTTTGGTTGGGATTTCATGTGAGTGTACAGAATCCTTGTAGTCCTACAAGGTTTGACAGAATGACAATGCAAAAAATGTTGTATGGGTTTCTAGTCTAAAGATCCAGCAGTCTGAAGATGAGTAGTTTTGACAAGTTACTTTGAACTGAATGAAAATTAAAGCAGTTAAAGACCTGGTTTTCAGGAAAAAATTGAATAATCTCTTTGAGAAAGTTGAAAGTAGAAGTTGACAGCTGTCAGTCATGTTTGGGGTTTTGTGGGGATTTTTTTCAGTTTTCTGAGGACAGTGAATGATTTTTAAGCTATGAAAAATTGTTTCTGCAGAATGCAGAAATGAATACAGAAACCTGAGGTAGCTTCATCATGCAAAGTGAAATATACATATACAGAGCAAAGTACACATTCCCAGTAAAGCACACTTCTGTTAAATTGTACCCTTTGATAAAATACTGCAGGAAATCAAGTATAATCTACTCCAAAACTAAATAACCTACTAAACAAAAGAAACATAATAGAAAAAAGGCAAACCCATATAATTTCCCAGTTTTATTTCCTACACTGAGTTTGTTCTTGTATTCTAATATGCTACCCCCTCAGTTAACAGATCTCAAAATCACCCAAAATTCACAATCCACTTGTTTTTCACCTATCTTCATGCAGACTCACGTGACTACAACCTATTTCCAAGGCACCCATTAGAGTAAAAGACACATTTGGGAGAATTCACTCTTTTTGGAATGTGCACATCTTTTGACAGCGCTGAATGCTTATGAATTATGACTTCTAAATCGAGAAAATAAGTTAAAGAAAATTCTAGTCTGCTTTCTGCTAAAAAAGCATTCAAGCAGATCTGGAACAAAAAATGTGATTTATTTTTTTTAAAAAAACAACAGTTTTTTAATACAGTACAACACAAATGGAGTCTGTCACATTACAAGTCTCAAGGCACTTCACAATTTTCAGCAAAAGCTGACAAAATTCTGTCTAGCTAGATATGACACAGAAAGCAGATTTTTCAACTATTATCTTGTGACTTAACACGGTAGATGAATTCCAAAACAAAACCCAGAACAAGTTCAAGAGCACAGTAGCTATTAGATGTGACACTGAAACTCAAATTCAGGGTTAGAAGTTGGCAGCGTCTCCCTTCAGGGCAGAAGGAATTTCCTCATAGACAAAGTCATGCTTCAGACCACACACCAATCTGTCTTTTGTTGCACAAGCTGACTGCTTCCACAATAGTGCTAAAATTCACGTGATGCATAGAAATAAAGGCTCTAATAATAGAAGCAGTGCACCAAATACATGCAGAAACTAACACAATTTCTACAGCAATACCCCTGTTAAAAGCAGGAGACAGTTTTTGTATCTGGTCTACACATGTCAACATCCATTTGCAATATTATGTCTAACATTTACAGTCTAAATTTCTTCAGAAAGGGACATCTTTTTGTTTCAACATTCCCTTGCACAATCAGAACACCACCAGAAAAAAAGGCAAAAAAAAAAATCTGAAATTGTATAATAGCCTATTGTGATGATGATGATGATGATGATGATGATGATGATGCAAATATTTGGGATGTGAAGGTTGATGTAAAAAGTCAACAGAGTCAGAAATCTTTTAAGGAGAAATAGTCATTAGTCCCAAATATTCCAAGTTGCTTTGTCTCTCTCTCTGTAACACTAAGCCAGTCAATATAAGGTTTGGAGCTGGAATGGTAAAAATTCCTATCATCCTCATCTCCCGAATATTTTACAACCTGACAAACAGAAGAGTTTCTTCATGTAATAACACCATGGTTTGTCCTTTGACAAGCTAGTGCTGGACAAACTAGTATAAAAATGAAAATGTCTGCATATGGGAAGAGTCATTTTAAGTGTCTGATTTATGACACATACATAATATTTCTACAAAAAAATGGTTTGATTAGCACTGAACTTAGACATACCTGATTATTGCACAGTGCATCTACTGTTGGCACCCCAAATAATACACTTTTACTGTCTTTGCTATGCAAGTTCAAGTGCAAATTGTTTTTTTACACCTTTGTTATACCATCATCATCAGCAGACACTCCAATTTCAAATGGAAGATAAAAGAGAATAGATTTGTCTTTGAATGCCATTAAAATCTACTGAGTTGTTCACTTGCTTTTAAGGATATTCACATGGTCTAATGTACCTCACACAAAAACATCTGTGCTGCTATTCCTAAGGCCTAAGGAAAAGTGAGTGCCAAGAGACTTTCACACTGTATCATCACACAGCAACAAATACAGCAGCTTTGCCCTGGCTTAAAGACAGCAAGAGACGGGGATACAAAGCACTGGGATTTCTGTTTGGTTCTGTGATTGCTTAGAGCAGTCTGGAGCAAGCATCCCAAAGGGAACAGGGCTCTTCCTTCGCATGCTCTCTGTTGAAGAAAACCGCCAGCACTGCTGAGATCTGCTGCTCCTAGCGCAGTTCCAGTTTGTGCGCCAAAAATTCCTACTGTGCAGTGGTAACAGAAACCTTTCGTTTCTTAGAGACTTTCTGCAACATAAGTGAGAAGTATATATATATATACACACACATATATATATATGTGATGGAAAGTATGAATTGTTTTCACTTTAGTATTTGATTGTATATCTAGCACAAATGGGAAAGCAGTAGGCATACCAACAAATTATATGGCAAATAAATGCACCCAATACTTTCACTGAAGAGCAGTAGTACATTTACACCACTTTCAGAACCCTTTTTTTACACTAAAGCAAAGTTTAGTTAATAGAAACATTGATGACATGGCAGTTCCAGCCAACTCTTACAGATCCATGCAGTCAGAAGTGCTTTAAAAGCTCACTGTTTGGAAACTTAATTTCTGTGCTCACCTAACACAAGGCACAACATCCTGAAACCTTCAGGTGCACCTGAAATACAGACAAACACAACTACTTGCACATCTGTTTAGTCATAGTAGACTAGAATTTGGCAGAATAGTGGCAGAAGAATTATTACTGTCCCAGTTGTTCAGATGCTTAGTCTAACTTTAGTTTGGGATTTTTTAAATCCATCTGTTGGCAAGAAAGCATCTCTTTTTTAATTGAAAGTTGATCACTTTGGTAATTAGAACCAAGTAAGTGCATTGCAATTCTTAAAGACACTATATTAAGTCAGAAGTTAAATGCTCTTTTCAAACCAAAACCCCAAGACAAGTCTTAGCCTCTGAGAAGGTGTAAGGACACAACAGACACTAATCTTACTAGCTAGAAATGTTAAACTCCTCGTTAAAAACTAGAGTAATACCCCTGGAAATTGAAGTGTTTACATAAATATCCTACTTTTTGATAAAACATACATTCTTCCATAAAAGGAGCTTCAGAACTCAAAAAAATACATTCAGCATTTCATCGTTGTACTAAGAAACTTCCAATAAAAAAACTCAGGTGGTTGTTGGGTTTTTTATCATAGATCAAGCGGGTTTGCACGTAAATTCAGTCTTGTGTTGTTAGTTTTAAAATAATAAAATTTAACAGACATAAATTATTTAATTTCCACAAATGTGTTTATATAAAAGACTCAAAATACTTTCATTCATCGCTTAAAACATGTGATTGTCTTCCCCAATCATACATACAATATGAGCCAGGATTTTTGTGCCAGTTTCCTCAGAATTTCTCTTATTCAATTATTATTGTTGGCATTTGTCCAGATTGTTCTGCAACTAAATGCCATTTTCAGCCTAATTTTTTTAGAAAACAGGGCTTCTATTTCCAAGTTAGAACACACAGATAAGGGCATTTACTCTACACCATTGCTCCTTCAGCAGCAGCATTCAATTTTTTATGTAGTAAGCAAAGATCAGCTCAAGTAGGAAGAATGAAGTCTCAAAATTTACAAAGCTTTAAACTTCCTTCCTCTGCTTTCCCCATTCAAGTCCATGACCATAATAATAAAACACAAAAAAAAAATCTGGCTTTGGTTTGGGATTTTTTTTGCCAGTTAGCACACCTTGATCTCACACACAGCAGCATGCTGGAATGACTCCAGTGCTTCCAATGGACAGCAGCACTAAGTGAAGAGAGCTGGACTGGAGACTCCTTCTGCACACCCAAGAAGGGTGTCAGGACAGCAGCACACCTTAGAGCAGGACAGCCAGCTGAAGAGAATTACTGTCAGATCAAACAAGGGAGACTCCAGAGGACTGGGCAAGGATCCGGACCTTTAGTCAGGCTGAACCACGTCCCAGCACACAATAAATCACTGCAGGCACTACTCACTCAGGACAAACAAAACCCAAATGATCAGGAAAAAAAAAGGACTGGTTTTCTCATTCTTTAGAATATGCAGAAAAGTAAGTTAGAGGAGGTCATGTGTTCTTGTTGGTCACTCCCTGGTCCCCCCATGTACACAGAGGCTGACCCTCAGCCATGCCAAGGCTCAGCTCCATCTTATTCCCAACTTCCAAATCTGCCCTTCAAAAATTCCTCTTTTTCTGGACTTTGCCAATCAGATCCATTTTCCTGGGACTTAGCTACCCTTTTCTTCACACAGTCCATGGATTTAACAGAACATCTGTGAATCCTGCAGCAAGTATGGGTTGCTGCTACTCCATGGCACGTTCACAGACCAGCAAGAGCCCAGAGGGTGCCTGGAAAGCTCCCTGGAAGCAAACAGCCACTCAGCAAAGGCACAGCTTCAGAAGAAACCACGTTACAAAAGAATAAATGCTGTCTTCATTTCCTAAGTATTACAGGAAACAGAGTTTGCCCATTATAAAGTAGATAAATACTCTCATCTAAACCAGGGCAGCATTGAATGACACCACTTCAGACACCCACACATGGCTCCGAAACAAAATACTACAAAAAAGCATTGGAAGAAGAGTACTGGGGAAAAGTTCTGTTACAGATTAAGGAGCTGGTGGGCAGAACCTATTTTAGGTTTGGCTGGGTCCTTGCAACTTTTACTGCAGGTCTCAACCACTTGTTAAATTAAGAAAATGCCTAATTCTGTGTAAAGAAAGTGATCAAAGGGGGAAGGAAATGTTTTTCTCCTGTATTAAGAGAAAAGCAATCTGCTTCATGATAGTGCCTCTTTTTTTAGTTCAGGAAAGAATACATCTTATAAACCAGATGTAACAAAGAAATCTTCATTGCTGAAAACTATTGAGTATATTGATATTTGAGGAAGTGGTAAGGTGGGAATCTGAAAGTCTCAGGAGTTATATTTACAATAATATCTCACTTAGCATTGCATGCCTAACCCAAGGAAAAAAATGCCCTACAAAAGGCTGATTAACCCACTTCATCTACTATATTGTTCATCAAGGCAGGGAAATTGTAATCCTAGTAACCATATGGAAATACACCAATTTGGATTCTGACCCAAATTAAAATTAAATCAAGAAATATTTATTATTGGGTGGAAACAAAGACACTTCAGTTCATTAGCTTCTGTAGCAATTCTGCTTAGGAGAGATTTTTCTTTCCAGCAGCTGCCAGGTGAAAGTGGCTATTTTACAGGGTTATTTTAGTGCCTTACAAAGGAAGCTGTGAAGCACTAATGAGACAACAATGTGATCTTTGGATAGAGGTATTTATTTAGCAGAGTCTTTTACCATCTACCTTTCACAAGCAAGAAGCCCATTCTGTCAGCAGCAGCAGTTCCACAAATAAGCATCAGCTTCTTGCCTCTTTTCACCTAATTTTCACTACATTGTTTAATATAGCTACCACCTGAGAAAAGATATCGAATGCTCAAAACTACTAACAAAATGTCACAAACACAGTGGGTTTTTCTTCAAGCAAAGGCAAATAAAAGTTTATGGATCCCACAGGGCATTTTTCCCTACATTTGAAACAGAGGCTATATTGCATTGTATTATATATTGTATTGTATGATATATTGTATATGTATTCTATATTGTACACATTTCTAGGTATCAGTCAGGAAAAAAAAAATCATTAGTTTTTTCACTCAGAGGAATTGCCAAGATCAACCTTTCAGATTTTTCTAGGTTGTTCGCATAGATCTAAGTTTTTAAAATTACTTTCCTTCTCTATTTTTAAATTATTCTGAGTAAATGATATATGCCTACAATACAATGAGCATAGTGAGTGTTAGTTCCCATTCATTCCAGTATTAGGGAAGTCTGAATTTAGTATTTTCAAAGATGGTACCTCTAAGTCTTTCCAATTCTTTTATTACTTTAAAATACTTTTCTAAAATTGAAACATTTTCTCCCATCTGTCAAAATATTGCCAGCAGAATAAAGCTGGTAGTAATTTGTCAAAATATTTAATTGCAAAAATGATATTAAAATCAAACCCAACTCCCTGAGTTCCTTAGAATATGCTGTCAAAGAGACAAAATGTTTTCAGAGGAGTTTGAAGGATTTAGCTACATTCATGATAAAAGTGTTTAAGCGAGTAGCAAAATGTATAGACAGTTAAAACTGAGTTCCCATCTTGTGCCTAAAGCTGGTTTACCATATATAACTTAGATAATGAACATTACAATAGTGCTTCGTGGAAGCTATATATACCTCTAGACAGACTTCCTTCCTTCATTTACATCCCCTGAGGAAAAGAATACAAACAAACAAACAGAAAAAAACTACCTGACAACAACAACAGAAAACATTAACACATACCAGAGAAAACCCCATGACCAAAACCAAAAGAAATAAAAATCCCAGAAAACAAAACCATTAAAACACTTATTCATTAAGATTTTCAACACCCATCCACTAGGAAAAAGCAAAAATCACAATTACACTGTTTCATGACTCTACTTTCAGACTTTTGAC
The DNA here is from genome assembly GCF_021018805.1 of Prinia subflava. Classification (NCBI taxonomy): domain Eukaryota; kingdom Metazoa; phylum Chordata; class Aves; order Passeriformes; family Cisticolidae; genus Prinia; species Prinia subflava. Next base: position 123,929,475 of record NC_086247.1, read on the forward strand.
ATACATACTTTACAAACATAAAACTCTTAAAGACTATTAAGGCTACAAAATTCAGCATTTGAAATTACAAAACTTTGGATTAGGATTGCCTTTGACATATTAATTTGGTTGCTGTTCTTATGTGGATTATAGCAAAAATTTTAATTAAGTGCTTCTGTGCTTTTTAGGATCCTTATACCAGGGATGAATTACTTATTTAACAAAAAGCTTTTATACTTTCTTCCCCTTATTCACTGAGTAAGGTTCCAAAAGCAGTTTATCAGACATTACCTACATCCTCCTTTGAAAACAAAATTATTCCTTCTTTAATAATTTGGGAGCTAAATGAGCTCCCAAAAATGTTGAAGGAAATCCCTTTCAAACATGTTTTACTTTTTCAACCTCTCTTCAATGTGAGGGAATCCTCTACACTATGGACAGGAGCAACTACCTTCCTTTGCAGAGCAGTTTTCTCCCAGTCTGGCCTTTTGCAGGTAAGTTCTACTAACCCCAGTTTCACCATGATGATGTGCCAATATCCATCTCTAGCCAATATCTCCACCAGCTTCCAAAACTAACAACTTAATGATCCATGTGGTGTTGCCTCAGTTCCCTATGGATGCTATATTTGCGTGTCTAGTTAACAGACCTTGTCTTTGCCTGCCAGTCTTTCCACTAAAATTTTACTCAGCTAACACTACTGCTTCTCCAAATAGCAAGTTATTTCTGAAATGGGAGTTTTGTCCAAGACCAAAAAAAAAAGCCTTAAATTAAGCTGTGCCTCATTACCATGATAGTGCTTGATGAATTCTTGGCTGGGCTTGGCCTTCACCTCAGAGACTGCCCAGCATGCCTGAAGCAGGTCCTGTGTGGACCTGGGACTTGCAGGACCTTTTTCACTCCTGTGTAGTACTTGCAGGGTTGGGAACCATTGTGTGCCATTTAAATGGGTCTCAAGAGCATTTCCAAGAAATAGAAATTTTCCCAATTTGTTTCATATATGTTAGAATTGTATAGAAGTCCTGTTTCAGATCTTGAAACATCTATACCTCATCTGAATTCACCTCAGAACTGAACTGGAGAGTGAAATGGTCATTGAAGAACTGCTTGTTTGCTTTGTTGCAGACAAAGAAATCCTCAGCCAGCTCTTTAAGTCTGGACTTTACAAAAGCTTCTTCCATATGTCGAGACAGGCAGGGTAGATGTGAATGTCATTCCCTGAACCTCCATGCAGAGGCTATTTCATACTGTATGATTTCCCATATAATCTTTTTCTTCTTTTAGAAGCATAGTTTTTAAACTTTCCCCTGTATTTTTACTGCTATAGTTACACAGTCTCTAACAAGCATCTGTGAAAGTACCTGAAGGGTAAAGCAAAATCTGCCAAGAAAAAAGGTTGGATTCTCAGGTTTGGCTTTGAGAAACACTACTGAGAAGAAATTCTCTCTTTAATTGCACTATCAAAAAAAGCTTCTGGATGATACAACTTACACATTACCCCTTTTCAAGAATACATCTAATGGTGCATGTCTCCACGTGCACTGTTCCACAAATCTCTGTGCCAGGGGTATGGATTAATGGGTTTTCTTTCACATTCAGGGGGTGTGGAAGAAGGATGGTAATTAAGAAAGCCAAAACAAGGCTGAGGTTACTCATGCCAATCAGGCACTCTCAGAACTGCAGACTGTACAAGCCCAACAGTGCTTTAATTCTCAGTGACTGTAGGAACACAGAATCTGTACCACACACTGCAAGGTCCATGGAAACAGGCTTTGACCTTCAAGCTATGGAAGCTGTAGTGTAGGTTAGCCTTTTTCTAGTATTTCACTATAAGAGTACCAAAAATGACAAGGACTTTTGCTACTGACGCATAACTTATCTAATACGGCAGATTTTGAAGAAACACAAAAAAGCTAATCTGTTTTTGCAACTTACAAGAAACACTCTTTCTCTGTTAAACTTATTCATTCTTGTACATTAATTTCTGTGAATAATATTTGAGGAAAGAAGAGGAATGGGAAGTATAACTGACTGAATCAAGAGGCTCAATTTCCCCGAAAATAGTCAGATTTTTAAGCTCTTGGAAAAGCTGCTTATAGCTATGTATTTCATTTGAAAAAAAAAAGCATAAAACAACATACATACCATCATGTCCATTTTTCAGCTATATTGAGAAAAATCCCACCTTATACAGATATTTAAATGTTTTTCCAAATACTATGTATTGAACTGTTCTCCAAAGGGAGACAACAGAGGGGCAAACTGCCTAGGGCAGCCCCAGAGGCTGCTGGCCTCCCTTGGTGCAGTGGCACACTTGCTGGCTCCTCTTCCAGCTTTTCCTCCAAGACCTCCAGGTCCTTTTCTGCAAAGCTGACTTCCAGCCTGTTGGCCCCTTGTCAGAATTGGCACATGTGGTTATTCCTCCCAAGGTTGAAGTTCAGCCAAGAGAAATGCAAAGTCTTGCATGAGATTCCTGTTGGTACATCTCCCCAGCCCACCAAGGGCCTTACTGAAGCTGCTAGGCAGTTCTGGCACCAGTTAGCCCCTGGGGAGCTCTACTAGCTACTGGCCTCCACATGGACCATGGGCTGCAGTTCACAAGACCTTTGAGGCTGGCAGCTCAGCCTGTTTGTAGTCCACCTCCCTGTTCACTTATCTACCCATACTTCATCCATGGGAATGTTGTAGGAGACTGTGCTGCAAAGCTTACTGCAGCAGAGAATATACAACATCCACTCCTCTCCTCTGCAGAAGGCTATCAGACTGGTGAAGCATGATTCTCCTTTTTAAGTCCACACTGACTATTCCCAACTACCTTCTTTTCCTTCATATGTCTAGAAGTGATTTCCTCTGTTGTATGGTCCCTCACTCTCATAGGGATCAAGTTGAAGATGACCAGACTGTAGTTCTCTGTATTCTTCTCCTTGACCGCCCCGAAGGCAGGAATGACATTTTTTTTCTCCCAAATACCACACTCTTTCAAGGATAATCAAGAGTGGCTTTCACAAAGACACTGGCCAGCTCCCTGAACAGTCATGGATGCACCCCACCAGCTCCCATGGGCTTCTGCATGTCCAGTTTGTGTTCCTCAATGTTCCTCTACTGAGGATCAGTCTTCTGTAATCCAGACAGGTCCCATGCACCTGACTCCTGAAGGTCAGCAAAAAAGACAGGATGGAGAAGATATAGAACATCTCAGCATCTCATCTCCACGCTCCCTGTCCCCAAAGCCCCTGTGCCATTCAGAAGTGGGCTGATGTTTTCCATAGTCTCCCTTTTGTGGCTGATACACCTGCAGAAGCACTTCTCATTGCTCTTGTTCTTAATGTCCCTTGTCAGATTCAACTCCAAGTGAGCTTTGGCTTTGCAGACCCTGTACCTCCCTTTTTCCTGCAGAATCACCTGTCCCTGTCTCAGCTTCCCTTATGCTTCCCCTGAATGTCACATTTCTGCTAGGGCCTCTTTGTTAATCCGTGTAGGCCTTCCAGCAGTTTTGCTTGACTGTCTATGTATCAGGATGGAGCTTGATTGGGGAGATCCTTGAGAACTCAACCAGCAAGTCTTGATTCCCCTTGTGTGCAGGCCCATATCAGTTCTGACTGGTGCACAGCTGGGTAACAGGGCTGTGCCTGTGTGCACACCCCGTGCACGTAAGCCCTTAATTCCCTGGGTGGCGCAGGAACTCCCCAGGGAGTTCTCTACAGAGATGAAATAAAAGGACCTATTTACAATTTTAGCTGCAAATATGTATTTTGACTAATTGCCAAGGGAGCTTGCCATGTGGGTATTTTGGATGATTCCAATGATTTCCCCAGGCAGGTCCTGCTGTGCCTTGATAAACTCATCTATTTCAGTGTGCTGATTATCACATCCTGAATGGAGACTCTGGCCATTTCAGAGAGATGCTCAGGCAGTTTCTGCAGCAGAATTAACCAAACTGCACACAGATAAGACACTTGCAAATAGACGGCAAATAGTTCCTCTAGATGTAGAAACGGTCACATACAGTAGTTTCTGAAGTTAAGATTACTTAGGAGATGATTTATACATAGTTTAAGACACTCTCTAGCTACAACCACACATGTGCCAGGGAGATCACACAAGACCATGAGTCAGCTGGGTTGCAAGAATTCAGCAGAACTATGGCTTGGGGAGTCTCATGCAATCCAGATGAAAACTGCTGCAGGAACCCACCATTCAGACCAGCACCTGATTGCTTTGCTCAGGAGATCCAGTTGTTGTGGAAGTTTGTGTAGCATTCTTCTATTATGAGACACTATCAAAGCATATTTGTTTCTTTTCACTGTGAGAGTCCATGACTTGAAAAGCCATCCTCAGTCACAAATCCTTCTTAATTATATGATTTCTGTTTATTTACCATTATCAATACTATGTAGGTACCTGTAATGTCAACAAAGCAACTGAAATAGAGGCACTAGAAACTGCTACTGTGTTAGCAAGCCACAAAAAATAAATGTCATCATAATTTGCATCTATAATGAATTAATTGTATACTTACTTCTAAAATAACATTTCTTTCTGTGTTACGCATTTATGCAAGTACACTACTACGTTGTTGTGGAAATTAAGATACAAAATACTTTAAACATACACTTTAAAAGGCATACATTTAAATTAAATACTTCAAATCTCATTTTCTGTTCCCTCAAGTGAGGGAACAGAAGCAGATCACTGCCTTTGATAAAAAACCCCACAGATAGACACCAACATGGCACCTGTGTTGAGACAGGATTAATAACTTGATAGATAAGTGACAACCTGAAGAAAATAGGTAACTAGAGAAACACTGCATTTATTACACAGATATATACTTTATAAGTACATAGCACTGCATACAATGCCATTTCTTTTATGAGTGCATCTTTTCATCCTTTTCTCTACTCATAATAATGCTAACACACAATAAAAAAATGTGTAACAAGTAATTTTGTAAACATTTGACACATATTTTTAAACAGTAGCAGAATACATAAACAGATTTCAAAATTTTCCAGTTATTGTATTTCACTTTTAGTAAGTTAGTGAAAAGCCTCCCATAAAAAGTTCAGATCTCCATTTCTGAAAAAAATCTAATAAATTAGCTTACAAAATAATACAGGAACATATTCTTGTACAAACCTGAATTCAAAAGAAATTATACCCAAAAAAACTATGTAAAAAAGGCAGACCAGCTACATTGTGTACTGTAGAGAATAAAAATGACTGTTCACACACACAGATGCCCAGATTTAATACAATCAGTATGAAAAATTTCTGTGTAAATTCCAATTCTTTCACCTTCTTCCACCACTTTCATTATCTTGTACTATACAACCCTACAGGCAAAATGCTGCCCAAACCACTTATTCATTATCTACAACTAGATATGAAAATAAGTGGTTTGGGTAGCATTCAGATGATTTTTATATTTCAACTCTTTTTTCAGTTGTGCAAATTGCTTTATGAAATTGCAACTCTGAATACTGAAATGACAGTATAATAAATAATTATGGAATTTCTGTGTCTTTTTTTTTTTTCCCCACAGCCCTGCAATAGCTGCATGAATCCACATTTAGAAAAATCTCTACCTAACACACAAAACCAAAAGTTTTCTGATAAAGCCTAACATTTACACATTTATTACTGAACATGATTTTACAAGAGAATCTAATTAATTCAATAGTTCTTCAGATGTACTTCAAGACTTGAACACCTGTTCATGCATTCCAATGCTGTGGGCATGGACTTAGTTATTCTATCAAGGAAAATGCAGTTTTACTAAATGACAAACTATTTTGACAAATACTCAAAGTCAGGAAAATCCAGGAAATAGTGGCATTGTTCAGAATATTTTTGTAATATAAACATGAAGCAAGCAATATTACTTCAAATTCTTTGACATTGTACTTATTTACTTCTGCAAACCAGATAAGACTTTTGTTGCTTACTGTCAGGTTCATGAACAAATGACAGTCATTTACAACATCAATTCCCATTGAATGCAATTAAACTGAGGAAGAAAACATAAGTAGTTATGACCAAAGTGCCATTTTTAAGTATGGTGAAATGATTAAGGTAAAGTGAAATGACAGAAAGGCCCCATAGGAAAGAGAGTCATTAGAATGACCAAATTTGTAATATTTTCCTGGAATCCAGAGCAGACAAACAGAGTGCAGAGAAATATTTGTTAAACACAGGTGTCATTTATCAAGACGCATGAGTAACTGCAATCCATTGCATTCCTTATCCACATTAATACATGAAGGGAATAAAGGAGAAAGATGGCAAACCAAAAATAAAAACCCTTCTGTGCAGGCTTCTACTCCTTTGGTGTGAGACAGCTCTCCCAAGGAGCAGTAATATGCATTCCAAACATCTGCCATCTCACTCCATTCACAGAAGTGTAAGAAGCAACTCTGAGGGAAAATTGCGAAATATATCTATGTATGATTGCTATCAATCACCTTTAAAAATCTGAAAGATTCTACTCTTAGAAACATTGTATCAGGAGTGTAATCTAGAAACTTTTAGAAGTATTCCTTTACCACACACAAATAGCCTGACCAAAAAGTACAAATAAATCAACCTATGATTTTCTGACTTAATGATAAAAACATCAGCTCTATGCAACACAGAAAATACTTTGTAAGGTTAAAAATTAGAATTACTGTCTCATTAAAAAGGTGCTTATTATTATTAAAATAATTATGGAAAAAAGGGCTTGTAGGCTGAACACGTAAGAAAATATAATTAAGCTGATGCTGCAGAGAAAAGAAAGAGACTTCAGTGGCAGGACACAAACCCAAGAGGTGCAGGTGCTCAGGGTTCCCCACCAAATTAATACAGAGAGCAAAGCACAGGGCTGCCCACAATGTATTATTCATTCCAAACTGGTACTCATGATTCAGGGAAAACTGGGAACCATTGCTCTAAACAGACCAAAGATGGATGAGGCAACATTTCATTTTACCTCATCAACTTTACCTTATTCAATTTTGCCAAGCCTTCACTCTGGCTTTGGTATTTAGCATGTTCATCCTTTACTACACCTACACCAGATTGTTATATCTGGCACCTGAATTCAGAAAGAGTTTGGGGAGAATCCCACACCATTAAAAAAATTAGTTTGTACTTTTGTAGCTTCATAAGCATCTAAAGCCACAAAGGTTACCTTTAATTACAAAAGGCACCATCAAGTATTTATTATAGAAAACTTTATGACTCTTTACATGATCTACTCATAAGCTGGGATTTATTCAGTCTCATCTCAGGCAATTTCTGGTGGCAGCAGTCAGGTTCTCACCCACCAGTGCCCACCTGTTAATAATCCCAGCTGAAGCAGCAAAGCAGTGCAGAAGATACCCTTTTTCAGATTTTTTTTAAAGTCATTAGTTATTCCTCTTGTCAGCTTTGTAATTCAAGGAAAGAAATGTAGTAACTGCCCACAAGTCTCGTGCTGAAATTTATTTCCAGAGAAGCAGTGTCTTTCCTGCAGCTATTGAATACTTGGAACGAGAAACATTTAGGAACTCCCTCAACAATTCCCAGATGAATGCACACTACGTTATTAACAATGCTCCGCATTATGGGAAGCAGGTAAAGGAAGAAATGGTAAGTGTGGAGTCCTTTCCAGACTATCCTGCTCTCACTTCAGTCTAGATGGAAAGCTCCAGCCAATTTGCGTTCTGTTTGCCCACAGGTTTTCCCTAACTAGGATATAACTCACAGTCATGGGTCACCTTTGCCTTTTGGGGACACAGTTGTTTAGGCCCTGCTAAGTACAAAGTATTTTACAGAACTCAGGAAATAAAGAATAAGCTTGATTTTGTAGTGAACTTTTTAGGCTCTGTTTGTGCCACCTGACTTCAAAGAGAGGGATTCTTTTTAATCAGCTACGGAAGAAAAGAATGTGCATGCACACAGAATTAAGCTATCAGTAATGCACGACAGTTGAACGTGGATTCATTAAACAGGGCTGCATCTGAGGACTAAATTAGGCATAAGGAATAGGCAGGGGGAAAAAAAATTCTATCTCTTAAAATGTGATAGGGTCCATTTACTAGATGAGATTACTTTTCTCTACAATACATTAGCCAAAGGCACTTCCAGAACTGAAGGAGTATATTACATGGTGCTAATCAGAACTTTTTTCCTAAGTAGGTCGAATGTTGAAAGAAAATCTTGAAATCTTATGCACTGTTAAAAAAAATAAAAAGAAAAATCTCCCGAAAGCAGTACAGCCAAGGTGCTAATCACTTTCTAAAATATAAAAACTTTCTGCATAAACATTAAATGTAGCACTTTAAAATGCACAGTCATACACCTGAGGCTGTTCTTTCACTGTCATTCTAATTCAGTCTGTAATAACCAAATGAATTTTAATTAGAAAAATGCCCTTATTTGCATATGTAGTTGTTTAACTTCACAAAGATTGATTTGTTGAATTTTATTTTTTTCAGAAATCAAAACATCCCCAGTTCCAAATGGTCAGGCATATTTAGACTTCAGATTTTTTTTTCTTTGTTTAGAAGAACATTAATAAGACAAAAGACAGTTTATTTTTTTCTGGTTTTACTTACAACAAGTATATCACACATTTTAATAGCTTTGATGGAGAATGAGACATCATTGGGAAGGACAGTGAAGGAATTAGCAAAACAAAAGCAGAAATAGCTTTACTGCCAAACTTCAGAACAGACAATTCTGACTCAGGTTCCAGAAAACACCAGTTACACACTATCCTGTATGTCCTGTCCTGTACTGCACACAGCTTTGCAAATTCCCAAATCAAGAATCTCCTAGGCTGAGTGTGTTTCCTGGCCATTATTCTAAAGCCTAACTGATGATTATCCATTATTATCTTCATGTCTTCTTTCAAAATTCAGAATCAAAGAATACATGTGGATGGGTACAGAAGATAGGAGTTGCCATGGATTTAAACGGGAATACCATCAACCTCTCTGAAGACATATGCAATAAATCTCTGTGTGCCTCTGTTAGCCTCCTGGGCTAACAGATAGTGGTTTAACTGCAATTAGGACATCACAGAATTGTATGCTGCTAAGAAATAGGCTCAATTAGTTTGGGCATAGTACCAGCACAGCTTTCTGTAATCTCAGGATGCAGCAACAATCATCTACCAGCTGTTTGCAGCATGGAAACAGAAAACTAGCATCTGTCTAAAAAGGACATATTGACTTACTGATGTTAGGGCTATAAAATCAGAATCAGGATTATAAATTTTGCTGAATGGGGAATGATGATTGGAAGCAGCAGAACCAAATGGAAAAACAGATAAAATATGTAAAAGGATGACTTATTAAAATGGGATGGATGGATGGATGGAAAGAAGTGGATAACTTCCTGAGGAGTACAAGACTATACTTTGGCATTAAAAAAATAGGGCCACAGTAGCTCCTAAAGAAGGTGAGATTTAGAAAAGCTCAAGAGGAGTTTGCACTTTTACCACCCAAAACGAAGTAATGTGCTGTAGCCAAACTGCTGCAAACTGTGCTTCAGCAAGAGCTTCACATAAATGAAAGATAGTTTTTACTCTGATCATTGCTTTAGAGGGATTTTGTTGATCTATAATTTCGAGAGATACGGCTATTATTTCAGAAGGGTTTCAGGATTCTGGTTTTTCCTTTCCAAGAATAAAGAAAAATTCTGGACAAGAAAATAGTTTGTCAAATTCCAGAAGATGTGTCTTCTGGAAAATGCGCACTTGCATTCATATATCCTGTGTCTCTGTTAATATAATTACTAACAAATCAGAGAGTGGGTAAGCAAGACCCTCACAGAGTCACATAAAACTAAAGACAGACTAGAATGCTATCATGCAGAAGGAACAGATTGTTGCAGTGAAGAGTACTTGAAGGATGAGGGTACTTTGAAAAGAAGAGGATCCTACCGACACACACAACTCAACATTACTGTGCAAGTGAAGGTTTGCTTTATACTCTTTACATACATAACCTGTGGTCTATACATGACTAAAGGCTGTGTGTTTCAGTCATACAGCAATAGCATAAAATGTTATTTATAAGCCCAAGTCAAAGTCTGGAATGATTCCTTATTTCCCCCTCAAGTTAACTTATTTTGAGTTAATTCAAGGCACCAAATGTGGTTTTGTAAAATAGTATGTAGTCTTCCATTTGTTCTGGTCTACAAGTATGTGTTCAAGCAAGAAAAATAGCCTAGAGTTAATTAGCAAACAGCTAACTTAAGAACAGTCTTCAGCAGACATACTCAAAGCTTTGCCATGCCTTCATGGAAAATAGAGCAGCTCTCCTAATTCAATCTCCACACTAAGTGTTTGTTCTTAGTAGACATGCGTGGCATTAGAGAGAGGTGGTTTTGGTTATAAACCATAAATATTCATTAAGGAAGTATTGCTTGGCCTTTTCAGAAAAATACATGTCTGAGAAAAGATTATATTCTTTAGAACTTTTGCCAATTTATTATTAAACAGCATTCAACTGTCTGTAACATTTCTAAATGCAGCAATTCTGAGTGAGTGAATACATGAAAGGATAAATCTGGTTCACACAGTCTAAAATCTTCTTCACAGTCTGGGAAAACACTACAACAGGGAAAAAAATCGTAAGAAAAAAAATCTTCATCTGCCAGTCAAAGATTCTTCTGGCATGACTTCAAAACTTTACTCCCACTTTGCTATACGTTTTGATATGAAAGTTCATCCTTTCAAATCATCATGTTAGACTCAGCTACCAATCTTGCTAGAATATCTGCAAACAGAAATCTGTAAAAGAGTAAAAAATGGTTGTGATCTCCCAAACATTTTTATGACCTCACACTTTTAAAATTCAGTGTTTTGTTTATTCCTAAATACTCTGTTCATATGCCTAAGATAGTTTGCTTAAGGACCTCATTTCTTCACCCTTCTCCCTATAAAGACAGATAAGAAAGAAACTGGAATCATAATACCAAACATGAAATGAATAATGCTGCTCATAATTTTTCCATGAATTGTACTGTTTACTCCCAAATTTTATTCAGTATTTTCTTCTGTATGGAAACAATGTATTAATTCCTGCAATTTTGTGTCTCATTTTTTAAAAAATGCAGATAATTAGCAAATAGGTCCTAGGTGAAAGAAAAATCTCCCAAGACATAAGACCATTACTGAAATAAATGGCAGCAATAACAGTCTTGCACAACAAAGATTTGGCAAATAGTAAGAAATTAATGAAAATCTACAATTACTCAGATTATAAATTACAGAATCAGCAGCAGGATTGTTTTCATTTACAAAGCCAAAAGTAATTATAAATAATGAAATAAGAGAGCTCTAGTAACAGTCTTGGTACGAGTATCAAATTAGCGAGCTGAGAATAATTTGAAAAATGTAGCAACACTAAAGAGCCATCAGAGTGATGATAATTGGCAGCATCTGCTATTTCGCTGCAACAGTGCATCAAATCAGCTGCAAATATAGGGCTTTTTTAGCTTTCTCTCAGAGTTGTACACTCTCCTGCCTCCTCTGCTTTCAAACACTGATGTGCAATGATCATGCTTCATACAAGAATATTTGATTAAAAAACTAGGATTAAAAATAAAATGATCTACCAATATTTATGACACAATAGGTGCTACTTTAAACAGAAACTCAAACAGGGTAAATGTTTTCCAGCCTCTATTAAAACATTCTGAAGCTGTTACTTGACAATTTCAGCTCCATTTCTACAGAACTCCTGTATAGTCTTCAAACCAATTCTGTTCCATTTCATCTTCCACCAACACTGGGTAGACAATTAGATTTAAAAAAATAATCACACCATACAGTGAATTGTATTATTCAAAATTCTCCATTAACTCTTGAAACTTACACTGTCAGAATGATGCTGCCATTATCTGAAATATAGAGGAGGGAACTTAGAAGGTTCAGACAAACTTTAAAATGCTACTACTTTCTATACGCTACAAGCCCTTCAAATATGTCTAATTTGGGCTTCATTACCATTATCATTTTTTTGGATTTAAAAAAAAAATTTTGGGAAACATCAAACCCCACCATTCCTATAAACTCAGCTGAAGTTTAATTTCCTACAAGCACTCAGACCCCAAAGTGGGAATGCACCATGGAAATGATTTAAAATTCTAATCATTGCCCACGTTTCATTTGCTCTCCACAGTAACTATAGAAGATGACAAATGCAGGCTGGACCTTGCAAGTACCTATGATGGGGGAGGTTACAGACAGATGAAATGAAGGAATGTGCAACTGCCACGGACACATTCCAGTGGAGCTGCTAAGCATCCTCTCCTATAAACTGTGAAACCTGAGACAGCTTCATCTCTTCCACATGCCTCCAGAAACAACTACATAGTGCAATACCAAAGACTCCCTCAACCATTCCTCCTTCTGACCTTCTCCTTCCTATAGAAGTATTATGGGATCAGATTTTAAAAACATTATTTAAAATATCCAGCATATATATGCTTCACCATATGCTCAGTATGGTGACTTGCACTACACATAATGTAGCTGAGAACTTCATTGAGCACTAGGTATTGTCTAGTCAGAAGGTTGATTTTAAAGCCTTACCTGCCTTTTTGTAACATTATTCATTTTGCCTATGTTGTGGATACAGAAACAGAATTATTTTAACTGGAAAAATGTATCTGGGAAGGGGTGGGGGGGGGGGGGGGTGCAGTAACCTTTTCCATAGCATTAACACCACATAGCACAGAAATGACACAGGAAAAGTTTCTCTGGAATTATTTTACATTTTCTGGCACACCCTTTCACTTACAACTCAAATGCAAGAGAGGAAAATTGCACTAGAGCAGGAAAACTGTCTAAGAGAAAGCTGTGCTTGAAAACAGATCTCAAAAAAGGGGTGGAGGCCTTGACTTGAAAGGATTCCTCTACTGTAGTATTCAGGATCCAATGAAGTTCATTAATTTCACTGATACTCAGTTGAACAGTTAATAAATAATATGAACAAGTCTACACTTGTTACAACTCTTAACACTACAGATTTTGGAATGAATAAAAGAACAACTGCTTTGAGATTAAATTCTGGATTGGGAACAATGATTTGAAACACTGGATAGAACTAGGATCTCTGAGGTTACTCTCTGGTAACACGCTTTTTCTAAGACAAAAAATTGATGGTCTCAGGAATAGCACTAAGCACATTTGAATGCCAGAGAGAAAAAAAATTGACAACCCAAAACCTTAAAAATTTAACATCAGATTCCTCATACTGATTGACTAAATTGTCATTTTTTAAAATCACTTTTTGCTTCCCATTCTGCAACAAACTCGGTACTAACATTTAAAAAATTTTCCTCTGTACACAGAAGAGCTAAAAAGATATTTTTAGCCTGGTTTCCTAAGGAAATGAAACTTATCCGTTAGGCCCTCATCACAATAACTTCTGAATTCATGGAGTGATTTCTGCCAGGTCTGACAGGGTGTGAAACATATTAGATTCCCAAAAATGGCAGCTGGGAGAGGAAAGGGAATATAAGTAGTGCTCCCACTGTGGAGCTGCCCTTGCTAGACATTAGCGAGAACAGCCAGGAGCTCCTCCCTGCCATCTCTGAGATGAGGCTGCTGCATTTGTTGCTCAGGGTCCAGGGGGAGTGGGGAAAGGACAAGGTTGGTTTTGTCTGATTGTCTTGTTTCCTTTAATGACAGCTGGGATGATCACATAATTGCATGATTCCAGTTCAGGTGGAAATGAAAGCAGCATTGATCCAATCCCCTTAGTAAAATGCGTCTTGTCACAGGTCCACCAGAACTTTTAAGAACTGTGCAAATTTGCTGGGGATCCAGCAGCTGGCACTGCAATGCTGAAAGAAGGGATGAAATTTGTTACTGACTTGAATGAGGGAAAAATCCAAAAAACTCCAAGGGGATCTCCTGCAGCTGGAGAATCAGGTAAAAGAATAACAATAATAACAAAATTTGGTATAAAGAAGCAGAGGACAATACTAAGGGTTAAGACGTCTGCAAAACAAGCTTGTTTTGTCACTTAGTAAGAACAAATTACTTGCTAATTACTCTCATGTTGCTCAGATGAGGGATGTGGAGGGCCTCAAAAAGCAACACTTCCTGCAGCTATTACTGCTCTAACATTTTTTCAGCTGTTAGATTTAACATCCAGTAAGTGCTGTAAGAAGAAAAATAATTTTTCTTTGACGGCTGTTAAAAAAGCATCAGCATTAAAGTTAAATTATGTGGAGTACAGCCGTATCTTCCAGTACAAGTGGCTGCCGGCCACAAGGTCACTCCCAGCTGAATGATCCACAGTTCTTGTGTGAGATTCAAAAGGAATTACTTGTAATGTTTTTCAGTGTGACGTTATAAATAAAGCTATGATAATTTCAAATCCTTGTTTTTTGCCAATCTCATGAACATTTGGCTTAATGTTTTCATCTTTCAAAAGTAACTATCCAAATAGGAAAGGAATACATAACAGCCACTTAGTAAATACCTGCTGTAGAAACTATAGAGTGCTAATGTGGATAGACAGCTTGCAAGAAAATAAAATTTACTAATTAAGAACCCAAAATACATTGACAACTTTTTAACAACGCCTTCCCTAGGAAAAAAACACCCATAACTGGGAGTTTTTTTACTTTATTGTTTAGGTTTGGGGCTTCTACTGCTAGGAAAACTATCATTAAAAAGCTCATAATACATTTCAAGTAAAGCTATTAAGTAAAAAAAATATACTATGGAAGTTAGCTCATCCCACTAAATGACTGCAGTAAAACAGATTCTGAGCTGATGTGCCCTTCCCTAGTCCTGGGGTATATTTAGCCACATCAGACACATGACCAGCAAGACAAAAAGAAATAGCTGTAACAAGTAAAACCCCTATTACAACTTCTGGCTGCACACTAAAGAACCCAATCTAACTCCCATTCAGTAAATACAGGCTGGAACCTTCCATTGTACTGCTGCCAAGACAGCAGGCTTGAACTTAATACAGACTTCATGGCTGATTGACAGGTTTTTGAGCACAGCAGTCATAAACCCGGCTTATTTTAGCCTTGGCTATAAATCCCCACTGTAAGATAGCCTCACTTCTGGTCATCTACTGCACTTAAAAGTGAAACTAAACTAAAAAGTATTTGCTTGTTTATTTAGCCTATTATTTAGGAATTTAAACTGTAATAATTATTACTCCCAGGACCTGCAACAGAATCCATCAAAGACAAATCTTCCAACCACCAAGCAGTAATAGCAACCAGCATAAATGGCTTCAGCTTGTGAAGGAGAGTAGAGCATAAGATACAGTACTTGTGAGAGAAATGAAAGTTCATTTCTTAACTCATTCAAAAAACACCAATCAACCCCCTTTTCAGACCTTACAAACTTTTAGTGTTCTTTCAACCGCTACTATTATTTTGTAATTAGCTTGTAATTTGTCAGGTGAATATATCCTTCTGGCCCTGCATGAAGTGTGTTGCTAAGGCAAGTATGTGTCCAGATTTATTTACTTTTAACAACACAGAAGATCATTTTTTATGATTATGATATAATAACACAAATCAGTACATCTTATTCAGTTTTTAACCACTGAGGATCACTTTCATTCAACTTCCAATTTAGATCTAAAATGAAAGGGACTTACCAGTTAGGGTGTGCATGGTCTCTCTAATGTAACTTATGGTGGTTTAGAGAGCTAGCAGGGCTGTTCTGATATTAAAAGCAACAATGAAGGGAAGTGGTTAGTCAACTAGCTGGTTCTGTTATTCCCTCCCACTTCTTACAAAAGTACCCATCTCTGTGGGCTCATAATTCAGCTCACTATCCCAGTCCTTAATTTGATTTTTTAAAAAACAAAACCAAAAGAAGTGTGACACCAACTTTGCAGGATAATTAGTCTTTCAAACCTGATATTCAATATTCATAATAAATACTAGATACAACATCCAAATAGTGGTAATCTCTGTTTACTCGGAGTGAAAATTTGAAAAAAACAATCATAACCAAAAATCTATTTAACAGTAGTTTTTCTTTTTGCTGCTTTGACTGAAGATCCTGCATTAGTGGGAAGGGGAGAATAAATTATGTGTATATATCATTAGTCAAGTTACTAACAGCCCAAATCAAGCTGATTTTCAGTCAGTGGACAGGAGATTTTATTCAGGTACTTATACATCTTGTACCTGAACAGAGAATGCTATCTAACAAAAAATCAGTATTTTATAATCACTTCAAGTGACCAAGGGTAACAAGACACAGAAAAGAAGTAAAAATTACCTTTTTTAATTACTATATTTAATTTTTACCTTAAAGCTATATTTGTTAACATATTTTCATACTTATGCTGTATGCTACTTTGCTTCAAGTTACATTCCAGTTCTGTTGAACTTGCTTCAAATTTCAATTTCACTGCTGAGCCATGATTTCTTTTCTATTACATGATGTTTAACACCACACATCAAAGGAACTCTGAAAGAATTAACACAATCTCGGTGTGCTCCTTTAGTATACTCCTTTAAACACCAAGAATTTCCACTTTTAGCAACAGTGGAAAAAACAAATAAACAAAGATCTCCCTTTTTGTTTTTGTGCAATAAAATAAAATGGATTAAGACGAGTTGGTTAAAGCTGAGCCACAGAAATAGCTCAAGTTATCTTCTACATTTGTGGTCTTATTTTTTACTCGGTCATTTTCCCTTGGCATTTGTAAAGTACAGCAAAGATTTAGTGCCTACATCCAGAGCTTTGAGTACTTGAAATAAATCATAAGCCAGAGCAAAGTTCAACTTCTCTCCCTACCAAAAAAACCCCTCACATCCAAAAGCCAACATGTGACTGAGGCCAGAAGGAACTGCACTCTCTGTGTCTGTCTCCATCATCCACACACCATTCCCAGGCAGCAGGCTACAGAAGCTCTCCTGCTTTTGTGAAAGAATGGCCTGGCCACATGGCAGCAAGAACATGCCATACTTCACTTTCTCTCACATTTCTTTCTCACCCTATGGAGAAGCTACATTTTGTAAGAACTTACAATGTACCCACAAAAGTCTATCACCCATCTATTGTCATCTTCTTCCACAGCAGGTCAATTCTAACAGCATTATTATTGTGTCTCCCCAGTAACTTGGCATTCATCTGGGTATCACCGAGCCCCATTTGCTGTAGCTTGACAGCACAAAAGACTGTACAATAGTACTATTGATTTCTACAATATTCAGTTACTAAGCAGACTCTGTGGAATCATGTCACTTCTCCTGGGAGGAAAAGAAAACAGGAGGATATGGAGAGACAGAGATCCTCCAAAACCTGGCAAAAATGTAACTTGTGTAGGTTATTAAAAAAGACTTTACTCAGCAGGAGTAGAAATGTGGACTAGGTGATGCTACCTGGTTTTTATGCATTTTCCCGGTACAGTAAGCAAATACATCATGTTGATAAACATACTACACTATAACTGCTGTGTGTTTCCCCTATCTCTCTAGCAAGATACTGTCCCCATAGTTTCACTTACCCCATAGTTCCACATAGTTTCACTGCTGGTCAAAACATTCATGGTATTCCAATATACACATTGGAGTAGCTCACACAGACCATTCATAGCTCATCTGCATCTCAATGCTCAAACTGTCCTTTAGCTTAAGGACAGATTTTCCCTCACTTCTAATGACTGCACCAGTACAAACAAATCTTAGGCTGTGGAGCAGCTCAGACAGCTTTCCCCTACACATATTCTGGGAAGCTGGGTGTGGGCAGGTGAGTGTGTTTTTTATCCAGGGACACCTTTCACTTGTTCAGGTTGCTCAGAGCTTCATTCAGTCTCGCCTTGAACACTGCCAGGATGGGGTCCACAACTTCTGTGGGCAATGTGTTCCAGTGCCTCACCACCCCACAGTAAAGAATTTCTTCCTAACACCTAATCTAAATCTGCTCTCCTTCAGCTCACATCCATTCCCCCTTGTCCTATCACTGTAAAAAGTCCCTCTCCAGCCTCCTTGTAAATCTCTTAAGTACTGGAAGGCTGCTCTAAAATTTCCCTGGAGCCTTCTCTTCACCAGGCTGAACAGCCAAACTCTCTCAGCTTGTAACTATCTTTAGCTACTAAATAAATAATTATTCAAACTTCCGTGAAAAGCCTTCAATGTTTTTCATGAAAATCCACAAATTCGGGGTCCTTAGAATTCATCAGAGAAACCATGCTGGAGATCCTATTAGCACACACTGACTGAGTCTCCTCTCAATCTGCTTGTGGCTTTCTACAGATTACAGGATAGCATGAGATAGAGCAGTTACCTAAATAACGAAACAGAGACAAATTGCCAGATTGCATCATATAAAGAAAATACTACCTTCAGGTCTAGAAGAATTAATGAAAAACTCCTTTCAGTATCTGCTGAAATCTCAGCATTCATTTGTACAGCGGCTTATCAAGAAATAGTAAACTTTAAATATCGATAGCAAATAAAAATTACTGTATCAGAGCTAGTGCATAAAGCTTTTTCATTGGTTACAGTATATGTAACTGATGTGTATGCCACATGGCAAACATACCAGACATCCAGGCAACCCACAAATTTTGGAATAGTCAACTACAGTGCCTACTACTCTTCTCAATCTACTTCTACAGCATTCAAATGCTGCTCTGCTTGGTCAGATGTTTCTACTGTGGTGTTTAACACCACCACAGCAGAAAAAATAGCTCTATGTTTCATTTTAAAAGACAAAACATTTTAAACTAGGACATTTTTTGTACATTAGGTATCTATTTTTCTTCCAGCATGACTTTTAACTATGTCATCCTTGCTCTCTTGGGAAATCATTACAGTCTTCCTTCTTATTTAAAATAATAATAATAATAACAAAATCTAAACTGTTATAATCCCCATTTAGACCTGTTGTTATACATTACTGAAATTCCATGAGGAAGTATAACTTTTACAAATATGGACAGCCTGTTTCATTTCCCTAAGCTGTTTCTTTACTATATCTTTGCATAAAGGGTGGTGGGGGTGGGGAAGAGCAGAATCTAAAAAAAAAAAATATAGTGTTCATATGGACAAAACAGAAATGGCATCTTTTAAAAACTGACTTGAACATTTTGGTCTATTCAATGGACTGAAAACATTCCTAATTAATTTTACAATGCCAGGACTGCCTATCCCAGCATGTATGCAGTGCAGCCCTTCAGCTGCCTAGAGGACTTTGGTTTTCTAAAAGTTTTTTTTTTCAATAGCAAAACACTTCCAGTCTCCCTGTTCCTAGAGTCCAGAGAGCCTGAGGCCAAGAGCTCCATCAGAGGAAAGCTTGAGCATTATACACATCACAGGAGAATCAAGGCCAGCTTTCCTTTTTGGGAACACCTTGAGGCTTCTTCAACACACAAAGACTCTGAGACTAAACAAGCACCAAATTAAATGAGAATGCTCTTTATCCTGTGTAGGGTTACACAAGGAGCAAATTTACTTTACAAAGATGGCTTATTTTCAGAGTCTAGGAGATAAATGTAACTTATGTCTGGATCACTGCTGGTACAGGCCCCTCAAGCTGTTCCTGGATGGAGTCACTCCAAGAAAGTTCAGCACTGCCTCCTCCATGAGTGATAGTCACAAAGCAGCATCTCACTGTGTTCTTATGTTACTCATGTTCCACAGCCAGAAAAGAAACTCATTTTGTACATATTTGTTCTTACCTCATGGATCCTTGCTATGAGAAAAGACTCTGAGCATGCTGAAACTTTCAAAGCTATTTTACGTCTTTCCTAGATAATGTTTTCTCTTACAATCCAATATTCCATTACCTTTGATTATGTGATCTGGGCCACTGTTCACAGTTTGACTTAAAGGATGACCAAAGCAAGATACATGAGGCTGTCACAAAGGATTGACAACTGAAATAAAACTCTTCCATGAAATTTACTACTCATCTACAAAACGTATTTTTTGCGGGAATTTTCTCTCGCATATTGGTCAAAACAGAGAGAGATCAGCACCTTATGCACAAGAAATAAACTACTGATGACATGTTCTACCTAACATGCTGTGATCATTAGTTTTGCAATGAAAATTATGAGTTTCATATTTGCCCACAGGCAGTTTTGTGTGAAATTATACCTCGTTTTGTAACATTTTGTGCAACAGCTCTGGGTTCTCCATGCTTAAACACACATTGTATTTCACATGATCTAGACACGTCATCTAGACACTTCCTTTTATGTCATTATGAAAAAATAAAATCAAGCAATAGTCTGTTTCTAATTCCATTGCTAAAAATGAGTCTCACAGGATGTTCAGTGAAAAAAAAAACTCTAAACAAAATTAGATCAGACAGGATAAGAACCTTTTCCCTCTTTCACACTGCGGAGTATGCAGCAGATATGGAAATAAGCCAAGATATTAGCATGTATAGACCAAATTGGGTATTATTTCCCCTTGAAGATTACACTTTTCAAACAAGTTCATAAGTACTAAAGTTGGTTCCCAAAATCCTCTTAAAATTTGCTTTCCAGGTGACACTGAAAATATGAAAAATGGCATAAGATATGTTATAGTGCAGTGCTTGCAGCAGTACTTCAAAAAATTCATGGTGATTCTTTTACATTCACTTTTAGTCACTATTAAGGCTTCAATTCTTAGTTTATGTACTCCAGATATACCAGTACAGTGTTTTAAAGAAGCTAAATATAGATTATCAAAACATAAGTCAAAAAAATAAACAAAAGAAATAGAAATTCTCTGGTCAATTTGAAAAGATTTGACCTCGTATAGCCAGAAAGTTTATGTCTGCTGGAGGAAAAAATGGTGCAGAAAATAACAGATTATAAGTCTGTTATTTCAGTGTGGGTGCAGAGAAAGATAAAGAATAAGTGTCACTGCACTGACTCTACAACTACTCTTTATCATGTTTTTAACATATGGCATGGATGTACAAAGCTCCAAATGAGGAGCATTTTGTGAGGAGCTTTTTTTAAAATCACAGGAATAAACAAGTAACACAGAGTACTAGGAACGTCTCTACAAAGGGAGCATCATACAAAACACTTTGTTCCCCTTCATTAAAGAAAAGTGTCTTCCAATTTCTTTCCAAACTCAATATTCCAACTGTTGATTTTGGCCAGAATGCCTCAACAGGACTACTCCCTAAATGCCCAGATTTCACAGTTATAGTTGCTGGTGATATTTTTGTATTCTCTTGCATTCTCCTCTATAATTTACCTATCATTGAAGTTTCCAGGCTCCATCTGAAGCATTAGGATGAGATTTGGACATGTATGAGCTATTCCTCTGCATACTTAGTTACACAGAAAATAAACCTGGGTATGTAGCTTAGCCAGGAAATGCAGCACACACGAGTAAGTACCCATGAAACAGATCCCAGACATACAGAAAGATCAGGAAAATCACTAGGATTTTTTTTTCTTTATCTTTTATTTCTAGAAAACAACTCCAAACACCAAATACATATTTGTGCATTCAAGTTTAACAGCAGAAATACTATCTAACCTCCTATACTTCCCTTTTTTGGCACTATTTTAGATGCAGTGATGCCTGCTGGCTCAGAGGAAAGTGATCTTTTTCTGGGAATTGTAAAGGCAAGAGCTAAAGCTGCTATATTTACTTTGTCTCAATACTTTTAGTAGTACAGAGAAAATACATGGGAAAAAAATCCAGAGGATAAAAACCTTGTAAGGATTCTTTTCTTCACCTTTTCTCCTAGCTTCTCAATGATTTTTCTGTCTCAGTTTTGAAGCCTTCTCCTTTTGGAACATTTTCTCCTCGTTTCTCCCCAGCAGTAGCAACACAGGTAGTTTGTAATACAGACACTAATGAGATAAGGCTGGTGATTCAATGATTAGGAGACAGGGAGGAAGACAAACAGGTTAAAAACACATACATTGAGTGGTTATATGACTCCTAAATTCCGTTTATCTCTCCTTTGCCAGTATTTTTCCTCTTCTGAAAAAGAGGTTGTTCATGATCATGCTTTTTTTATAGACAGCAAATAGCACGTAGATTTTTGAAGTGCAAGTGGATCAAAAAAGACAAAAAATATTTACCCAAAACCCACTAAGAACTGATTTTTGTTTTGCCAAGACTGTCTTAAGGTCTAATATTTTCTAACTGGTACCTCCAGAAAAGTAGAATTTTAACAACAAAGATTTTATTTTACGTAATTACTTTTGAGGCTTTCAAAGCTCAGTCAGCTCAGTCTACTCAGTTAGCTTTACATTATGCAGAGCTGACGTGGGTTTTATTGGGTAATGCCTTAGGTTCTAGTTATTCAACATCTAACTGCAGCTTAATCTTCTAATCTCTTGTTCTGCTCATCAGTATGAGTTTTATATATGCCAATCTTTAATTGTTTAAGAGGAAGCTTAAACAAAAAAAGCAGATGAAGAAGCATTTAAAGGTAAAGGCTTTGAGGGACCTGGTGAACACTTCATTTTTATAAATAAGCTAATCTCTTCCACGAAATAGAGCAACTTCTACGAAGGAAAGTTTTAATCCTCAAAGCAATATTTTCTATCTCCTAAACAAACTGCTATTACTTGATGAACCATGGAAAATTTTGAATGATGCTGCACAAGTGATGGTAGTGGAATTGTTTTCTGGTATCTAAGCATATACACCTAACTGCTTCCTCAAGTCACCTGAAAATCTCTAGCAGTGTTGTCTTAATTTTTAATTCTAACAGGAGACAGCTGCATTTGGCTGTCAGTGTCTTTAAACAGTAAGCAAACAGCATGGCTCTGCAATGTGCCTTTCTTGTAAGAAAAAAAAGCCCTGCAATTATCACTGTGTGGTACCCTGTATATCAGTGTGCACTGGAATATAAAAAGTGCCTATTATCTGTACTGTTACAGACTACAAAATATGCACCCCTAAGACGGTACAGCAATTTACCAATGATGGCGCGTCTTTAAATAACTGTGTTAGGAAAATGAGCATTAAACAACTTTTAATGGCTGCATCCACAGAAAACCTTGTGGCACTAAGCCACAGATCTTTCTCATCTGCAATTTATATTTAGATACATAATTTCTTTTATCTGTATACCAATTTCTCATTGTTACAGAACATATGCTCTTCCTCAAAATAACTTGCTATTTTTGTACTATTACTCAGCCACATACTTCCACAAAGCTGCAAGTGTTACTTCAGATAAACTTAGTGCCTTTTTGGCTAGTTTCCATGTTACTTTAATGACAGAGAAAAAGACTACCTAACAAAGCATGATCCTGTACCTGCTCCACTGAACTTGGGTTTGCTCTGGGTGACGCCAACAAAACCAGTTGTTTATCAGTCCCCAGTTGAATACAGGGGATGGAGGGGAGGAAAAAATACAAGTTTTTGCATATTTCCCCTCTGGTAGAAGTCCTTCAGACAGGAACAGTATCATATCCTACCTCTTAGTAATTCTGACGACTACTTCTGTTATTTTAAGTATTTCTGAATGGAAAATAGTAGTGGTCCAAATTACACAATTATCTCATCAAAGGGTGGATAAAAGAGATTATTAAACATTCACAAGATTTAACAACACTGTTCACAAATATGATAAGCATCTTTCTACGCTTTGATATGATACACTCAGCTACTGCAACTTAAAATTTCAAATGTTTTCAACAAATTACCATTGCCTCACTAATTGCTATTCAGATGTTCTGCAATTTTGGAATTTCATAGCTGTGCTAAAGTACTACCTTTTCCAGAATATTTCTCCATCATCTGTTATCATTAGCACACCAATGCCACTTCCCTCCCTCAATCAAAAATATGACTGTACAAGACATGCTATTTAGCAACAAAAAGTCTTATTATATCTTCAGAAGTAACTTATTGCAATCATAGAGAGATGTGGGGTTTGCTATGTATTTCTTAAAATAGAGACATCCCACACACTTCATATAGAAATAAAGTATTTCAATATTCTTCAAAATGAAGCAGCAGCTTGTTTCCTACGAGCTGTAAAAAACAAATTGACAGTCTTCCTCTCCATTTTGATCATGATAGATTCAAAATTTGTAAAGATAGGGAAAAAAACAGGTATTTAGCAGGACACATTAGTACTGGCTAAAACCCAGCTGATTTTCATTCTGAGTATGCATAAATTTCTTACCAACCATTTATTGCCATCTCTTCCGTCCTAGAAAACTATTCTACACCACATTACATGGAGTTTAATCATAAAAAGCAATAGAGTCTCATGCAAAAAAACCCCTATTTTGTCTAATCACATCATTTGTACATATTCTACTCAATAATGCCAGAGTCTACAGAACCAGAAATTTATCATACAGGGGTATAAAGAGTTTCTATTCTAAAAAATAAATAAATATTCTATAAATAAAAATAATTTTAACCCGAGAAATTTATTGAATCCTAATTTTATAGTACTTTAAGCTTAAAATCGCCTTGCTAAACTTGGTGACATTGGGCCACTGACCTTCCTCTGTAACTCCTCCCTCAGGAAGCTATAAAATCTCTGTCCTGATAAATCCATTTGTTTGGGGATTTTCTAAGAGAAACACACTGCTTTCAAGAACTGCTTAAAGCTACAGGGAAAAATGGTTTGGAAGTCTAAAAACTGAGTGCCAAGGAGGTTGTTTCATCACACAGTAAATGTATCGTTTGCTGTTTGCACAGCTCCAGTCCAGCAGAGTTGTTTCTGAACATCCAACACGAATAAACAATCTACAGAGCATTGTGAACTTTTTTTTTCCTTGAGCGTATCTAACCGCTTTTTAATATCAGTGGCTTTTAATCTATTTTCCCTATTAAAAAAAGGAAAAAGGATCCTAAATTGTTTGTGACCATTGAGTAAAACTGCCAGGACACAAATGAGCTGCAAGGGAAGCAATCTCCAGCTGGGGAGCACTGAAACACCTGAGAGCAGGAATATGCCTTCAAGTGCTCCAGGAAGAATGAAACGAGAAGGCCGGAGCAGTTTAGGCGCTAGGCTCACATTTGCCAGAAATAAAGCTATGCTTTTAAACATGTATCTATTAGCTCATCCTACCAACATTAGCTATCCCATAAGCTACTTTTGCAGAGTTTTCCCTATTTGCTACATGACACCTGCTGAGGACAGCTCCACTTTACACAATGTGCATGCAAGAAGCTCTAAGAAGGGAGCTGAGGCTGTTCACCGCGAGGGATGGCAATAATGTACTGACCTTCTGTTTTCCTCTTCCATACTCCACAGCATTCCACAGGTTGCTGGTAAATAAATTACTTGGCTTACTTAAAGCCATCAGAACAAAGGCAAAAAAGTGCAGTCACCATGCTGATTTAGTCATCAAAAATCCACTCTCTCCTACAAACCTATTCTAGCAATTTATCTGCCTGGGAGTCAGCTGCCTCACATCACAGCACAGCAGGGCCACTATCACTTAATCATTATCATTAAACCACATGCAGCCACACAGACATGGCTAGGCTGGAGTATTCTTTGCCCCTCTCTGTCTCCCACTGGGAAATTAGCCTGTTCTCACAGAAGCATAAGGTTAACACAATATGTTTTTGCTGGCTAGCAGAATAAGCCTTTTCAATGTTAGACATTAATAGGTAGTGAAGAAAAACTTCTTTAACACTGTTGTCTTTGCTGGTCATGTTATGATGAAGAAATACTTTACCAACAAAAAGGGAACTCATATAAAAATCCATAAAGCAGCAGATATTTGTCTACATGTACATGAATGATGTTGTAGACTGAAATGGGTCCACCTGCGAATTCATAAAATAATAAAAATAGGGAAAACAATTAAGCAATGTTACCTTCGTATACATCGGACATTCTTGGATCACAGCTTGGTTTGAATTTAGTGCATTTGATTGAAAAAAATTCAACATTAAAAAAAAAATTCTAGACTGACATTTCTGATTGAACTTTTTTTTAAGTATTCTCGTCCACAGTTTTTAAGAGTTATTGTTCAGTCATTGAAACTATTCATTATTCAAAAGAAATGAAGCTGTGCATCTAAAAGAATCCTCAAATACCTTGATAATACTTCATCAGTTTCCATTAAGTGAAGATGAGCCAAGATCAGATAATAGTTTTTCTCTTAAAAAATAAACTACAAAACCTCTTAGTTTAAGAATTAGGAAGTCAACAAAAACATGCAACAACTTCAACTGGCTGTTGGATGAAATATAAGGTAAGACCATTAGCTTATCTTCATCAGTATTGTCAAGCAGCAGTCCAGGGAAAACAGGACATATATGATGCTCCCCCAAATAGTCTTCAAGATTCCAAACACCTTCCAAGGAACTTTTTGAGGCAGATATGACTGTCATATGCTAAGAAGCCTTCTGGCATTTCTCCTTAGGTACTTGTTTACAATCCCCTTAGACTCAGATTTAAAAAAAGGAAAAAAAAAACTGGTTCCCTTCCTTTAATTTGAGCCTGTTCCCTACCAGCTTCCCTTGATACCTGTAAGTACCCATGGGAGGGACTGCACCCAGGGCCAAGGTACCCACATGAAAAAGAAAATTGGGAGTGAAACTGAGCCTGAAGAAGGAAGGGATGACAGAAAGGTGTTTTAAAGGCTTGGGGTTTACCTTCTTGTTATTCTATTCTGATATGACTGGGAATAATTTAATTTCTCCAAGTCTGTTTTGACTGTGACAGTCCTTGGTGAGTGATCTCTCCCAGCCTTTATCTCTGTGCACCAGCCTTTCACTATATTTTCTCTCTCCTGACAAGCTGAGGAGGGAAGGGATAGAGGAGCTTTGGTGAGCACCTGGCATCCAGTAAGGACCTACCCACCACAACTGGCAAAGGACTTGGCTATGTTTATGGGTGCCAGTCAAAACCCCGACATCTGACACCTGAAACATTAATTTGGCCAAAACCAGATGGTAAAATACCTCCAGAGCTGACTAATTCTATGTACTTGAATTACCAAACAAACCCAAACAAAAGAAGCAAACAAACCCCCCCCCCGCCACAAAAAAAAAACAACGAAGGAAACCCACTGGAATACTGGAATCATTATTTAATTCACTGTCTGAGACTCACTCTCCTGGTTTACTAGAACTGATCCTCAGTGATTTTGTTGTCCAGCTCTGCTGGCTCTTTAAAATTCTGAAAATATAGCAAAGCTTTCAGATTCTTATAAAACACCACTACAGGATCTTTGACTTTGCATAAATTTTGGCCCACTTTGAAAATGAACAATTCTCCAGATGAGAGCCTGATCTGGTTCCCTGTCTAAAACATGTGCTGTTTCAATCCCTGTGTTACACATTATTGTGATTGCACCTCCTATCCTCTAAAAAAACCCGAACCACAAACCCAGCACACTTTACATTTCTTGCATATACTTTTTAAAACGATTGTAATGTAAAATAAATGTTTCTGGAAATTAATATTGCTTATTAAGGAAAGCATCTTTCTCACAGTCCTATATTCACATTGAAATAATCCAAGAATTTGTCAATCACAAACTATTCAGCAGATACCAGAAACATAGCTTGGCATGCAAAGAAGTATTAAGAGTTTGAATGACACATTTATTGATAAAATATGAATATATTCATTCGAAGTGTATATTTCCACATCACAAACCAGATTTAGTTTTTCAGCTAAACTAACTTTTTCTAAATTCATATTCAGCCTACTGTTATATAACTCTGATCAATACTATTAACTCCTGCAAGTCTTGCATTTTTTGGTAAAGAAATATTTTATCAATAGGAATAAGTACATTGGTGTGACAAAATTCAAACATTTAAGTTGATTATGAGTATAATTTAGTAAGTAGTTTATCTCTTCAAGCATCCAGGAGACATGTTAAATGCATGTTTAAGAAGTATTTGCATTTCTTCTACCTTTAAATTGTTGGCATTTCCAGCAGATTAAAATATAAGTATGCAGGAATTGA
The DNA here is from genome assembly GCF_021018805.1 of Prinia subflava. Taxonomy (NCBI): domain Eukaryota; kingdom Metazoa; phylum Chordata; class Aves; order Passeriformes; family Cisticolidae; genus Prinia; species Prinia subflava. Next base: position 123,957,302 of record NC_086247.1, read on the forward strand.
AAGATATGAAAACTCAAGCCCTGTGAAGCCATTTTTCAACAAAATTATTTTAATTTATTCAGGATAGAAATGCAAATAAATCTTTTGAACACATACTGAGTACAGAAAATTGCAATGAGACTCCAATATGATTATTATAACGTGAGGGAGAATGTAGAGAAGTATTAGTGTAGCAGCTCAGAAATGAGAATTTCTAAGGATACAGACATCAGATAAACCCCAACAGGAGTCACAATGCCTTTCTGTCCAGGACTAGCAACAGTAATTTTCACATACCAGAAAATCAAGCAAAATATTACAACTTTTTAATCAACAAGCCAAAGATACAACAACATGTGTTAAAAAAAATTAAAACTATAGAATATTTATGATGTAAGAAAGATGAGAGCCACATGTATGTCTTAGTGTTACTCAGGACTGAGAAGACCTTGTGTGTACTAAAACTCTGTGAGATTTCATGCACTCTCCTTTTGCCCCTTTTTCTTTCCTCACAGAGATATTTTACGTAAAAAAAGAAAAAAGATCTGTCAGATGCATCAGACATTTTATTTCTGTCTGACAGGAAAAGTGACAACAATCATTTATTCAAATATGTTAAGCTTTACAGAGATACACAGAGAGTGGAAGAGCACTCAGAAGCAGACAGAGAATGAAAAGTTACTGCTTTAGTAATTCTACACAGAATTGATATGTTCACACAGACCATCACAGTTAATGAAATTAGCTCCAAATCAAGTATAAAAACACCAAAATAAAATTGCTGAAAATTTAATTATTTAGCATATAGAGAAAAGACCAGAAAAGGGATGACACTTTCCTCTTCCATCATAAGCATAATAACTTGAGTCTCACAGGTAACAGAGGTAATTGTGGTATTTCCTTATTTTAAAAAAATAATACTATTAAAGAAGTATGAAGGTTTGTTTGTTGGGTTTTTTTTCTTTTTCTTAAAGATACATATTGCAGGAAAATCTGATTACATTAAAAATTTATCCCAATGTTAATGAGTTTGGAGAGTAATTAATAGCTATACATCCACCCTAAGTAATATCAACATAGTTTCATTTACAGAACCTCACAGATCTATCTCTTCTTTTCCTATTTATTTTGTGTGAAATGATGTGGAAATCACTCAGCAAATTCCACCATAAGATCAACATCTTTTCAAACACAAAAAATGTATCACTTCAAAGGTTGTAAGGAAAGCTAGAAAAAAGCAGATAACGGTACACTTCAAAAGATACACTGCATACAGGAGGGAATATACTACCAGATGGAATAAAAAGCTCAGCACTTTTCCAAGACCCAGCCTGAGACTCTCCTATCATCTCTCTTCTGGTCACTAACTGTGAATAGATATAAGGGGTCCTCTTGCTTATAAATACCAACATACTTTAAATCAAAAAATTGTGGTTTGCTTACAATAACACAGTGAGTTGAAAACAATCAAAAAAGTCCAAACAACCCAGCCACCAAAAAAACCATGTACAAAAGCAATTCTAGGCATTCCATCTGAAATGAAGAAGAAATTCAAAGGAATATCAAAATATTTGAAAACAATCCAAGCTTACTTTAAAAAAAGCATGGTTAAACTAGTTTGACCCCATTATGGATACTCATTCAGAATTAAATTAACTCCATGCAGTTTTGGTCACCTCCAAAAAAAATTAATAGAAATTAAATTAAGGAAGCTAATTTTAAAAGCATTCTGAACAAGGATTTAATGCAATTCAATGAATCTGTTTCAAATCTGGTTAGTGTATATTAATTTTTTGCCTGTCCTTGTGTAAACCCAAAGACCCTGGAAATGCCATCATGCAGAAAAACCTGGGTAGGTTTAAGAGCACACCCCATAATGTATGCAAGACCCTCTATAAGTGTAAGCCTTTATTACAGCTTTTTTTCCTGCTTAATTTTTTTTCAAAGGGGACATTTGCATTTAAATAATTAAATTTGGAAATTTTTTCCCTTGGTAAATCAATTCTTGCAGCAGTGTTAAAATGAGGACAAGGATCTACTTTTAGACTAATACTAAAAGTAATCACAGAGGAAGATTTCCAACTAAGCCTAGAAACTGTCACAATAAACCAGCATTTCCATGTTTAAAAAAGTTTATTTTTATATAGGAAATTCATCATTTTCCAGAAAAACCCAGGCTTTTACTCTTAAAATCTAAAAAGAAAGGGTGCAATATGGGAAACCTGTGGTCATTTGCTGTTTTCAGTGTTCAAGCCTTATTTACATATAGGCATAAAACAACCTTTAACATGGCAAATTAATATGTTAATTTAATTTCATGTACAAATTCAAGTAGATAGCAAGAGATTCTAAAATTATCCATCTTTTACAGAGAAGACCAAGATTCCCTGGCTTACAATAACCCCCAGGCCATGCATAGCAAGAAGCAAATGAGGAAAAGAAGGTTCTGATTGGCAAGGAAGGGTAACACTACCTCCCAGCAGCCTGTCTGCACTTGTGCACAGGCATGATCTTCCATCCTCTGACTGGGTGCATGCTGGGCTGCTCCTGCAAATGCTTCTGAGGCTGTTCCAGCCAAAATGTACCAGATTAGCAAAATCCCAATATTTAAACAGTTGACAGCAATCTCCTGAAAAGGCATGTCAGTAGGACAAGGGTTAATCGCTCAAAACAAGACAGGACAGGTTTAGATTAGGTATTAGGAAGAACTTGTCTCCTGAGAGGGTGGTGAGGCACTGAACAGGTTTCCCAGAGGGATGTGGATGCCCCACATGTGGAAGTGTTCAAGGCCAGTTTGGATAGGGCTTTCCAGTCTAGTGGAAGGTGTTCTGTGCTAAAAACATTGGAATGAGAAATTCTTTTTTGTGATGTCAATTAAATGAAAGATTAGATATTTCACGAGGCATTTGTAAAGGAAACTACATGAAATTTTAGAAGTTAGAGCACAATCATCAAATTCAGAAGTCATTTATTTGCTCTAAATTGGGTCAAGAACATGACTGCCTGCTTTTCTTCCCCTTAAAAGTAACTTTCTCCCGTTAAGTACAGCAAATATCTTTACTGGTACAACAGACGTCTTTGCTTATACCCATTCAGATCTGCTGAACAGCACAACCAATATAAAGCTAATTCTGCTTCTAACCTTAATCTCCTCAACAGATAAGTGTGAAAGGGAGGAAAACAGAAGATAAGCAATGCATTCTCTCTTCTCTATTCTCTCTTGTTTCTCCTTCCTCTCTTGCTCTCCTGTTTAGGAGTGGGTCATCATCCCAAGGCAAGTAAAGTAGCAACCATTTTTAGCTCAGTGACAAAATATTTAAGTGAGAAAGCCTGGAACAATCAGATCATCACAGAGCTTTTCCTACAGCTGGGATGATCTAAATCCAGGCACTCGTCAATTTAAGACTGAATGTCATGTATACAGCTACTTAAAAATTCATCTGCACAGCTTTATCACTTCTGCTGTCAAAAACTAGTAAATTCTTATAATTTGATTTCAGCCTAAAACATCTTAGAAACTGACTCTAAGTGTTACTATTTTAGGAACCACTTGTAAATTGAACCTGCAATCATGCTCAGGCAAGGACAGATTTGCAAGCTCTTAAATTGCTAGTAGTTTCAGCCAGTAATCAAACAGACCAAACAAGAGCAACTTTTTTTTAAAAGTCAATAATTACATTTTCAAAGCACTTTAAAAAGTTAATTTCATACTGAAATGTCTCCAAAAAACTTTGTAACCTAGAAGGCTGCTTGGCTTCAATTAGTATAAAAAATTACAAGCCACAAGAAACTGATTAAGCTACTTCTTGCAGCTAAAAAAAAATCTCATGACTCATGGGTATGACAGGTGCAAAAGAATTAAAGTTGAGGAGAGAATGCCACACTACCAATTTCAGACAGATTTGCATTGTAAATATATTTAAATATAAGCATTTTGGAAAATAAAACAAACATGTCTTACCAACCCACCACTAAGCTAGTTCAGGCAGCTAGTGTTACCTTCAGAAACAGGTTGGAATTTTTGTGTGGTTTCTCCCAGGAGAAGAGAAAAATAATTTAAATTTATAAGATGACAACAATTTGCATAGAAGACATTGAAGAATTCTAGGAGACTGGACGAAGCAGAGAAAGAAAACTCTTGAATAGAATGAAAACATTACAGAGAAAAAGGCATTTCATTCACAAAATTCAATTAGTCATTTAATTACAGCTAATAGTGCTAAGATTAAATAATAATAATAAAAAAGCTAGACTATCAAAGGAACATTAAGATTGTAACTAATCCAGTAATCACAGAAAATGTAAAACACTGATGGGAGAAGGATGTGGAGAGATTTAATCACTCAATATGACTACTTTATGGCAACTGCAAGTAATTTGTATCATCTGCCTGTAAAACAGGCACCTTAATAAATCCCATCTTTCTAAAGCCTTTGGTTAAACCAAGACTCATTTTCTGGATCTTCTGCACAGCCATCTTCATCTGACATCCTCGCTTGAAAAGGATGCAAGCTGATCACCTGCCTCTCACATTTGTTCAGCTTGGCTTTTGTTACAGCAATTCTTAAAAGAGGCTACTTTCCTTCCTCAAAGGCATCCCACCTGCTTCCCCCAGGTTTTCCCACAATCACAGCACCAGTCCAGCAATGTGAGTATGACTGAACAGCAATTTACACACACACAGCTGCAATGGTCTGAGACTGCAATTTCACACTAAGCTCCCCCACATGCACACCAGCAGACCTCAAGAACAGAGTTAGGATGATCCTGCAGTTTTAGGTATTTGTCTTTAAGCCTCCTAGTCAAAGCATAATACCCCACTGCAAGTGGTTCCAAATTAAAGAAAGCAGACTTTAGGTCCAGTTTCCCACTTCCTAGACTAGTCACTGAGATGCCTAAATGTACTCTGAACACAGGACTCTAACAGCAGGCTGGTGAATTGTAGAAACTGCCAAGCCTCAGAAGAGCTTTTAATACTATCAGTTTGGTTTTAATTCTATCAATTAATCAAGTGTGCAAGAAACCCTTCCTGACATCATATGGGCTGTTGTTTGATGTGCACTTGCCAGATTTCATTCTGACACACTTCCCGTACTTTGTGTAATGTCTTACTCCTGCAAACTTACTTCACATGTCTCCTACTGATCACTATTAATTTAATTTATATCCTTATTTCCTTGCTTTCAGTGGGATTGTTCCCAGAAAAAGAGTTTTTTTGAACAAAGATGCATAGTCATAATCCAGCTCCTGCTGCATACAGCTATGAGCAGTAATTGTGCATGCCTTTGAGTTTATTATTATGTAACCTTCCTTTGGCTTACCCACCCAGAGAAATATTAAAATAAATTAACATTTTACTGGCTCTGTAATTGGAAGTGTCTCTTCGAAACAAATATGTTTATCAAACAGTTTGACTGGGAAAATACATTACTGTAGCTGCAGTTACCCAAATTACATGCTGTCTAAAGCAAAAAGGGCAAAAGCCATCTGGCTCCATATAACTTACATTTTCTAGACAGCTTGCAGCTGGTTCTGATTAGGCAGCATCTCAGTACTCCCAGAGATCTATTTTTAACTCAGCAACTTTATTTTTAGTGCTCGCACATCCAAGGCACATGGTGTTTACATTAATAAATGAACAACCGCCTACAGTTAAGAAAAGCTTTGTGCAATCCTTGTGGCACAGTCACTGCGCAGCAGAGATGGATGGTTAAATAAAACATCATGTGTGCTAACTAAAGAGACCTGGTGCACCTCCTGCCTCTTTACAGGACTGCACAAAGCACCTCTGGAGAGCTGGAATGGCAGGAGGAAGACGGATGGACAACGGGATGATTTACTTCACAAGTAACATTGGGTTGCATACCCAACCCCTCACCAGAAAAATCTCCCTCTTTTTTTTTTAAATGTAGAATAATTATCCATGCACAATTCAGAATGACTGAAATCTGCTGCTAAAGCCCTGAAAATGTCAGAACAGTGGATGCTGCAAGTCCAGGAAGCATTATCATATTTCTGGTTTTTTATAGATAGACACGCATACACACAGAGTTTATACCTGGTTTTTGACTGAAAAATATCACACTATTCTTGTACCATTAAAACACCACTTTCAAAAGGATGTAAAACATATGCACTAGAAAGGTTACATGTAGAATATGTTTTGTCTTTTTCTGAAGTCTCTTGTTGCCAGGAATTTTCCTGGTGTGCTGAGCGTTCATATTAAAGGAGAAATGTGCAGTTTCTCACACTGGTGAATTGTAAACACAGGACCATGTTTAGTAAATATTGGCAATGTTATGAATTCCTTCTCCAAGAGAAGGGGAGGTTGAATGACAGCCTCCTGGACCAATGTGGCAAGAGAGGTGGCAATACCCTTCTCCAATCCATGGTCACCTTGCCACAGGTATATAATGGCAAAATAAACTAAGAGGCAGGTCTTCCGCCCTGCTGCTCTGTTGCACCCAGATCTGTGTCCCCAGTCTGTTTTCTGGCTAGGCCTCCACGGTGATAGTCTCTTATTTTCCATTCCATGGTATAACTGAATTGCAACATCATAACTGGGGAGCAAAGGCAGGCTAAGACAAATAAACAGCTATAATGAAGTCAGATACAGCTAATCTAAAGCTAATTCATGGTCAATTTTATGGCATTAATCCAATTTTGCATGAACTTGCAACTTACTGTATTGCACAGACCACTATGTACATGTGACAGCCTCCATCTCTGGTCCCTTGCTCTTCCCAACCAAAGCAGGCAGCTGCACCAGCCAGGATGAGCTGTCTAAGGGACCTGCTGGCACTTTGCAAGAGGATATGCTCCCAGAATTTGCTTCTGGGCAGTTATCCTAAAGCACCATTAACCCCAAATGTGAAGTTCGAATGTAAAATTTTACTTCTTCCAGAAACACTTCCCAGAGGTAAGAAAATACAAAACACAGCAAAAGTAATTCAGATTTCCTTTTAGCATGCAATTAAAGGAATTTGCTCTTCTAGTCCATATCCACTGTGCTACATCACTAATATAACCAAATTTGAAACTAATGCCAGCTAAACACCTTAGAAACCCATCAGTGGGAATGTTTTCAGCACCATAAAGTACTGACTAGCTGTAAAATCTTAGTCAACTTTGAAACAAATCTCCATTTCAGCATCTAGGCATGCAGAGCACTACTGAAGCTAGTCCCAGTTCCCTTGTGACACTGAGCACCACTGCCAAGAGGAAGGGAGGCTATTTCCCCAGGAAGTTCTTTCAGAAAATTTCTTTTCCTCACTAACACTTCAGACACACTTATTCTCCCGTATTCTTAGGCTTCTGTACATATCTTCTTGATATACCTTTTTCTTACATTCTTGTTCCTTATTCTTTTAATCTAAGTCCAGTGCTTCCCCTCTTCCATGGCTCTTAACATCTCCACTCCATCTCATTTCCCTTCTCTATGCTGCTTTCAAGACCCTCTGTCACTGTCTTTCTTCTGAATCCTCTGCACACCACTGCTGGCTTTGTTTCATTTTTCAGTTGCCTGGCTGGGGAGTTTCTGACTGAAAGGACTATATTATTAAATTCCAATGTACTTTTGGGGTCTGCACCCCAAAGACAGCCACTGCAGTTGAGTATCCCTGCCAGAGAAATGAATGGTGCCTCCAAAGGTCTACAGGGACTCCTGATCAGCTATTTGAAATCAAAACGGTTTTTTTGTCATCTAGCACAGATTCCTTTGAGGCAAATGGCTTAAGGAGTGCACAAAGGAACAAGCTTTCTTGTATTTTTTGTGAAGAAAGGCAAGTAGACACTTCAAATGTATCCAATAACAAGGTGAAGAAGGCATGTTCTAAGATACCAGACTGAAAAAACATTTATGAAGCCACAGAAATAACACATGGGAAAGGTGATGCAGTATTTCATGTAGAAGCACTGTTTTGAGTTCCTCTCTCCTCTCTCTTTAAAAATAGCTGAACAGAAAAGACAAAGTAGTCAGTGGCTATTTCAGGATTTTCCTGACTTAGCTTACACGTACTCATGAATTTGTCCACAAAAAAATCGTCTAGGACAACTGCTGAATGCTTCAATAGGGAATAAAAGATATTCATCAGGATCTGAGGCAGCTTTTGAGTAATATGAAAGAGTGCTCTTTGCACCCACAGCAACTACTGAAAGCTGAGTTGGGGATATCTAAATGAGCTGTATTCACTTTAAGTCACTAAAGATATACTTCAAGGCTAGAGAAACAGCTGCAAGCACCTTAGGGGAGCTGTGAAAAATATCTGATGTCTGCTTTCTTCATGAAGCCTGAAGTTTGTGTACTGTGCACTGGCCTTTATTGCAGGGTACTACTTCAAAATAGTACTGTTTCAAAATACAGAGTAGATGCTTTTTTAATACAAGTGATGTGAGTCACACAACACAGAGCATACACTACACCTCGTTGTCTCTATGCCTACAGAAAACCTTTTTTTGCCCTACCATGCCCTGGATCAGTAATCCATTGTGAATTTCTCACTCAGGTCAGATCGTTTTCCATTTCTCAACATGGGAAAAATCAAGAATACAGACAACATGAAACTCGTGTAAATGAATGAGACAAACATTCAATTCTGATAAATCTGTAAACTCTTGCAAGGCACATTTGCAACCTTAAAGAACAGTACACAGAGGAAGCCATGTGCGAAGGGTTGTCATCTCCATTACTTATATCGTGGCAATGTCCTGCAGTCAAGCACTGAGGGGTACAAACCCTTATTAATCCAGAATCCAGACAATTGAGAATGACTATATCTGCAAATTGAGGGTTACAAAGCAATGAGAGATTAATAAAAAATAAGTACTTGCAGAATTTTACTTTTATGGAACAGAAACTTTTCCATCACTTCCAGGTGGCACCTTAAGAATCTAAGAGAAAAAACATGGAAAGATTTAAAATTCTTACCTATGAAAAAAGGTTAAAGTAACAGATTTTTACAATTTAGTTACGAGAAGATTGAAAAGAACAACTAACTAATGATATCCCAGGAGAAGAACATTGAACACGTTAGAGGATAAAACAGCATGGCAGAGGTCACTATTCCTCATGTCTCCAGGTCAGCTGTTAACTACAATTGATAACAAAGGAAACTTTGGGCAGGAATTCAGGGATCCTAAAATATCTCAGTGCTTTGCTTTGGCAGAAACTGCCAAAATGTTAAACCAGAAATTTTGAACTCAAAATATCTTATGTTTAACTAATGGGAATTTTGTCAAACCATCTCAGATTGCCTTCCTTTCTGTCAGAATTTCCAGCCAGAGGTCGGTACCTGAAGGAGACTCCTCTCTGGAACAGACATTGAGGTTGACAACATCAACACCCTGCACCACAGCCCTTAGAACCACAGTCATCACAAAAATTTGGTATTACCTCAGGACCCCTGACAGCTGCCCAGCTTTGTCATTATTAAAAGAAAAATTTTAAAAAAGTAAAAAACCGTAAAAAAAAAAAAACAAACCAACAACAACCAAAAAAACCCACAACATTCTAGCTATTACATGACATCAAAATCCTCCCCTGCAGAGAATAACAGTCCAAAACAACATCTTTTGTGCTAATCTGTTTCAGGCCTGATTAAACTTTTAAAAGAAATTGTCAGAGTTTGCAGCTCTTGGATATCTAAACTGCAAATACTAAACACAAATAGATTTAACTAGTAGAAATATAAATATATAATAGAGATTAAGTATTTTTCGAAGTCATACATGGAAATAGGTCATCAAGGGGGACTGTGGAACTTATAGTGGTGTTAGCTTTTAAAACTGGAAATCATCTTGTCTTCTTAGAGATGATAATTCAAGGAAAAAAAAAGCCCTAAGCCAGGTTCAAACCATGAGTTTTCACTGGTTCAGCAGGGCTTGGATCCACCCACAATGTGCACATCATCCTCTGAAATAAAGTATGACACACACCCCTCCCCAATTAAAATCATACCCTAAGCTCCCTTTAGACATTCATTTGCTAAATGCTACAAAGTAGTGCTTAATTTCTAGATTAAGATATTCCATACACTCTAACATTTTAGATTTTTTAATGAAGTTTTGAAATTGCTACCAGCTTCAAAATTAAGGTGCAACAAAATAGTCTTGCTTTTTGTGAGCTACCAAATCTGCACATTACCTGTTATAAGTGTTAAAATTATCACTGCAGAAACACTTCTTCTGCAGAAACACATCTGCCAGAGACAAAATTAGGAGGTGGTGTGTGGGCATGAAAATATTAAAAGTTGGCAAACATGCCTTTTTTAGGGTATTCAATATAACCAATATACATACAGCTAAGCTAATAAATGAAGAAACAAAACCTTTTTATTGATAGAGTTTAATCTAACTTCCTGTATAATGCAAGATTTTAGAAACACAGTCTTACAAAAATGTAGCTATTAGAAATTCATATAGGTAAATATTAAATCTATAATCTTCTAACAAAGCACATTTCACATAGTTTAACTGTTTTGTGTTACATATGTCTTAATGAATATGAAAAAATGCCTGGCAGCCAGATGCTGAACTATCACTTTAAAAGTGGTGTGCTGTGTGATGTGACTGATGATGTGACTTTGTTGCTCATTTCATTCATCTATAAAAATGTTCACTGTGCCTCCAAATTCTGCATGGGCAGAACAGGAAATTCTTAAAATCCAACAATGAGAAATGGCCGGTAAAGTGAAGAAGTGTGAAGGAGTCCTTAGTACTTCTCTCCAGCTTTCCCTATGGTTAAGGAGTCCCACAGTTAGGCTGATCATACTTCCCTTGTTCAAGGATGACTCGTGATCCTTTCTCTCCAATGCAGGACATGACTTACATGACATGACAATCTTCCCTCTTCCTTCCTAGCTTTGCCAAGACCATTGTGTGGCTATGTAAGTAAAAAGCACAGAGGAACCAATCCAGGCTCAAAACAAGCCTTACTTTTGGGAACAGCTGAGCCTGGATTAGTTCCTGAATCCATTCCATCCTGTGGCCACACAAATAAATACACCTGGCACAGCTGAGCAGTCCATGAGAAGAGTAAGAACAACGGGCAGCCAGTCAGTAGAGCTGCTTATTCTGGCACTGCCACTGAAAAAGACTTCTCAAAATGTCACCTCCCCTGGTGGCTCTTTGAACCATGCAGCTCCCCTGGCTCTCCTGTCCTGGAGGTGACACTGGCTTGTCTTCTCCCCCCACAAAGACAAACACACAGCAATGAGTCTTGGCACCACGTCACTCAGTAAGTAATTGAAGTGAGAGAGTTATCTGATGAGCCAAACCACTCAGGAGGGAAAGTGTGTTTGCAGCAAAGCAGGAAGCAGGAACATCTTCCACACTACTTTGTTTTCAGATATAAAGAATCCTGCTAATAATGACATTCTAAAAAGATTTTTGTTGCTATTGTTTATCTGGATACTACAACAGCAATTCTCCACGTGGAAATGTTCGAATTGACAGAGACAAGAATTAGGAAAACCAACTCACCCGCCAAGTAGAGTACAGCAGTGAATCACCTGGAGAGGCAACACTTTTTGTTTATAGCCTTTGAGCAATATTAATCAGGACTTCATGAAAACACAACATCCTAAACCTTCTCCCCCAATGCCACCCTCCTTAAACATGTTACACAGTACATTAAAGGAAGCATCATCTATAGAAAAACAAACAGATTACTCGGTATGACAAGACTAAGAATGGAATTCAGATGCTAGGGAGAGAGACAGAAGTAAAAAAAAAATGAAAAAAAAAAAAACCAACCCGAAACCAAAAACCAAACCAAACCTAGAAAAAAAAAGGAACAACAAAAGTAGATGCACTTATCTAGGACTGGTCTCACCCACTAAGAGATTAGAACTACTTATACTTGGCACAGTCCAAGGAATACTCTGTATATCTGATGGTCCAGCTGCCTAGATAGGAAATTCAGAGATGGTAGTGAGCCTCTCCTTCCTCCAATAATATAAAAAGCTAGGCCTTGGACCATATGGAATTAGAGCTCAGGAGGACACACATAAACTGCTGAAATGAGATGGGGAAGGGACATCTCTTTAGTTGAATCTCATTCTGACTTGATTTAGAATTACACACAATTTTTGTTCCTCGAGAAAATTCCTGTGCTTAGGAAAGGCTTTAGAGGTTATGCTAAAGAGTTTGCTCCAAGCAAGGGCAAGCTTTCCTGAGGCAATGTAGCATGCTCCCATCATGTAAGCTTCCAGCAAGCACAATGACTTCAGGATTACAGACAGTAAAGTAATAAAAGCAGAGTTGGCTAAATATTTCCTGTGAGATGGGAATCCAAACTTCTAAATTTGGAGGCTTTCCAAACTCACTTAGAGTGATGGCAGACTTCTATTCAGTAAAAACACATGGAAATTTTGTCATACACTTAGTGACAATCAAAGCAACTCCTAGGTGGCTGTTGGGATTCATAGTTTGTAATGATGAGCCACACAAGGAATCAGCCTCTCCACTATTTTCCAGCATATTTCAATGGTTAATTATCGATACTGTTATAACACACCACATATTCACTCTCCAGAGAGAATGCAATCTTCTGATTTGCTTTTCTAAGGTCACTCAAAATATAAACATATACATTTACCTATTTAAAGTTCACTAAACTCCAAAGACAGAGTAATTGTGCCACCTTGGTTTAATGAACTACTAATCAGCAAAAAGGACACAGTGGAATACTGTGTTTTGTCACTGGACAATAAATTTGATGGCTCTTTTTAGAGGTGCATATTCTAAGTGAGAACTGAGGATAAATTACATACTTAAAATGAGAAGAAAAAGTTTTCACCTCTAATTTTAAAAAGCCACTCTGAAGAATCTTTACAAATGTTATAAATATATATTTCAATATTTATTTCCAGAAAATTATCTTTTAAGGTGCTAATGTCAAAAAGTCAAACCTGTGCTTTGGCTACAGAGAGCAACAAAACAGTCATTTTGAAAGAAAAATTCCCAGACAAAAGCCATTTAGCAGCCAACATTAACAACTGACTCCGAAAAAAACCAGCAATATAGTCCTAATTGTCAAGTACACTATCTGTTTGAAGAGATAGGAATCTTTTATGTATGTATAGGTAAGAGATTTACGTATATATCATCTTAAAGTACCACCATCTTAAAGTTATACCAAAAATACTCTTCAGGTTTGTTTTCTTCAGTTAACCTGAATGTGCTGAAAGTTATAACTGATCCCACACCCCACTGTCTAATTGTTGTCATTATTATTCATTTAAAATCTGAAGAATTAGCATACAAAATAATACAACTTCATGAACATGTGCAAGTATGAAAGCACAAATAAGAGTAGAACCATGACATTTTAATGCTTTAATTACCAATTTTCATTGTAAATTGTGCAAATTGCTTCTAAGAGGGAGAAAAAAAGCATGGTAAGTAAGTCAATGTATTTACAAACTTTAATTATAGCAAATGAACAAGATGATGCTTTCTTATCTAATGCATGCACAGAGCATTTTATCCATTATTTGGTAGTCTTGTACATTAAATCCCCAGTGGCAGAACACAATTTGAAGCTAAATTTTTCATTCAGGCTTATTGGGATTTTACCTAGAAATACCTAGATAAAGATGTCAGGCTTAAATTATTATGAGAAAAATACAGAGAGAGTCTCTAAACAGTACTGTCTTTTACATTTCATAAGGGCAAAGTTAAGATTTATGTCAGACTGAAGCTATTTTGGAGTTCTGTAAGGAGATTCAAGAGGTCAAAATCTGAGCTGTACATCTCAGTCATGCCTTGCATTAAAAGTTAAAAAGAGCAGGGAGTGCTGTGAGGCAAGAATCCCTCCTTTACACACATTATATCAAGGCTGAGCTTGTACATTTTTTTTTTTTTCCTTTTTGAGATCTTAAAGAGCTGCAGTACTCTGTCATACACAGACAGACAGATAGAGATACCTATTAATCCTGAATATTATTGGGTCATATTCAGTGAATTCTTCATATATATCTAATCCAGCCTGTGATGCAGTTCTTTTTTAATCTAAGGAAAATTCATTACAAAGTCATCACGAGGAACAAATGTATTTGATTCCTTCAACCTACAGTCAGAAATCTGAAAAAGATCCATGCACTTAACTTCAATGGAACTTAAACACCTGCCAAAACAGTCCTTTGTGTGAAGAAGAGGTTTTAGCCTTCTGGTATTTAATTTACTTCTTTGTTTTGGACTCAAAGTTCTCTTACATCTTTTTACTAAAAAGCTGACAAAATACATTTTAAAGGAAGATACATGATTATTCATCAAAATATTCATCTGCTCACAGCATCTACTGCTGGTGAAAAGATTGTACTGCAACATAAACTTTTAATGCATTTTAATTTTAAAATAGTAGTGAAAATTGCATTTTTGAGCTTTTTCTGTTTAGTCTTTACTAATATGATGAAAATTATTTATAAAAATGCAGAGAAAATCAGAACAAGAAAACAGGGGAGTCAGCTTTGCAGTGAGGAAAAAAAAGCTATTTCTCATGAGGAACAAACAAATGTCTATCAAAGAAATTCAGAATCAAGATAACAAAAAGGTGATCCAAAGTAGGAGCTCACAGAATTTAGCATACGGCTCGTTTCTCTCCCACTCAGTTTATTAAGAAATATCACTTTCTGTTGATTATAGAAGCTCTTAGAAGACACTAAAGACCTGAAAAAATAAGTAATGTTGTTGAAGAGCAGAAAGAAGTTTGGACAGCAATTTCCAAAATATTATATAGCACACCTGGATTTCAGTTCAATAATTACAGAAAGATACGAGAGCTGATTTCACCTAGGTGCATGTAAGTAAACCAGACACATTTTGAACTTCTCTTCAGCAGCAGGCATGTTGAACTGCTGCTGAAAACCAAGGACAGAGTAAAAAGCTCTGTGACCAGCTTTCCACAACAGCATTTCACGTCTCTGCAATACTAAAAGCAAGGAGCTGGATTAACTGGATGTGTGGCTTTTCATCACGAATTTGTGATACCAAATACTGCTATTTTAGCAATAGTTGCAGCATCTAGAAAACTTCCATAAAAGTCAAGAGCTTCAGGTATTTTCCCTTCTTCATCATTTATTAGTGCCATGCATTAATATTACTTGTCTCTCTTCTGTAACAGAAAATGATTACATGAGCAAATTTAGTGGTTTTGGTGTGTTGGTTTTTAACAGAATTTTTTCATTTAATTATTCCAATATTGCTTTTGATTTCAAGGGGAAAGGTAGAGCACAAAATCTGAAAGAAATGGGTGACAGGAGAAGGAAAGGGGAGAAGAACGAAATTTCTCTGGACTCATTACATTTGTCAGGTTACAAAAAGAAAACCTGTGATCTGTATCTTCACAGAAATATTTATATTCCACCATTCTCCATAGATGCTGTTTCTCTTTGAAAAAAATCTGGGTAAAAAATACTGTATTAAATCAACACATACTTTAAATAAAGCAATCTCTCCTGCTCAGATGAATTGCACCCTTTCCAAGGGCTGGAATCCTTGGAAACTGAGCTGGTAGGCATGCAACAGACACAATCTCCAACTACACCACCATGTTAGTAGAAGACGTGTTTCAAAATACTAGACAGATAGAGAGAGATAACTCCAAAATACACCTCTAAGTATATTAATTTAACACTGGAAAGTATCAGCATCTTTTTAAAAAAAGGCTCTCTCAAAACTATTCTCCATAAGAGCAGGTGCTGGGCCGGTTTTGTCCAGAGAAGAGAAGGCTGCGAGGGGATCTCGTTAAAGCATACAAATACCTTAAAGGCAATTGCCAAGGGATTGGAGCCAGACTCTTTAGTGGTGCCCAGCTACAGGATGGGGAACGATGGCCATAAACGATAACACAAGAAGTTCCTCCTCAACGTGATGAAGAAATCCTTTGCTTTGAGGGTGGTAGAGGAACAGGCTGCCCAGGGAGGTCATGGAGTCTCCCTCCCTCCCTTAGAGAGATATTGAAAACCCACCCATACACATTCCTGTCACCTGCTCCAGGAGACCCTGTCTTGGCAGGGGGATTTAAATGGTTATCTCCAAAGGTGCCTTCCAACCCTAACAATTCTGTGATTCTGTGAAATAAATACTTTGTTTTTCTGACCAAAGTTTTTTATGCACAGTAATCAGTTCAGAACATGCAGTGGTTACAGAATGTAAACATTACCTTAATGATGTTACAATTCATAACAAGCGAAGCAAACATCAGCACCTTTCCCTGCTGAGACTCAGCACTCACCCAATGGGTTTACAGATTAGCAAAAGCCTGGTCCCCAAAGGCTCAAAGAGCTGGGATCAATTTAATTGGCTACAGAGTTGTTGCAAGTAGATGTTGCTATGCTGGAGGCCCCACATTCATTGCATCATACAGTACAAGGAAATACTCATGTGCATTGGTTCTACAAACAAACTCTATCCAAAGAGGTTCCTCAGATAATGGTTGAATAAAACATGCATCATTTTTGCTTGTTCCACATAAGGTCTCTCAATGGGCTTTCAGAAAAATTAGATTTGAAGGGAAAGCAAGTCTAAAGAAATACTTTTTTCACTTAGCACATCCACAGAAATTTAGAATAGTGTACACAATCTTTTCTGCAGCATTTCAGAATTTTTCACTGACAGAACAAGGCATCCATGAAGTGGGTTAGCCTAAACCATTCATCTACAGAGTAGTACTGCTTCACCAGTTTGCCTCTTGCTTTTTCTTCTTTTTTTTTTTTCTCCTGATATTATATTTATCTTCTCTGTAAGCAGCATGTATGAATTGAACACAAGCTAGACATATTGTGGGCTAGATATATTGTAAAAAAAAGTACATTCACCATTTTGCTGTAACTTACAACCATGACCCAAAATATCAACATTTACCATATATTATGAAGATTTTCACAGGTCTTATGTATAAGACACACAGATTGGTATTCAAATGAGGTGGAATCTTGGTGTTACACCATAGACAAAAAAGGGTTATATATACTGTCTGTATACTGTATGTGCTTAAAGTGTCCCTCTTAAAAATTATTTCAAACTGCCCAAACCACTGGATGGAACAGAATATAGCAACCCATTCCCTGAAGAAATTCAAGACAGTCGGCAATAAAAATGAAAAAGCACAAAACCTCCAACTTTAACACTACTGAACACTCAGGCTTTTGCCATTTAAATTACAAGCCATAAATACAAGAACTGCCTACCACAGGCTCACCATCACAGGAAGAAGCTGATAATGTCACAGGCAATTCATTAATTTTCTTTTGGAATACTAGGGAAACTGCTGGAGCATCTCACAACTTAAACAACTACAACCTGATCCATATTTTATTCCTAAGTTGGAAGCTGAATCATAGGAATCATAGAGTCATAAAATAGTTTTGGTTGGAAGGGACCTTTGAAGTTGGTTAGAACTGCCCTTCCATCTCTTCATCTCATTAGGTTCACCTTCATAAAAAACAAACTCTATGAGAAAGTACCAACAACAATTGCAATGGGACAAAGACACTGGCCATGTATGAAAAAATATGCACACTTGAAGAGGACAGGAAAAGGAGAACTCAGTTACTATGGAGGCAATAAGAAAATTTAGCAATGTTTATCTTGCAAAAAATTGCAATTAAATGTTAACTGCTCAGAGAAATGGCAGGCTTCTCCTACCACTCTCTTCCCTACCAGTCTATTACAGGGACTGCACTGGAACCAGAAATTTCAAAAGGTGACACAGCACAAAACACGTCTCAGCCTTTCTCAGTTGGGGCACAGGAGAGATGCCACTCATCTCCTCCAGTTCGTGGTATTAACTTTAAGTAGGATGCAAGACAAAAGTCCAAATAAATCCTGCCTCACTGCTGTTTCATTGAGGGAAAGAAAAATGCAGATCCCAAGGCTGACACTGCCCTTGAATACTACATTTCCGTATGTGCCACAGAGGTGTACTGAAATGGTTGGTGAAGCAACTCAGAGTTTTCAGAGGCAAACCCTAATGATGAGGGATACTAAGGAGTAGATTTGAAGATATTTAGGCACGTAGCTCCTACCAAAAGTGTTGTTCCTGAAGTATCTAATTACATTTATGAGTAATTTGATTACACTGAATGCTTCTCCTTTTTTGCATTAGATGTAGCCTGCAGAAACAGACAACAAATATGATTAATGTTTGCTATCTTCTTTCTTCATATCAATAAGAGTAGTGGAAAATTTACCTTCTTTTTGTGAGACCCAATTTAAATTTTGGCTCTTTCCACAGACTGCAGCTAAAGAAGAAACATTAGAAAGATACCAGATCAGCTGGAGTATCTTGGCATTTGAACTGTGTGTTTAGGAAAGCACAAGATTACTTCCTATTAAGCACCACTGTGATACCGATAAAGATGTGCCCTTCTGCTGAATGCCCCGTTGTGCTCTGCATGGGTAATTCACTGCATGCACCAAATTGCACTGTAAGAACAAGAGGCCAAGTCTGAAACCCAGCTATGCTTGACTCCATTTGATGTAAAAGCTATTGCCAGTTCTTAATACTACAATCAACAATTCTCAAAAAATGCTCACTGAATTAAATTTCTATGCAATAGGGCATATACAGATAAATACAGCTCACAAAGTATTACAGTGTTTTCCCTGATGCTTTTATAGGCTGTTTGCACAAAACCAAAGCAGTCATAAAATAAGCCACCTGTAAAGGGTTATTTTACCAACAGTACTAGGAATAGATGCTTCAAGTGTGGGTGAACACAGTGTGAACCATATGGGATGTTGCAGAGATTTGAATTGGGGACTCTCACTCCTCAAAAGAACTGAAGTCAAGGCATGTTCCATATGCAGCATTCTGTTTTCTTGGAAGTTTAAACAGCTACTGATAGTTCACTCTCTATCAAGTGAACCTGCAGGTTCAGAGACCATTGTTAATCGCACATATTTAAAGGAGAAAGCTCTGCAAAGATGACTTTGGAGCTAAACAGAAAAATAGGAGGGCACCATTTGAAGTCTTTCTTTAAAAGAAGCATATGTGCAAAGGCAGAAAATAAATTAATGTCTAATTACACATATTAAGAATTAAAATGTTACAAAATGCCTATTCATGTCAGACCATTACTAATCAGTCTCTTACAAAAAACAAAAAATATTTTAAATGTACTGTAGGATTATACTGGTTTTAAAATTCAGCTGTGATAAAGTATCCCTGAAATTGCCTTTTCTGCCTCTAAAGCCATTGTCCTGTTTAATAAGAAATGCTGCATATCAGTCATTTGCCAAATTCATTTCATCAACACAAAGGATTATATATTTCCTAAGAAAGCACAGTTTGCTGCAGGAGGGAGGTATAAATATAAACAAACTGACCTGGTGTTGTGGAGCTCATCGTTCTTAATGGAATGGTATCTTGTTAAAGTGTAAAGCAAACTGCGGCAGAAGTTGTTCAGATTTTCAGATTCTTCCAGAATTGGGGTGAATCTGAGTAAAATAAAGGAAAAAAAAAAACCTCTTTTGACTATTTGTTGACAAATAGTATTTTAAGAGAATGTCAAACACAATTAAACAGAAGAACATTTGAAATCTCTTGCCCCAAAGGTTCTTCCTGTAGTTTTTGCTGCAAATTCAAGAGCTGATAACCACTGAAAACAAGACTAAAATTCAGAAATCCTACAGCTTCAGAGAACCTCAACCAGAAATTTGCATTACAGCCACATAAGAACACCAGAAAGCAAAGGATGAACTGTTCTCTCTCTTCTGTGGTTAGGGCATTACATGAAATAGAAGACGTGAGGTACAAATATCTGGATTACATCTTTATGTCTAAGGAGTGGTCAATTCTCAGTTTTACTGCAGTCAGCATGGAAAGATGAATGTGCAGAAACTGATCTGCATTCAAAAGTCTTTCTGGAATAGCTACCACTTCCTAAAGCTCCAGTGTTTGAACAGCTCATGAATAGAACTTGTTGAAATAATTAGCACAGCTGAAGGGGTCTCCCGACAAGCTAATGACATCTCTGACACCACAAAGAGAGCTGCTAATGGCGTGGGCTGCTCGAGAGTGGGGCAAGGAAGGTTCTGCAATTTGGCTGAAACCCTTTCACAGCCCTGTGGCATTCTCAGTTCAATACAAAAGCAGAGGCACAAACGTTCCTCTAATACTCCCATCTGCTAAAAGTTTAAAGCTACAGAGAAGAGGCTTTCGGCGAACTAAAATATATTTTCATTCAAGCATGATATAAACAGCATAATGAGAGAGAAGGTTGTAGTGCATTACGACTGTAACTATCCTATTCAGCCACTGCTCCTGAAGTGTCTAAGTAGTCAAAGATATTCTTAGACATGAATATTTTAGCAGCTTTTGTCACTTTTTTTAAACTACCAACTGCACATTTAGTTTCAAGCTGAGCTCAGCCAAATTCGAGATAGTAAATTACATTTTAACCAAGAATAATCACTTAAGTTTAGCACCATTATCATTCAAGAAACGAAAATCACATATTTAGATAAGTAACTTCTTCTTTCATGCCCTCTAAAGCAAGCTGGACATACTCTGCTCAAACAGGCATGTTACTTGGACCAAACCAGCACTCCAGCAGACAGCACCTGGAAAACCAAAATTCATGATACTTCATGAAAATCCTAATTACTTTCCCTTGCTTGCCTCATGCATCAAAGTTCATCAGATATCAGGCGGAACCGCTATAAAACTGAACAGACTCTACTGTTAAGCCCTATTCAAAACGTGCATTTGGGCAGATCTTTACTTTGGCTACAACAGGCATATAGCTCCAAGATTTATCAATAAAAGTACAACCAATACACAGTTCAGGAGTTCTAAGATTCCACTTAACTTCACTGAGCTCATTATTATCTTAGCAGCTATACAGATCATGAAAAGATATTTTCCAGTGAATCCATCCATTCAGTGCCCAGCCTCAGACGGGACGATGTGTTTGTGTTTTCTCTCAGAAAGTAGAAAATGGATATTGATGCATAACTGTGGACTTCAGTGAATTTTCAGCATGCATTTAAAGTAAACATAGTATTTTTGAGCATTAGGAAAATTCTAGGCATTAAGATTTGACAATATGCTAATATTTTGAAATTCGCTTATAATCCCCATAACTGAAACTATAATTTTGTGTAAGTTTGCTTCCTGTAGAGCTCCCACCTGAGTAATCATTTGAAGCTCATATGAGAGCAGAGAACACATGGTCAGTTCTGCCTGCATTCTCAAATAGGTAAGCTTTCTCCTCACAAAAAAACCCTTCACTCCCCCCCAGTAAAGATAACTTCTAATAATTGGGATAGTTGTGTATGTGAGACAGAGGGATGAATAGATGTGACTGGCATGCTCCTGTCAGTGCAGATACTCCCTTTGAGTGACATTCCATACCCAAAACAGTGGTCCCACCAATCCTGTACTGGGTTATGGATACCAGCTGGGCTGAAGCTGTGGAAACAAGCTGCTGCACAGTTCTTCCCTGCTCTTATGGAGCAAGGAACATTTACCCTTGGAGAAGAATCAGGTTAGGGAAAATTTAAACAAGCTGGCCATACATAAGTTCATGCAACCTGATGGGATGGATGCCCCCACGAGTCCTGAGGGACCTGGACAGTATCACTGCGAAGCCACTCCCAGAACAGCTTTGAAAGTTCATGACTGTCAAGGGAGCTTCAAACAGACTGTAGGAAAGTGAATATCTCTCCTGTCCTCAGGAAGGATAAGGAGAATACAGATAACCAAACACCAGTCCACCTCAACGCAATGTTTTGGAAGGTAAAGGGCCAAATAATCCTGGAAACAATTTCCAAGCACGTGAAGGACAGGAAGGTGGTGGGAAATAGGCAGCCTTTATTTATGAAGGAAAATCATGCTTGGCCCACATGACAGTTTTCTACAATTAGCTAGAAAATACATGGCAGGAGAGCTGAGAATGTTGTTTATCTTCAGTAAAGAAAAGCTTTCAGCACTGTTCCCCAGAACATCGTCACAAACTGCAAAACACAGGAAAGTGGGCAGCAAGGTGGCTGAAAACAGTCTGTGCTGCCAAGCTCTAAGGGCTGTGATCTGCAGGCAAAGTCCAGCTGGAGGCCAGCCCCTTCAAAGGAGCCCCCAGGGGTCAATAGTGGTGCCAGTACTGCTTTTCATTAAGGACCTGGCTCATGGTACAGAGCCTAACCTCAGCAACCCTACAGATAATGCAAAATTGGAAGGAGTGGTTGACAGAGCAGATGGCTCTGCTGACATTCAGAGGGACTTCAATGGGCTAGAGAAACTGGATCTACTGAATGTGTGTTCCAAGGCTGGGGTGGGTGGCAGGGAGAAAAGTGAGAAACAGAAAAAGGCCCAAAATCAGAGGAAAAGGAGGTCCTCTACTGCAGAGTAGCTAGGTAAAAAGCAGTAAAGAAACTGTCTTCTTTACTGAACAAGACGGTTCTCAGTGATCCCCAGAGACAGAAGAAGAGGAAACATGCACAAACTGAAATATGGGCAATTCATTTAAACATTAGAAGGTAGTTTTCCCCTGTTATTGAGTCAAACATCTAAGAAATAGGCTGCCAAGCAAGTTTTTTGAATATCCATCCTTGGAGACTGTACACAGTCTTGGGCAACTTGCCATAGCTGACCTAGCCTAGAAGAGGGGTGTGGACTAGGCACCTCCACAGGTCTGGAGATAATCTGATTTTTCCTTTTCAAGATCAGCAAAGACAGCATCAGCATTGAATATTCATTGCAGTAAAACCCAGTGAGAATAATTCCAGTATAAGAATGTGTTCTGCTGGGATTCCCATAAAAAGATTTCTGTTAAGGAATTTTATAAATTCAGCTCTACTGGTAGTCTTATATTTAATGAAGTGGCAGTTAGTATCCTTCCTGATACTCTTATTTCCATATATTTCATGTAAATGCAAAGCTTTCACTAAGCTGAATGTTGTTGTTCAGGTTCAGTTTTAACAACTCCTTGTAAATATGATACAAGGCTCACATTGTCAAAGCTCCCATTTAGAACATGAAAAGCTCCCCATCACCATATACAGAATTATATTCACAACACAGAAACTCTCATTCAAATACATTTCTACTGATATGCTGACATGCTTCATTTCTTTTTCTGAAGGAATGTCATAGTGCAATTAGACACTATAAACTGCAGTATCACATAGTTTTTAATGTTAGCAATGAAAATTTAAAAAAAGCACAGCACAGGTCATTGTGCATTAAAATTTCATGAGGGGTTCTTTGCTCATTGGGAGATGAATTTGTGCTCCACCTCCACTCACAAAAAACAGCACACAATTCCTGATCAGTCAGATCCTGAAGATACTAAGGTGCACCAAGGGGCTCCAGGATTTAAGATAGACTAAGTGCACTTCCTAAGGCACTACACTTCAGCATTTCAACACTAACATTCCAAGGGTTGTTCTGGGGTTTTTTACTACATTTTTAACTGAATGCTAATTCATCCTTTATTCTTTAGCAGGCTTACATTTTAGTCTACAGCACAATATGCAGCAAATTAATTTCTACCTTCATGGATATTACTGGAGGTGATGCTACACATTAACGATTTGCATTTGGTCATGCAGGAACCATAAACCTTCTCCTTTTTCTTCAAAGGAAATTCAACTGTTCATATGCTTCAACAACTGATGCCCCTTTGAGATTGCTACAAAAGGAGAGTACAAGATGGAATGTAGGTTTTCATGCCCACCAGTCACCACAAACCTTATGTTTCTCATGACTACATTGTAGGTACAGTATTTTCTAACACAAATAAGCATTTCAAGTTAACACTATTCCCTTAAACTGTCAACTCTCGCTGCATTGTCCCAAAACTATATTCACTGGTTATATTTTTTCTATCTTGTGCCTACACTTCAAAATTCTTCTGGGAACTCAGTTTCTGAGATAGAGCGCAATGAATTCAAATCAACACAATTCAGATGAAAAAATATATTTCTATTTCTATTTTCCCAGTGCCCAAGATGAATTTTTCATGAGAACTTCTGAAATGAATGCATAGTTTTCAAAACTATATCCTGGAGGTATCTTCCACATCTTTCTCTTCCAGGAGGAATTTTTTACCTAAAATACCTCTACTTGCAAAGGGGTCTAGCAAATCATCATGAAAGATTTTGTGGATAAAAATATAGAATTATAGGCTTCATTAAATTCTGAACATGACAGGTCAGCACCCTTAATAATACATCTAGTTGTTTCTCTGCCACATATATTGTTTTAAAATAGCTTTCAGTTACTTAGAAACAAAATTGTTGTTTGGAATTGAGATTAAAATGCTGGAGGCCATTAAGTGTCACAAGTGCTCAAGTGTCACAAGAAAGAAAGATTCACTTCTCACATCTAACAGCTTGTGTGTTAAAAACCAAACATGTAAAACAGCTGTAAGCTTTAGTACAAATTCTGTTGTCCAATGAACAGTTCAGCAAAAAGCTCAATTAAATGAAATATGAAAGCTTTAAAACAAAATAACAAAACCCAAAAGAACAGTTGTTCTCTCTAGAATATGAAAAGCATGATGCTTAAAAAAGAATATATCTTTCTAAATGAGATATATTATTCAAAAGAAAATTGTTGAATAGGTATTCATACAGTATCTAATGAAAATCAGATTATCAGATTAAAAAGAGATCAAGCTACAGATCTTAGAAAAAATAATAATAAATGCACAACAATGTAATGACTGGAAGACAAATCACAATGAATTTTTACTGAAATGATTTGCACTCATGTAAGCCAAATCCAGAGTGCCAAATGGAACCCTTCTAACCTTGTATCAAACTTCTAAATTTGATTTGGAAGAAAGCTGGCATATGGAAAAGGTGGTAAGGTGTTAAGGAATGGTGTGAATTCCAAGACAAAGTACTTAAGGACATTAGTTCAAAAAGCAAATGGCTATTATAATTGCTTTAAAAATGTAGCATAAGTGAAAGCTAATCCAAACCCAGGACATTAGCAGCACATGCAATTATGCAGTGACCTTTATATGCAAATACAGTGCAGGTTTACTTGCAGTGAAAAGTCCAGTGTCTACTCCAATAGACACTGGGGTATATAACTGCTTTAAGTGGGAATTTAGTGGTTCCATAGCAAAAGCCTTCAGAATTCAGAGCTCAGTGCAGGATTAAGTATTTTACCATAAGGTATTCAGACACCTTATTCTTAATTAGGTATCTACTTAAAGACTTTTTGAAGTCTGTAACTATTTGCAGTACATACCTTTGAAGGTTTTGTACTACAGAACACTCCAGCAGCAAGTACTGGACTGTCATACACTTTGTATTTCCCCAAAAAAGTCATTTTTGATGCAGTGCCTAACAGAAAGGCACATCTTACAGAATCTGTAAAGAATCCTCGGCTATACTTCTAACATGCAACTATTTATTCTGACCAATAAGTTAAATGACTATGTTTTAGCAATTACTCATATGCAACATTAAGCAGTGTTAGACCTCCCACATGCTGTGAGCACACGGCTCACACAGTTGTGAGAGGCTCAGACCTCTGTCCAGTAAAACAAATACTCCTTCCTGAAACCCTTTAAAGCAAACAATAAAGCCATACAGCTATTTCAACAACCTCTTTTACATTCATTGCCTACTACAGAGATGAAGCAAGTAAATTTTCTAAAAATCAAGATGAGATGATGTCTTCCACCAAAAAAGAATCCACGGCCTCCATCAACAGGATTAAATAATGTGCAGTTAAACTGCTGGCTGGACTTCTGCTATGCCAGTTACAACAAATTGGCACAAGCCTCTGCTCTGTTTCCCAGTGAAATCAGTTAGAAAAGCAGTATAACTTAAAAGAAAAAAAAAACAAAACAAAAAAACACACACACACACCAAAAAAAAAAAAAATTCAAAAAAAAACCAAACCAAACCAAAAAACCAAAACAAAAAAAAAAAAAAAAAAAAAAAAAAAAAAAAAAAAAAAAAAAAAAACCACACCGAAACCATTTTTTCTTTCAGCCTGATCAGGATCTGGAACTTGTTCACCAGGCAGCTGCAGAAATACTTCTGCTGCAGCTTAAGCTGTCCTGTCATCCTCTCTGATGAGGAATTAAAAAGAGTGCACATCCACATGTGCCCTCAGAAAGTAGAGCTGATGTACAAGATTTGGCCTGTATCAAGTACAACCAGGCAGTAGGTGAGGCACTGGCCTATAAGATGCTTTCACAGCAGAAACAGAAAATATGGGACAGGCCTGTTTAGGTCCACATTTATTTTTTTTTAATTGTGTCAGATTTTAATCAGTACTGAAAACGAAAATAACTTCTTATAGGGAAAAAAAAACCTACTTAAAATTCAGAGTTCACTGAAGTGCATAAGGAAAGAAACAAAGAAACAAAAGCCTTTTTCATTGGAACAAGCTGTCCAGATGTCATCTCCATTCTTGGAGATATTCAAAACCCAAGTGAAAAGGGCCTTGGCCAGTCTACTGTAGCTGACTGTGCGTTGTTCACTATGACTGAATTAGAAGATTTCTAGAGATGCTTTCCAGCCTCAGCCATTCTGCCACAAGACACTGAAGAACACACAAGACACACAAACAACAGTCCTTGTAGGTGGTATGAAAGCGAGTACAGTCCTCTTCCCTCATGCAAGAGCGTGGAGAAACTTCCACCAGATGAATGCAACTGGAAGAAAGAATCTGTCTCCTAAAACTTCTCAAAAAGCTGGACAAAGTGAGACACACTAAGAAATTAGAGTCCAGATTACTTTGAAAGAAATCACAAATTCTAAGTTTCTTTTATTTTGATCCTCTTACCCAGCACTATCAAAATTAATTTATCCAAGCTCCTGGTATCAGACAATTCATGCATTCAACTTAGACATGCTTCCTAAATTCTTAAATTTGCCTTTGAAAAATTTTAAGTGAACTTCTGTGGTGAGCAAAGGCAAAGTTAAGTGACAGCTGGAGTACAGATTTACATGAGCACTGCAAGCTCTGCATTATGGAGCTACACTCTGCATAATTCAGGGAGTATTTCAGAGATGCCACACTTCGATAATCTGTAATTTATTATCAGTCATCATTAATAACTTAGTCACTGGTAATTAAAACAAAAAATAAATAAAAACTCTAAATCCCACCCTTTCAAGTAATGTGAAAAGAAACAACCCTGCAGTGCATACTCTTACCCATCTCTGCCTGCTGTCTGTCCAAGAACATCCATTTCTCTAAAAATGCTTGAAATTAAGTGTAATTTTAGCCTGTGAAAACTATTAACAATGGCTTACAGAAGAGGGAAGGAGAGAAGGAGGCGGACTATTTATTCGATGTCTGCACACACGGAACAATAAAAAAAACCACTACAAAACTCATTCTTAATAAATAGCTGTACACAAGAACAAAAAGTTAAGCAGGTAAACATTATGTTAGAATATAACGTGTTCAGGTAAACCAACATAGTTCAGTGCACTAGAACTACAAACTCGTTCTTTCAAAGGAACAAGAAGCAGACCATGAACAGAACACACCTGAAACCCCTGGAGCCTATAGTATGTAGTTCACAGTACTCAATCTTTGGTTTGTGTTTGCCTTTTCACCAGATGAAACCTAACTTTCTCTCAGCCACTCTCCTTTCTTTTTTCTTACACTGAATTGTATTTCAGCTGTAATCGACCTTGTTGCATGATGTATGTAGCTACCCATAAAGAACTAGAGATAGCAACACAATTTTCCCCTATTCCTTTTTTACTCTATCTTTTCCCATGAAGGGCAGTATAACAACTAGTTTTTTATGTTTTGAATTGAATCTGAGATGCACAGCACCTAAATATTTACCACAGCAGGACTAGAACTATCAGAACATTAAAGCTTCCTTCATACAAAAAAACATTTTTGCATTTCTGCATCATCGTACTGATTTAGAATAACAGAACACCTCTCATGAAACAACAAGAACTATCAGCCTCCCTAGGGAAGTTTGTCTGTTTTAGACAAACTCAACAAGAAGAGACTACTTATCTAGAAGAGAAAGCCTCCAAAGGCAGGTTGAGATGCTCGGCCTGTGATCTGAATGGCTGTCTGCAGAAATCAGTCTTGCTTTTCTTTCCAGCTCTTAAAGAAAACTTGAGAGTATGTGATGTTTAAGTTAAAAGGAAAAAAATACAGTAAAATTTTAGAAGAGTAACTTCATGTATAAACTTTCTCTGGCATTATAAAAATTTAATTTGGAATCCCAAAAAATGTACTTTCACTAAAATTGTTTGAATTCAATAATTTTTATTCTAGTTTTAAGACAAAAGGACATACTCTACCTCACTGAAACCTTCCTTAGTATGCAAGGATTAATCATTTTGATGTGATCAAAAACACATGGGAATATCTCCACTGCCTTCAAAAAGGCTAGAGTGAAGTTATAACAAAATAGCCTTGAAAAATTCATATTTGTGTTAGATTGTATGCTTACATATAGATACTAGCATGGATAAACATATTCAAGAGCACCTGATTTGCAAAAAGTTCATATTTTTAGAACACAATCTGCCTCTGTAAGCTTTGCTTTGACACTTGGTTTGGGTGAATCCAGACAAACCTCAAGGTGAATCATCATAATATTCTGCTGCTCTCCAGCCCTTCCACAGAGGCTACAAAACTCCTTTTGGTTTCCTCTGAACCACTTTTGCTACTGCCATTAAATTAGGACCTAGATGTCCCATCCAGGATTCAAACCATTTAATACGACATTCAATGCTCTGTTATTTAACTGACCTTTAAAAGTTATCAAAACTTTTTTGAAATGTCAAATACGGAACTGCATGCCTCAATGGCCTTGAATTAGTAAATTTCTGTGGACTTCAAAACACAGGTCTCAAACATGACCTTCTCATGTGTACCATTTTCTCCTCTAAAGAAAGAGCACCCAGTGTCAGATGCATTACTTAAGTGACACAGGCATACTCAAAAATCTGTAGAAGTGTTACCTTATTTACAGGTAAGTTATTGTACTTTTTTATACACACATATATTTCTGATTTTGGGAAAGTCTTAGACACTTAGGATATGAAGCATCATTTTAGGAAAAAAAGTATTTTTAAATGGCTTCTGAATTTTATCACTGATTCATCTTAAAATATTAATCTGAGAAACAAACATTTGAAGAAAACAGAACTTCAGATCTGCAGGTATATTTGAATGGTTTGTAATTATGACTTGTACATGACCGTCAATTTTCCAGAAAATCAAATACTACACAGGAGTAAGACAAGGAAAATACAATCTCACAACAACCTAATTTTAGGTCAGGAGTCCCCAGAATACAAAGAAACAGATGCACCTACAAACAGGTAAAACACAAGCCAAGAATCATGGCAATCACCTACAGGAATTAGTCATCTCTTTCCATTGTGTAACAGACAGAGACCCCAACGTGAGAACAACATCTAGTGTTTGTTTACATGGCATTTACAGGAATTCCTCCTGCAAAGACCCTGCAAACAGGACAGAGAGGGAAACAGGGCTTAGTGCAGGCCCAAGCACCATGATGAATGGAAATTGATACCTTTAAGATTTTTACAGAGTGATGAAATCCCATTAATAAGAGAATTGACACAGGAGAG
Source organism: Prinia subflava (assembly GCF_021018805.1). NCBI lineage: Eukaryota > Metazoa > Chordata > Aves > Passeriformes > Cisticolidae > Prinia > Prinia subflava. Next base: position 123,986,834 of record NC_086247.1, read on the forward strand.
GGTCCATAGGTACACAGAAGCTGTCAGGAGCTTAAAAGGAAGAAACAGCATATGCATGTCCATTTTCATAGTTGTGATTCATTACATGAGATGATTGATGTCCAGTGTTACTTCATCATTAAAAGTAACTGAGATGAGTCAAAATCTTCCATTTAAACCTATGATGGAAAAGTGGGCTTATGTGCTTAGCAGCAAAATGATTTTTGTCTTTATGAACATCAAGATTCCTTTAGCTTCGGTTGCTAAACAGCCAAGTAGTTTTCTGTTCATTAAAAACAAGTTTCAGTCAAATTTTCCTCAGGAAAAGCATATAGATGGCCAAAGAACATATAAGCTGAATTATTTTATGAAAACTTACCCTACTAGAAAAACTTATTTTTGCTGTCACGGAATTTTATCAGAGATTGGACAAGATTTTTTACACTAGCTTCTAGATATATTCAGCTTCAGTTTTCCCTTTTCAGTTCTAAAGAATTATTATCACAAAGTCTCTAATTGTTGAAATAGTTATTTGCACTGTTTGATGAGTAACAAATTTTTCAGAGCTTGTCTTACAAGAAAATAAACCTTTCACTGCAGCTGATGCTTTGAAGAACATTTACACTCAATGTCCTTTGACAACAGAATTCTTTACTGTAGAGCCTTACTTGTTTTCACAAGACAAGGTTTTATTCTAAACTGACATGTTTTAAGAGTATGATTCAGCAGAGACTAAATGATACATGGAAGTTTGATTAATACTTTGGCATTTTCAGCAGTGGAATACAAACCAAGAAAACAGGCCTGTATCGGGCAGTTAAATTGGATCACAGGTGGAAGACTGAAAATTATTTTCATGCTCAATTAGTTTTCTGTGATTTCACCAATGTCACTGGGAAAAAATAAACTATATCTTTGATAATTTATAAGTCAATATTATAGTACATCTTTCCTACTGGAACTTGACAGCAATGCAAGAGACTTATTAATATACCTCGGTGATCAATTCAGCTCATAAATCAGAACTTTTGAGAAAACTCTGACCTCTGCTGCAAGTGTGTATTGCCATTTAGCAGTAGCAGTAGGCCAAAATCATGTAGAAGTTCTTGTTTTTCATAAAGCTCATGGAAAGCAGGTCTTGTGCAGGATGCTAGAAAGAGTTTAACACAACCCAAGTTCTTGTCCACTCTTGGTCAGTGTCTGAGGATTGACCAAATTAAGGAAGACCCAACACACATAAAAGCAACCATCTGTCTTTTTGCCTCCACCAGATATATGGATACACTTATACTTGCAACGATTTTAATGCAAGTTTTTGTACCTCCACTTAGTTACAAGGAAGCTTACACATTTGTAAATATCAGACATAAATATCCACTATCAGTCCAAAAAAAAAACCAAACCAATTTAAAATTTATACCTAGCAACAAGCTACAGGTAAATCTCCTGATTTAATAAAATGACTTCTATATCCATGCACTTTTGCATCTAGCTACATACATACAAAAAATAATGGATTTCTTACCAACTGACTCAGTTTCCCTTTTTGTTAGGGTTATAGCTGTGAAAGTACTCATGCATGATCAATTCAGTTTCAACTGTGTGGGCTTCTTCTTTCAACACTCAAATTCACTTAGGAATCACAGATTTCAAGACCTCAAGAAATATCACCTCGATTTAAAATCCACAATTTTCTTGACTACTTGGGGGAGAAAAAAGGAAAAAAAACCCAAGAAAATACACATACACAACAAAACAACCCAAACCAATTTCTATGGCCATACAAAAAACCTGCACTTGATTCTGGTGAAAACAAAAGCACAACAAACAAAACCAGGGCTATGGATGCCTCAATGCTTTTTCATCAACTCTGCCTGGATGAAAACAGCTGGAATTAAAACTCAATGGTTTTGGCAAACACTTGCAAGGCAGAACATTTCACCCGGCGTCACAAATGTATGAAACATACAAAAATGTTGTTTAAATACATTAAAAGCTTGGCTATTTTTCTTCCTGTTCTTCGAACATCAGCATTCTGAATATCCATGGAAGAGGCTGCATTTGTGAACAGCCAGGAAAGAGACCTGAGGCCGCTGGTCAATAGTAAGTTGCACATAAGTCAGTGGTGTATCCTGGAAGCCAAAAGGTTCCTGGAGTGCACCAAGCACAGCATCAACAGCGGCCTGAGGGATGTCACTGTCCCGCTCTGCTCTGCACTGGTGTGCCCCACCTCAAGCACTGTGTGCTGGTTTAAGCACCTCACTATGAGAAGGATATCAAGGTATTAGAATGTGTCTAGAGGAGGGGACCAAGATGGTGAAAGGCCTTGAGGGCAAGACTTTGTAAGTCTTGCCTTGTAAGAGTAGCTGAGGTCACTTGCTTTGATAAGCTTGGAGAAGATGCAGAGGTCAACCAGTTAAACAGAATCACAGAATTCATTTTATGCTTCAATGAGACTACTTCTCTTGCTGCTATCTTAAAAATACGTAAAAGAATAGCAAAAGCTATTTTCTTATATATAAAAATTAGTATTCACCCTGTCTTAGCAGGGAAGTTTCATAGCACTTAGTCTGTGACTTACCCAAATCTATCATGTTAATCACAAATTTTTGATAATGCAGCATTTTTAATTACTGCTGCGTAACTTTAAGAGGCTGATAGAATTTGAAAATGAAAGACAAATATGTAATCTTTAAAAATTATTTTCAAGTTGCAGAAACATTTCTAGCCCAACCATCACTTGTCAAATTAATATAAACAAAACTAATGTCAAACAAAATAGGACATTTCTTTGAGATTCAAAGAAAAGTGCACAGATGGTTTAGCAAAGGCACAGAGGCAGGAAAGGACACAATAAATGGGGGAAATGGAACAAAACTGGGCTTCCAGTACATGGCTGGGGTAAGGACTGTGAAAGGCAACTTTTCTATGTAACTTTGAGCAAGAAAGATCTTCCAGTACTAAGAAAAAAAAAAAAAAAAAAAAAAAAAAACCACAACACCACAAACCCTAACCAAATTAAGACAAAACTCCCACCCAAAAAGCAGTTACAGATTGCCATTGCAAATACAAATATGAGTACATTCTGAAGGTACTGGAATTAAGATAAAAGCACGTACTTAGTGTTTGTGAGTACACCAGAAAGTAAAGGGGGGTTAGGAATTTACAAGATATTCAGTATAGAATTTAACAGTCCATTTTTAGGAAAACTCAAGTTTTAAACTGAGAGAAATACAACTTTCACTCTTTTTTTTTCTGTATAAAAATCACATATGTAACCAAATGAGCTGTCACCTCCTGTTCAAGCATAAGTCACTTTGGTAACCATTATTTCCATAGTAAAAGAGACATTAATGAAAGCAGCCCTAGATTTTTTTCCCACAAGAAGAAGCATAAGAGAATATAATTAAAATTATACTGTTACATTTGGATTTGCTGCCAAATTCTTGTAGCAAGTAAGTCCAGATACACAAACAGGAAAAGAATTTATGTTATTTTTACTGGCAAAGTCCCAAAAACCTGCCCACAGTCCATAACTGCTCATACAGCTGCATACTTCCTGCTGTAGACTCCTCATGCAGATACCTAATTCCTTTTTTTGTTACAACACCAACTATACTGAAAATTCAACTAGAAACAATTTCAACACAAGCTGCCTTGTTATGCTTGAGGACATTATGCATGCCATACCACAGACTGGTAAATAAATATCACATTGAAATATTTTCCAGTATAACCAGGGTTTTCTGTACTTAGTATAAAGATACTATTATATTTTTTATTTTATTTTTAAACTTTAATGGCATGGTAATTAAATTTCTCTTGACTTGAGAACACCTGAACATCCTCATGGTTAGACTGGTCTAAACAGAGCTACACAAAGCATAACCTAACAGAAAAATTGTAAGAAAGCAAAACAGAAAAAAATTGTGCCATATTTAGTAAAAAATGCCTAACCTAATTAGTTACTAAATAATTAAAACTATTTATTTAATAAAGACAGACAATTTAAATAAAGGCACAGATATTCACAATAAGAAAGCTCTTTGTTCAACTACGCTTTATTGGCAATGTAAAATTTCAGCTCAAAGCAAGTAATTATAGAACAACTCCACTGTCCCACAGCTGGAAGAAGCTACTTTCCTCATGAACATAAAAATCCCTAACCATAAACTTGTGGCTAAAATAGCCTGTATAAAACCGGATGAGGTTTCCCAAAAAATGAGTGCAGTCACGTCACCTCCTTTCAAAACCCACTCAAATTTTGCCTGAGCCAAATCTCAGGTCATTTCAGGCTCCAAAAACAGCAACCAGGCAAATGTAGCTTTATTTTCAAGGATCTCTAGACTAGCAAAACGTTAAGTAAGACTAGGAAGCAATATCCAGCATTTGTGACTGAAGATTTCTCTGATTATTCTATCAATCATAAGAAAATGAGTGATGTCATGAAATTGAAACCAAAATAATAATAAAAAGTTACCTTCTACTTGCCTACAGAGAGACAATTATTGAGCATTCAGCTATTTCGGCACTAGTTCACAGCCTGACTTCCCAGTAGAATGAAGAACTGGCTTCACAGAATTGGTATTATCACATATAAGCAAGTTAACAGAGACCTCACTGCAGACCTTCAGGATATATAAGGGAGACTTAAAAGGAAGACCAGAGAAGCTTTTTACCAAGACATGCAGTGACAGCACATGGCAATGGTTTGAAACTGAAAGAGGGCAGGTTGGACACAGGGAAGAAATTCTTTATAATGAGGGTAATGAGATACTGGAAGAGGTTGTCCATCACTGAAGTGTTCAAATTCAGGCTGGATGGGGCTTTGAGGAAACTGATCTTGTGAAAGATGTCCCTGCCCATGTCATGGGGGTTGGAACCAGATGATCTTCAAGGTCCACTTCCCACGCAAACAAACCACTCAATGATTCTAAGCTCACATTTACATACATTTTTGAGTATGTGAAAAGAAAAGACTAGTTGATGCTTCCACTAAAAATTTGAAGTTGTTATAGATGTTGGCTTGAGATTTAGTACTGATAAAACAGCTAAATATTGATAAAACAACAACTAATGTGAAGCAAAGAAAAGCTTTCTCATTTATTTATTGTTTTTCTGCACTGCTACAAGAAACTCCATAAGCCCACAACTGAAGCTATCCAGATGAAAGTTGACAGCACGTAGCCTTTTCACTTTTCAGGGCTAAAAAAAAGCCATACAGATGATGCAGTTATGCAGCACATGCATTGCACTAGTTCATGAATATCGCTCAGTTTAATCACCTTGCAAAGTTTTTGGGGGTTTTTTAATGCCGAGGAAAATCAAAAAGAAGCTTCTGTCTCACTATAACCGACAAAGCCTTATAAAACTGGCATGCTACATATTCAACCCCTCTTTTTCAGAAGAACTAGGAAGAAAACCAGTTTCCTAAAGGCAGGTAAAAAGATTCAGCTGCAGCTAGTCAAGAAAAAAATTGCCCAGAAGCTGAGAAACAGAACAGGAGACAGAAGAGGACATGGAAAAGGTTAAGAGAATTTGCTAGGCTGCCAGAAGATGATGTAAGGAACTGAACTTTACCCCAAGACATGCCTTCAGCTAAAATAGCCAATTATTATGATAAAGAGACAAGGAAAAGAACTAGTAAGTAAAAGGTAGAATGGTTTACAGAGAAGTAGAACTTCCATTCAGAAATAAATGTAAGTATGACAGCATCAGCTTGAGGCAAGGGGAATGGGAAAAATAAAAAATAAAATAAAAAAAGAGCTGCAAGGCAACTCCTGAAGTAGGCAAATCAAAGAACCCTCAGTTTCATGTACTTTTTAAAGTTTAAATAGAGAAAGATAGCAAACATTTCCATTTCAGCAGGAGAAAAGTGCTAAATATATTTATCAATGAATAATAAAAATTCAGTCCTGCTGAAATCTACAGGAATGTCCTTCTGCTTCCATTTAATAACATTTTAATATTTATTGACACAGTTCAAATGCTGGACAACAACAACAAAAAAAGTAGCATTTATCACCTCTTTCAAAGCTTCATGGTTTTTTTTATTCTCACCTTAACAAAGATAAATGATCTTCACATGCAGACAAAAAAAGACCAGTCAATGTGCCAGAAGACCCAGGAAGAAGTTCTTTGTCTTTCCTCCTCATACTGATATCAGAAACATGGGTATTTTTTCATGATGTACCGCATATAGCAAGGAAATTAGGCATGATATTCAGAAAGAAAAATGATAGGATTTCTTGACCTTTTACAAGTCAGGAATATCTGCTAGTACTGTCAGTGAGAAAGACACCTTTTCCTTGGAATGAAAGGTTTTCACTACCTATGTTTAGGCACAGAAGTCACAATTAAATGTCGGCATCTGCCAAAGAAAGTGCATTACAGACTACAGCAACTGCTTTGATGAAAAATATGTACTATTACTGTTTCCTGGCCAGAGTAAAACCTTCATCCTGAAAAAGTGGCATTTAAAGCTACAGCTCCACTTTCTCAAAATGAGAAAGAACTTCAGTGTTATCCACAATCCATGAATTTTAATATTTTTCTTCCTGAGGTCGTGCTTTAACAACCTTCCCTAATTCCTCTCTCCACTGGCACAATCCCATTCATAGATAATGTGTATCCAAACTGTTGAGTGTCCCAGGCATTCACCCAGCACCACTTTCTACCTGGGTTTCTCTAATCTGTTTCAGTCATGATAATATTTTGCCTGGTAATTTATGTCAACCTATGCTGTCCATCTATGGCAAAGGACTAAATCTATATATTCACGTAATTTTTTTCTGTAATATATTTTCAGATATCTGTCCATCTATTTATTTGCTAATAATATAAATAAGATAGTGCCCTTCAGATATACTTCCCAGCTGCCAATGCATTACTCTGATTTTTAATAATCGTCTCACCTCAACATTGCCTACTGCTGTCACCAAATGTTAAGATTTGCCTTGCCCCATCCATGTTTTTTTTTTCATTGACTACTGTACTTCCACTGTTGCCGAAACATACCAATATTAAAAAGTTCCTTCTTCTAATGAATCACATTCATCACTTAAACTAAAAGCAAAAGCATAAAAAAACCCTGAAATCCAAAAAGTAAATCTAAGAGCTTCCTATCTAGATATGTGTCATCATTCTCTTCAACAGGTCTTTGTAGTTTGAAGACACAGATAATACTCTCAAACTGTGCAATATCTGCTTTGAGCTAGACCACTCACTTTCTACCAAGATTATTAGAGAAAATGCATTTAATCTCTCTATATTAAAAAAAAACTACAATCACTGAGTAAGTCTTCAAAGAATACCACTATAATCAAACTGACAGGAAAAGATCAAAAACAGCAGGGTAAGCATCTTTAAATTTAGGCAGGTACAGTTCTACTTCTACAGACAGCTGAAGTCTAGTCTCTGCCATGGGTACTTTGAAGGCACCAGCCTTTAGTTTGGCTTTGTGTTACTTCAGCGTGTGCTGAGCAAGACTGAGATCTAAATTATGAAAGTGAAATTTTAAAGGATCAAATTTCAAAATATATACCTAGATTTAACAGACACATTTATTTCTGATAACATCAACTCACAGTATATAAGAAATTTTGTTACTGACGTTAACTTGCTTACTGCATGCCATTTGCTGGTGCCAGGTGTATGACACCTTTCCTCTATGTGAGCATTTCAAATAAATGTGAAAATACATGAACATAGATTGTGCAGAGAAGAAATTAAGTTCTGTACATACGAACAAATACATAGTATTCAAAAATATTGCATGTATCTGTTGTAATTAGTCCTTTTCACAAGATGCTTTTCACCACCGTGCTTTAATAAATAATAGCTTAAAATTTTTATTTTAAAAAGTGGCTTTGCTGAACCCAGTTTTAGGCATATTTTACTAATGCGACTGTTACTTGCAATTACATTAATTTGATTTTTAACAGGTATGACACGTATCTTAGAAAGAAGGAAGTTCAGTTTAAAAGCCTGTGAAATCAACCCAAAGCAGCACTGTCAGCAGGTCAGTGGAGGTGACTCTGCCCCTTTATTCCACTCTCATGAGATCCCACCTGAAATACTGGAACACTGCATTCAGTTCTGGGATGCTCAGCACAAGGAGGACATTGCTCTCTTGGAATGAGTCCAGAGGAGGGCCACGAAGATGATTAGAAGGATGGAAGACATCTCTTATAAGGAAAGGCTGGGAGAATTGGGATTGTTCAGCCTGGAGAAGAGAAGGTTTTGGGGTAACCTAATTGTAACGTTCCAGTGCCTGAAGGGAGCCTATGAGAAGGATGGAGAGGGACTTTTCCCAAGAACATGCAGTGACAGGACAACAAGGAATGGGTTTAAACTCAAAGAGCACAGGTTTACATTAGATATTAGGAAGAAATTCTTTATTGTAAGGGTGGTGAGGCACTGGAACAGTTTGTCCAGAGAAGGTGTGGATGCTCCAACCCTGACAGTGTTCAAGGTCAGGTTGGATGGGGCTTTGAGTAACATGGTCTAGAGGAAGGAGTCCCTGCCCATGGCAGGGTGGTTGGAACAGATGATCTGTAAAGTCCCTTCTAACCCTAACCATTTTATAAATCTGTGACTTTATAAATCAAGTGGAAAAGGTGCAGTATTTAAATCCTCAGATATTGAAACAGTTTTACAGAAAATACTGAGTTTACTAATTCTGAGGGGGAAAAAGTCTTCATGGCTTTGTGGAGCACCCAAGAAGAAAAGTGAAATCTCCATGAGTATTTAAGCCACAATACTGAAAAAGTAATCCTGCTTGGTGCAACAACTCATCAGAGAAACAACTGTGATATAAATGCAAAATGCCGTGGAAATTGCTCTAGGGAACAGTGACCACAGCATGAGTTCTCTTACAATCCATTCAAAAGACAACATAGCACAAAGGAGAAATGAGTTGGGAGAAAGATACTTTATAAAACAGGTAGTTAGAAAGAAGAATTTGAAAGACAAAAGTTGTATTTTGGAAAAAGCATTCATCCAGAAAATTAAAAGTTCACTTGCAGGAAAGACGTAAAGCAGCACTTTTCTTTTTAATCTGGTTATATGCTTACTGTTAATGTCCTAGCAACTGTAGGTGAATTTTCTCTTATAAATCTAAGAAAACAGTTAAAAAGAGTTTTAAATTATTTAGATACGTAAGTCTGATCTGGGCCCAGAAAGCTTTGTGCTGTCATGCTGTCACTTATCTATGCCATTTTAGAGGCTAAATCGTTGTCTTTTTCATATTACAACCTGCATATCAACATTTGATGGTGTATCAAATCTAAATAACAGCTGACAGAAGGGATGCATAAATGCCACAGAAGGGATTACTTGTTATGGTCACTCTCAACAAAGAGAAGAAGTGATCTCTTCAAGACAGCAGTGTACACCCCCTTAAAGCTACAGAGAAGCAGCAGTGATATTAAGAAGTTCAGAATTACTTCCAGATAACCTCTTCCTGCCTCAGGACCTTCTTCCAGAGCCACACCAGAGGCACAGCCCAGAAACAAATTCACAGAGCCATCAGACAAGTTTCCTGGATCTAACTGATCTCCCCTAAGACACTAAGGAAGAACTAGATTAAGTTTGTGTCTACAGCTCTAATTTTTTACCAGTTAGGCAAAAAGGAAATTGAAGGATAAAGAGATATATATGTTCTGCTTAGAGGACCCATGCTCTTTTAGATATTTGTTAGAGAACCTCACCAAGAAGTAAAAACATGGAAGTTGACACCTGAAGAACTCAGACCAGTCCCTTTTCACTCATCACTCCCAAACTTGCTCCTGATGAAAAATGAAAATCATCTCAGAGATGCCAAACCTTTAGGCTAGATACATGTACAAGTAACTTAATCTGATCCAGCAGAATAAACAGCCAGATGTGACAGGCTGTGTATACTGTCCAATTGCCAGCCCTGAGAATTAAGGGAATTCAGATCTATCATACCATCCATATCCAACACGGGGAGAAGACAAGCTTTCCCCAACTGCAAGATAAGAGGAAAATGAATGACTTGTAATTCCACCATGCAAGATAGACATCTAAGCTCTCAGGTACCACCATGATCTCCTGAGAACAGTTTCAGCTCCCCCAACATTTTTGTTCTCTGCTACAACTGCTGTCTGTCACTCAGAAGATGCTTAGCTACTTAAGAAAGGAAAAACTAGAAAACTTCTTGCACTGCAGGACATCCAGGCTTGATTTCAGACCAAACACAACCATCCCACTTCTGTGGGGCTATGTCAGCTCTCTCCTGGTTATGACTGAGACAGATTATCAAGTGAAGCAGCATCATAACGAAAAAAAAGGGCACACAACTGTTTGTGTCAAGTGTCCACTCCAGGGTAAAGGAGGGAACTTGAGTGTCTCCAGACACTCAGTTCAGTCTAGAAATAAATAAAATAAAGATGGAGCAAGCTGCTTTAAATTATTTTTCTCTCTAGGTCACCTATCCAGTGTGTACTTCACAGTTTGCAAGGCCAAAAATCCCAACTACTGTCTCTAAACACCACTCACTTCCCCATATTTTAAACACCTCAGACATTGTTTATACTTATTCTCCTGGTCATGAGTAGGAAAAGGATCAGACTCGTGGCAAGTTACTGAACTGGAGAAACAGAGACTTGAGGAATAAATAGGAAATCTAAGCTGGTTTTGAATGTGTAACATGGGCAGGACCCAACCAAAACTGCTGACTGTGCATGCTAGGAGCAATACTCACACTGCATAAGAATCCTTCACCAATGAAAGGTGAAGAATGGAGCACCAAGTACAGAAGAAAGTTGAGAAGGCACTCATGCCTCTCTCTGTCTCCAAGTTTTATACTTGGCTTGTCCAGAATTGTGTTCTGTGAGCTAGCAATCACTTGCATGCTGAGCAATGGCAGGATGCTGCTCAAGCTTCACTGTTTTCAGTCTGTCAAGACAGGGTTTCTTTGGTTGTCTTCTCCTTCCCACCATCAAAGGTTGGCTACAAAAAGACATTCACCTGTCCTGTAACTGGACTTACATAAAAATGACACAAGAAGCACCACTGAATCGTGGTTGGTGCATGTGTTGCAACTGAGAAGAATCCACTTATCCAGCACGCTTTTGTGATTTGGGTGCCAAGCATAGCAGGACTTGTCTCATGAAAAGAAGAGCTTTTTTTTTCCCTTCTGCCTTTGTACCTCTTGATTCTGAATCACTAAGAGGCATGTAGTCCAAAAATACTGCATCATTCAGGCCAGCAAGAGGAAAAAATTTAAGCTAAAGCTCGTCCATGCTGGCTGTCTGTGGTTGGTAGAGGATTCTGTTCAGAGCTGTGAGACTGACTGGAACTCAGGCTGTCACAGGGAGTGGGGAAAAATGTAAGGAAGAACATCCTTGCTCATGAAAGGAAGCACCATCATGCACTGGAAGTCTTGTAACAGCACAGGCTGTATCAATATTGGCTCCTTATTGTAGGCAATACCATTGTGATTAACCATGGCTTCATAGCCACCAGGCCAATATAACAGCCAGATGTGTGTTCTCTGGGCAATGTTTCCTCTCATCACTATTTCAACCAGATATTTTACACTGGGTTTGAGAAAAGACTAGGTACACAGATGCCTTGCACAGCATATGGTGCAATGCAGTATTCAGAAGAAGAAAGAAATTAAGTAGAAAATTAACTGGATTGCTGGACAATATAGCCAGCACCTTGCATGCTTAAAAATGCTTAGCCATCTAGATGAGCCTACAGGAAGATATCACAGCTTGGGATGTAAGCCTCAGCATCTAGGGGATACAAAGCTGTACACACAAGAACTTAGTGCGTCAATCAAGAGCAATTTCCCCACAAATAAACTCAGATTCATAATTTTAGAGTGGCATCTAACATTTCTCCGTGCAGGAAAATGAATCCCTGTCTTTATTAACAATCATGCATAGAATTCTGTCTTAAACACAGTCACAGTACTCTATCTAAATAGAATTTATGCCCACAGGACACAGTAACTAGAGGGTTACTGAAATCTGAATAAGAAACAAACATTCTTTCTGCATGAATCATGCTGCTGAAACAGCAGATTGAAATTGACTGCATTTCAAATTATTGTAGAGACAAATGAAGAGTTTAGCTCTCTCTTGTAGGTGAGGGCACAGCTTCTCTCTAACTCACTATTCCAGAAAGTGAAGTGTTGAGTGTGCCATTTTTCTTTCAGCTTCTTTACTTCAGTTATTCAATTCAGTTATCCAAACTGTCTCCAATGCTTATATACCAAAAGCTGCAATTACCTTCTGTGGGCCAGCAATAAGAAAAAAGGGAAAACACACTCATTCTGTAAGAGAAATGGCAGATTTTACAACCTTACACAGAATGGAGGGCTCTCCTATTGATGCTTTCTTGTTCCAGAAATTATGCACTCAATAGTGAATAAATTCTATTACAGTATTAAAACTGAATTATTTCCGTTGTAACATGAAAGATGATTCCTTCTAATCAAGAACTCAGCACCAAAATAGAGTGGGCCTTCAAAAAAAGCGAGAAACAATTAGGCTTTGCTACTATTTGATGTAATTGTCTGTCCAAGCATACATTATTCAAGTCTATATATACATTTCCAGCACAGCTGGCATATGGGTATTCAAATAACAAAAATGTTATTTTTTTGTTAGTGTTTCTTTATTTTTCACTTTGAGGCTGTCTTTATTAGATCTTTCAGTATTTTCTCACTCATGATACATCGCATAGGTATGTGAAAGGGATGTTTTCTTCTATGGTACCAAAGGTGTTGGTATGACAGGCAGGATGGAGATAGAGTTCTCTGATTACACATTCACCTCCCATTGCTCTCCAGTGATACTTATCTATAAGAGACAGTGATTTCTAGCTGCCATCAGCTAAGATGGACTTGCCTAATCTGATTGCCTGTGTTAGCCTTTATATCCAAGTCCAAAGCTTCCATTTGTTTCCCAGAAATACTTCCATTTAAATCATTAAGATTTTACTGGCTTTATCCTCACATGCAATTTTTATTTCTCCCCCTTTTTTTGCAGAACTGTGATAAAATAAGCAGAGCTTCTATTAATTTTCAGACACATTGCAAAAGAAAAATCAACATAAAGTGAAATGACAGAATTCCACTTTATTACTATTAGGAAATGAGAAACACAGCATTGAAAAACATTGCAGTTACTAAACTAAAGTGTCTCCTCGTGTATTGCAAATTGAAAAAAAGATTTTTCTTTTCTTGCTTAACCTACCATTTATTTCTTCTAGCAGCACTGGTTTTATTGTCTAATCAATACAGTTTTTAATGACTGATGCAGAATGAAACATAACTGGTTTCTAGTACCAGCTGCTATGTCTGCCCACATGCATTACAGCACTACTTTCACTTTAAACAATTAACCAGCTGCCAAATGATCAGAACCAAATAAAATCCTCATTCAGAGAGGATTGCTTCTTCAGCTATCTCCTACACAAAAATTGTATCGACATTTCTACTTCTAGTAGTGCCATAGCCAACACTATTTTATACCAGGGTAAATGTAGAGAATTCAGCTGTAGCACTCATCTTTTAAAACAGAAATATTGGTAGTAGTACCTTCTTGCATAACAAATTACGGAACTTCTCTAGTTCAGTATTATATAATAAATTATTGAAATAGATAATAAAACAAAACAGGTGAAAAACCTGGAGGTATACATTTACTATTCACGTTAATCCCCTATAGTTATTAGTGGTTTCTGACAAAAACTTCCTCACCAAAATTGTTATTTTCTTTAAACAGTGTTTGTTTCTTCCAGAAATTTAAATTTTACAGAGAAAGTTCCATGAAATTTACATTATTTTTTTAAAACCACCCTTATAAGTTTATGAGAATTCAATTACTATTAAAATTCTGGGGACTGGATGACGATATGCAATTAGATTTAATTCAGTATCATTAGACTGAGTCAATAGCTAACCCATTTTCAACCTGACACAAGTCAGATTTTCACTTTGTTTACCTTGATATGTGTCAGCAATAACAGTTCTGTTAAGATTGGTATAGTTAATTATTCCTTTGCCTAACTGAAGCAGCAACATTACTGCAAAAAGTCTGTAGACAAGAGGACAACAGCCTGCATATGAAAATCTGACAGATCATTGCACTGACGTACAGTAACTGCTTTAAGGGTGAAAAATAATTGTCTTTGCTTTGCTTTATGTGTGCTTAGCACATAGTCCACATCCTGTTATAATGTTGGACTTAAAACCCAAATATGAACAGAAAAGATTCATATATTAGACCCCAGTTCTGGCCTTACCTATCTATGCATTTCCCATTCACTCTGGAATATAACTATATATCATAAATTACAGATGTTGGTATTTTCATCATATTGACTTCAACACACTTGGAGCAGGAAGCTCTGTGGTGCTCTTTTTCACAGAGGTGAGAAACATAAAACGATCATATACATAACACAGCAATGGCACACCTAGAGATGAGGCAATCCTATGATGTTTTAAGAAAAATACTTTAGGCTACATATCACATAGTTAATCAATTTCATGCAAGATAATAACCCACAATCAGAGTAAGCAAGCAGAATTTAAAACACTTTTTAAATGTAGCTCACTTTTAATTTCTTTTGATTATATTTATGGCCTTAAAATACAAAAAAAAGCCTTTTTTAATTCTCTCTTCTGAAATACATAGACTGAAATCACTGAAAAAAATCCACATCTTTTTTCTCTTAACATAATAATGGATTTATTATGTTGCTTCATTATCTACACAGAAGTGTCATTTGAGCTGACATTTCTATGCATAAAACCTAAATTATGGTCCAAATGTCAACTGAAAAAGACTCAGTTGTGTCTCCTGCTGTCTCTCCCAGCTCAGTCTCTTTTTACAAAGACATCAATACAAACACTCCATACAAATAAAAAGAGTGAGGAAAAATGATGCATACAGACTCCACAGTCAACCAACATCCCAGCATCTCTCTCCAAAAGTATGGATGACCATTCTGAGGGTAAGTGAAGCTGTGTGAGGGATGACACTCAATTTGTCACTACGATGTCAATCAGCCCTTCCAGATTTCTCACAGGCATTGTATACAGACTCCCCAGAAAAACTGCAGTGAAATTGTGGAAGCAGCTCAGTTGCTACTCTGTGGCCTAAAGAAAAAGGATTTAATTTGCCAGACACCCAGAAAAATCTCCTACGCATACCAGCATGCTCTGTTTGCATGTAATCAGAGTACGATGAGGAAGCTACAAACTTATATTTAGGCATCACTAAGGAAAACTAGTGATGGAGGGAATAGAAGCAAGCAGACAGTTTGATGTAGGGAAAATGTACCAGAGTGCACGCCAAAATCTGCTAAATTTATTTAAAGGTAATTTGCAGAGGATGGCAGGAAAGAATAACCAGGAATTATCTTTTATACATTTTTCTAGCTCTGCCACTGCTTTGACTGCCTTTCTAAATTGAATCAGCTTCTATGGATTGCCCTGATGAATTAAAGAACAATCAACTGCTGCTAGCTCCAATCCCAGATTCCATGCTCCGTGCCACTTCTGCTCTGGCTGGAAAGGAAATGAGTATACTGCAGTCCTCCATGCATGTCTTCAGTAGATCTCAACCTTGAAGAGGGTTTTCACAAGCTCTCCTCACAATCTGATCTGTTTCAACAAACAAGAAACAGCCCATCAAAGATGTGAAAATTTCACATGCAAAGGTGACATCCTGATCTCTCTATAGGCAATTGCAGAACTCCTCACAGACAAGCAAAATCTTTGACCTCTTCAATCAAGGTCCTAATACTGTTAATATTAGTGTCATCCTCAGCAAATTTTTAGATGTCATTTCCTATCACATTCTTTTGAAAGCTGCATTTTCCTCATAATCTGGATCAGCATAAATGACATGCATTAGCACAAGGAAGGAGAATGGTTGATCAGCTCTCAGAAGTCCTAAAGAAGTCTCATCACATTAATAGGCTGATACTCATCTAGTCATGTATCACTTTAGTGCTACAAAAACCTAGGTTACACACCCATTAATCACATTAAACAGGTACCTTTTCTCATTAGTTTCTGAAGAAACCCTCTGGACCAAAAAAATCCACTTACTAACGTCACTTTCCAGTCAAAAGGAAGCCTTGAACTCTTGTTCCAACTGTTCAAAAGACAGCAATATTTAACCACATTTTCATAACAGAATTTCTTTTTTTTGGAGGGGGATAAAAGCGTATAGCCAGATGGAGTGGAAGACAAGGTGTATGTGACGGCATAGAATAAATATAAACACTTCAGTCTTCCAAGAGACTCTGAGTAAGCAACCTGGAAATATTGAGAGCAGTTGAATATTGTCTTAGATGGTTTCTTCATTCACAGTCTTCATAAGAGAGTAATATGTTTGAAATAGGAGAGCTGGCAACTCTAAAAGATTTTACTCATCTTTTCTTTGTTACATTCTGCTCAACAGTACTAGGAACCAGTAATAAGAACTTGCATGAGAAGAAATATCAAATTAACTTTGTTTTCACATAAGCAACAATAACAAATTCTTAAAAGCACACAATAGCTTGAATTAATGTTATGGTTACAAGACAGTAAAGTTCTGTCTAATGTCTCATTCCTGGATTGTAGAATTTGGTGAGTATTTACTATTTGGTAGATTTACCAATATGAAGTTTCATGTTTCCACTTTACTCAAGCACTAGACCTGGAATGTTGCATCCAGTCTTGGTGTTCCAAATATCTGAATGAAACTTCCTCCAGAGTCTGTCAAAGTAGGAGAGGGCTGGGGGACCTGCCCTGTGAAAAGCTGAGAGAGCTGGACCTGTTCATCCTGAAGATGAGGCACCCTTAGCAGGGACCTAACACCACCTGTCAGTGCCTAGGAGAAGTTTAACCAAAAAGATGGAGCCAGGCTCTTCACAGGCATGCATGGCACAAAAATCAGAGAAAATACTCATTAATTGAAACTGGGAGGCTACGACTCAATATAAAGAAGAAAAAGTGCTATCAGGATAACTAAGTATTGGGTATGATTGTTCAGAGAAGTTGTGGAATCGCTTTCCTTGGATCTTTTCCAGGCAGAATTGAACAAACCCCTAGACAACATGGTCTAAATTCAATGTTGACTCTATTTTGACCAACAGGTCCTTTCCAACTTCTGTAATTTAGTGTAATTATGAGCATTACAAAAAGCAAAGGGGAATTAAACTTTCAGATTGAGTTTAATACAATCTAGGACACATCACTGAAGCTTTTTAAAAGAGGAGATGGGGTATTATCACCCTTGGACAACACAATAAAGAAATTTCTGTGGGCACAGACTATTATTCGGATCACATTTACTGAAAAAATCTAAATTCAGACTGAAAAGGACAGAGAAGGACACAGAGATATCTGGTGGAATAGAGATATTCTCATATCAAAATAAACCAGAAAAGTAAATTCAGGCTGACTAAATAAATACTCAGTAGATGCATGATTTCTCTTTGACCAAGAAGTAAAATGAGGAAAGTTATCAGACAATTTCTATTTAATTAGTTATAATTGAGCATGTACCAATCTATTCACACATGTATCTAAACTTCTTGTTACAAATATATAAACACCTCTATGGTCCTTCTTGATTTACTTGCAGAATTTATAGCTGGTTACAAGCATCAAAGCCAACAATAAAAGTTTCTTTAGGGGAAAAGATGGCAGGAAGGCAAACACTGCCCTGGAAGCTTTGGTGAAAGGTGGCAGAGCTGCAATGGAAAGGAAGCCGCAAATGGAAGATCCTTGGCACTGTAAAAGGTTGAGGCACCAAAGGCACTGTGCAGCACACCTTCCTTTATGAATAAGTTGAACAGAAATTAACTAAAAGACTGAGCATCTCAGAGCAGAAATCAAATGAAGAGATATGGAATCCATCATCTTCAACTCCAAAACTGAGGAACTGGGGACAAATAAAAGATATACTGTAAGGAGTCATCTTCTTACAAGCACTTCTGAGCTACCTTCACTGAAAAGCATTTCATTTGCTTAAACAAATATAGTTTACAGTTATGCAATAGATTTAAAACTAATTATCCTGATAGTTGCTACATATCATAAACAAACTTCAACAATGTATCATGATTTTGAATGACCAATGTTAACATTATATTGAAAAATACCATTAATGAAAAATTACTGGAAAATAAGAACAAATATTTGCTTCCTATTACCTTTCCATCTCATAATTAACATCATACATTTAATTAATGCTAATTAATTCACATAAACATCTGCTTGAAGGTTGTGTAACAAAAGTTTTCAATCACTTTTCTCCATAAAGGAATGTCTAAATTGCATAACACCTTGTCCCCCTTGACTGGGTAAGAATGCATGAACAGTAAAATCTAACCAAATCAAAGACCTGTTCAGAATCCAACACCTTTTCCCGAGATGCCCAACAGCAAATGCATAAGGAAAAGTGAGGAAGTGCAAAGCAGCCATGTGAATGGTACCTTGAAATACTCTGAAGCCTCCAGAATATTTGCTGGTTAGGGATATTCTGATTTACTCTGATTCAGAAGCATTATATATCTGCTTTCTAGCCTTTGATTTTTTTTTTCAATCTAGGAATTTGTCCAAATATTTTTTTTGAACCCATGTTAATTTTTGCATTGACAAACTTCTTTGGCAGAAAGTTATACAACTACATACTGTACAAAAAATCGAGAAGTATGGTGAAGTGTGGGTATGTCCTTACAGGAAAGGTCTAAGCTGGCCTTAAAGTATTGAAACATTAGTTTTGAGCAGTAGTTAAGCACTATTTCACTGTAATTTCTTACCTGCATGAAGATGAAACTATAGATTAGCAGCACAAATAAACTTTGTAATTCATTGTTAAAGTCGTAACAATAAATTCAACACTAGTAGTCTTACCCAGCACGTGCTGACCTTCACAACATGATGCATTCATTACAAGTAAGTTTCATTGAGCAAGGAAACAATTCTTTGGTCATGTATGATCATCCTAATTTAAAAACTCAAAGCCAAAAGGAGAAAAGGAAAGGTGATTTCATCCAGTAATGCTAGCTCTAAAATGCCTTACTCATCTACCCGTTTCAACAAACAATATAACCTTTAATGATTCAGCAATGCAACATTCTCTGCCTATTTGTCTGGAAATCATTACTGAATGAAGGAATATTTGAAGCATGACAAATACATTTTATCATAGAATAGCCTAATGCTCTGCCTTTACATGAGAGCTATCTTTAATTTAACTCAACAGATGTATTATGTACCTTCTACTTAATTGCAGCAACTTAAAGCACATTTTCTTACTTTTGCAGAGACTGGAAAACTCTGATGAATACTCATTCCTTTAATTTGAATTAGTATGGAAAGTTCATGTAAACATCATGCTTATAGGACACAGCACATAACCTTCAACAAATCTGGCCCAGAACTCCTCTGGTGAAAGGGAAAAAGCCTCACTGCTGTGATGCACTAAGCTCTCTCAGCCAAATGGTTCAGCTTTGAGTACGCTGCAAGCCACACATACTTTCTACTGCAGTTTCAACACACGTACCCTAAGTATCTTTAAATTATCGAGTTTGAATACTGGTGAATGTAAAACAACAATAGTACATGCACTCTAGTAAATATGTGCTTAATTTACCAATTTGGGGGTGATTAGACTACATCCAAACTCTTTTGTCATTTTTCATTGGTTACAGATGTTCATTCACAACAGGATTTGATGACTTTCAAAGCTACATTTCCCCCGTAAGCATTAACTGAATACCTAGAAACTAACTCCTGCAACTACATTTAAGTACCATCAGTATTCAAGGTAACCCATACAAGGATTCATATAATTTTCAGGATAGGTAAACTTAAATTTTATACATATTTTCCGTTTGCAAGTAATATTTTTAACAGCAACTTCTATGGGGCTATTTCAGGTATCGAGATGAAGAACTGAAAACTAGTTTCCACTTTACATGCTTTTTAGAAAGTATATAATTTTTATAACTCAATCTCTTTTCAATGTTATTTTTATCAAGAAATTAGAAAATACATATGCCACTTAATCATAGTATTCTCTTTTTTTCACAGAAATAAATTCTGATAGGAACAACTGCTCTAAATGAAGCATGTACTGACTTCCAGCAGTGAAGACATAATTTGGCTTTTGTTTTTAAACTGCTCTGGGCTCAGGAAGATGCTGGTGAACTGAAGATACACAGCAGCTTACAAATTACTGTTCTCATTTAGTCGTGTAGACCAAGCCTCATTTGTGGAAAAGCAATTTAATGGAAAACCAAACACTACTGTTTTCAAAACTAATATTTTAAAGTCAGATTCAAAACATTTGGGTGTATTACACATTCACACAGACTTACAGAAGAATCTGACCCTGAGACCAGTGCTTTGGGTAGGCTTAACTATGGTGCTGTGTTTGCATCAAGTTGGTCACCAGGAAGTATAAAAGGCATGTTTTTCTCTTTTTTGGTATTCTGAACTAGCAATGAGATTTTTGTTAAAAAAGACAGCTATTTCAATATTTATATGAAGAAACTGGCACCAGTGGTACATAAACATGACTGACTGCAGCTTTTCTCAAGAGCCATGACATGTTTACTCCCAATGTTTTGGATCACGTCTTTGCCATGACAATGAAAAAGAGGTGCTAAAATAGTATATTATTTGCATCATTCATGGTAGAAAGTTCTATACAGTTGAGACATAGCTACTTTACACAAATAACAATGCAACTTAAGTGTATGCAGGGATGGAATTGTCTTCCAAGACTGCTCTGGTGTTATGACAGAGAACAAGCTGGCATCTCTTTCTGAACAAAGTAGGTGCTCTTGGTACAATACATATATGAGCTGGGGCCACTGATACAGAAATGTATTGGACATGAGAGAAAATTTAGAGACACTCAGTGACAAGGTAACTTCAAAAGATAAAGGAACGCTGTTGTGGAGCAAGGTGCGTGGGAAGAGAAGAAAGGAATAAGACAAGACACTCGAGGAGGACAGGACATTTGAAAAACCTTAATGTGAAATACCTCCCGTTTTTTGTTCATGGGTTCTCATCACAGCTACAGGCCCTTATGAGCTTGCAAATTAAATCCTGAATAACTGTCACAAAACTATTCTTCTGTCACAGAAAACAAAATGTCAAGGAGCTAAAGCTGACAATGTTGAAAGACAAATGTTTAAAATTCCTTGGTTTCTGTGTCAGCACTTGTTCTGTGCTGTTTGTGACAGAGAATCTCAACAGCTTTTGCATCAAAAAAGCACATTCATGCATTTTCATATGTCAAAAGGTCTCCACAATTCACCTCACTACTTCTTTTTCAAAGATCGGCTTGTTTTAAATATTTGTCTACACCTAAGTTCTCACATTGTTAAACAGTGGGTTTAGACCTCTTCAGAGCACTTAAACACACAAACTGCTGTGGGCTCGGGTAGATATTCAAAGTGTACGCATGTTGTGCATTACAAATAATATCCGTTTTTTTCTGTAAGAGTGATAAGCATGAATGATTACTGATTGCTATTATGTTCCATTTCATATCAAAACTCAGACATTTTAGATGAGCCAAAGAAACTGTACCTTTGCTGGAAACTACCTTCCTCCTGCCCTACGCTGCTAACCGCGAAGCTGCCGGCCGGGATGCACACACCGCTGTGCCACCGTAAATACAATTGTACAAAATGCTGGCCACCCACCCGGCACGGGACCGGCCCGGGACGGACGGGCCCTCCGGCTGCCGCCTGCTCGGGGCAGTCCGGCTCCGGCCCGGCGGCTGTGCCCGAGGAGGGCGCACCCGGCGTCGCCCACCTGTTCGGCGCCCCCGGGGCAGCTCCGCCGGCGCCCTCCGGAGCTCCGCGGTCCCAGCCGACCGAGGGGAGCTGGCCGCGCCCGCTGAGCTCCAGCAGCCCTTCTCCGGCCGGCACCCGCGGCTCGGCCACGGCGCCGCAGGACGCGGGGCTGGCAGAGGATCCCCGGACCCCGAGGCGCACCAGCCGCCTGGCAGGGCAGGCGCTCGGGGAACCGCTCTTCCACTCGCGCTCCCGCGAAGTAAAACTTGCCAGGGGCGCCTGTGTCCTCCCTCCCCCGCAGCCCTGCCAGCCCTCACACGGTCCAACTTCCCGAAACCTTCCCGAAGGTCCCAGAAACACCGCCCCGGCACATCGAGGACAACGTCCGGGTGGCGGGACCGGCGGGACCGGGCGGCCCCGCGCTCGCTGCCCGCCGCAGCCGGGCGGGCGGGGTGGAGCGGAGGGGCCGCGGGCCGGTGCCACTCACCTTCCCGCCGCTCCGCCTTATCTCTTCGCTCGCGGGCTGCAACTTCCAGCGCGTCCCCCAACTGCCATCTTCCACCGGAGCCGCGCGGGAAGCGGCGGCGCGCCGCGGGCACGAAAAGTTGCGGCGGCGGCGGCCGCGGCGGCGGTTGGGTGGCGACTGGGTGGCGATCAGGGCACGATCAGGGGGCGACTAGGTGGCGATCAGGTGGCCATCGCGCCGGCGGGGCGAGCCGGTGCCGTGCGCGGCGGGCGGGCGGGGCGGCGGCGGCAGCTGGCGCGGGGCTGCGCGCTGCGATCGCCGCCCGTGGCGACGCGGGGAGGATTTGCTAAAAATAGCGGCGGGCTCGGCTCGGCGCGGCGCGGGGGGAGGCGGGGGAGGCGGCCGGGCTGCAGCGCTCCCCGCCGCGGCCGCTGGGGGCCGGGCGGGCCGGGGCTCGCAGCGCCGAGCGGGCACACGGCAGAGCGGGCACACGGCAGAGCGGGCACACGGCAGAGAGGGCACAGCAGAGCGGGCACACGGCAGAGCGGGCACACGGCAGAGAGGGCACAGCAGAGCGGGCACACGGCAGAGCGGGCACACGGCAGAGAGGGCACAGCAGAGCGGGCACACGGCAGAGCGGGCACACGGCAGAGCGGGCACAGCAGAGCGGGCACACGGCAGAGAGGGCACACGGCAGAGAGGGCACACGGGAGAGTGGGCACACGGCAGAGAGGGCACACGGCAGAGAGGGCACACGGCAGAGGGCACAGTAGAGCGGGCACACGGCAGAGCGGGCACACGGCAGAGAGGGCACAGCAGAGCGGGCACAGGGCAGAGCGGGCACAGCAGAGCGGGCACACGGCAGAGAGGGCACACGGCAGAGAGGGCACAGCAGAGCGGGCACACGGCAGAGAGGGCACACGGCAGGGCGGGCACAGCAAAGAGGGCACAGCAGAGCGGGCACACGGCAGAGAGGGCACAGCAGAGCGGGCACAGTGCAGAGAGGGCACAGCGCAGAGAGGGCACAGCAGAGCGGGCACACGGCAGGGCGGGCACAGCAGAGAGGGCACACGGCAGAGCCCGCCCGGGCGCCGCTCCGCGCTCCCAGCCCCAGGGGCTGCGGCCGCCCCGGGCCGCCCAGGGACCGGCTGGCGTGGGAGCCCGGGGCTGTTCCGCGGCCCTTCCCGGTGGTGGCCCCTGTCAGCCCTCGGGGAAGGGGACACACCTGCCTGCCCTGCCGGCCGAGGGACGGCGGAGAGGCAGCGGGGCCCGGACGGTGCGGCACTGGCGTCTGGGACGGCACCCGCGCTGCTCCCACCGGGCCCCGGCTTCGCCGCGGGGAGGAGGGAGGTGTGCAGACAGTGTGTGTGGTTCTGCTCCTTTGGGCTGTCACAGCCCGGGATGAGAGCACATTTCTCTAGTGCTGCTATCCTCTCCTGGTCTTCTTATCCGTCTCTCTTATACCGATTTCTTGATATCTTCAAGCAGAGGATGCCCACCTTTCTGAATGCACACTAAGTCTCTTTGGTAGCGATCAAGAGTCCCCAGAATTCTCTTTCCCTAATAGTTTTATTTATCATATAAAGCACTTTAGCCAGTGGAATCTGTCTTAGTTACACTTATTTCTAATCTAAACTTTTTGATCAATCTCTTCATTGCTCAGGAGAGAAAGTGTCACCTTTTATCTCTCCCCTTCCAGGGAAAGGTTAGGAATTTAGTTCTTGGATATCTAAGCAATCAAAGGAAAAAACAAAACAAAACTATCTTCCACCTAATGGCTTTGGAAGGTTCCTGCTGTATTTTAATTGATTTTTTTTTTTTTTGAGATTGCTTGTATTTATTCTTTCCAGATTGTATTGCTTTCAGATGTGCTTTTATGAAACAAATGTTTATAATTGTTGTCACCACGACTGGTGAAGAACTAGTTAAGTTAGAAAAAGGTAAAGCTGCTAAAAAAAGGAGGTTCGGAATTTGGGCCTGAATGTCATTTACTGCTCAAGGAATAAAACAGATGAAAACTCAGCTGTGGTAAACAGTGATTTTTGTGACCCTCAAAATAAATCTCCAAACTAGAAATGGAACTGTGCCTGAGTATGTTTCAGCTTGGAGAGGACGCTCATTAGTTTGTTTTGGTTTGTGTTTTAGTTTGGGAATCAGTTTCAGTGGTGTTGCTGGATGTTAAGTCATGGAGTGCCAGGAGGCAGATCCCAGTCCAGACTGGCTAATGAAATCACACAGCACTGTTTCCCTGACTGATCAATACACTTCAGACTGGCCCATAAATTTTGTCTCATTATATGCTCTTGCCCTCTGTCTACTCAAAGGAAGCATCAGCATTATAATAAGGTTTTAAAAGACAAGTCACCGTTCTAATGCTATATTGGGAATTCCTGGATTTCTGTTGGAAAATAACAGGCATCTCTGAGACACCACCATGTTTTAGTTATTGCTGTGCTTGCCCCACTTATTTCCACATGGTGCTAATAAATATAATGAAGTGGTGGTGCATGGTAGTTATATTCACCAGTCTTTATCTTGCTTTTGCTATATCTACTCATGCTATTCCATTTCCTTATTATCTATTTCTAATCCTACAGACCAAAAAATGATTTATAGGCATGACTGACTTGCTGGAGTGAATATGTGCAGTTCTTCATTCAAATGTAGCATTCTCTATGTTATCACTGTCTTTCTGAGTTATTACAAACATTTACTGAAAGTCATGGGGGTGACACAAGAATGTGCTGTGCCTGCATTACAAGCTTAATTTATAAAACTTGAGATGGGGTACTGAAATCTTTAAAAGATTTTTATCCCTAAAAGGAGACACACATCATCCTTGGAGCTTCATCTCTGCCACATCGTGAACTGTTATCTGCTGACTATGAAGGCTACAATGCCCTTCATATATAATCTAATGTACAATAATTACTGGATTTTTGAATGGAAAAAGCTTGCATGTTTAGCACACAGATCATTAGAAAGGTCATTTTTGGGAGGGCCACAAACAGTTTTCAAACTACACCAAAAAGGAAAAAATGTCTTGCCCATGGTTCCTTACATAGTGCCTAGTGAAAGCAACAGGAAAAAAAACCACGAACATTCTTTTTCCTTTTTTCCCCCAGTCAAATAGAAACACTGAAAATATTGAAAACTAATACACATAAAACGCTGTAACATTCAGTAAACCATTTGTATATATATTTTAGTATGGTTAATACTGTGGAGAAATAGCTTTTGGAAATTACATGCTTTCACTGGAAGCTAACTTAGGTATTTAAAAGGCCCTGAGATATAACAGCTTATCAAGCAGTACCCAAGACACATCAAGTGATGAGCAATTCCCTCACCATGATACTGAAAGGGAACGTCTAGGATGTTCTGTACTGTGTGACCATTAAAAATTAAGATGATATTCAGCTATATCCCTTTCTAATCCAGTTCATAAATCATCATTTCACAAAAAGTGAAACCAATCAAGATTAACAGAAAAACCCTTGGATATTAAACAAGACCAAACTGGACTTCCAATGTACACATGCTTGTTAAATTGTGGATTTGAGTAAGATTCATTTACTAAGATTATTTGCATTAAGTCCTTCCCTAAAATTTTAAGATTTGTCTTCCCTAAGAAGACCATCAAAATTTGGTGAGGTGAAGGGGTGTATCTTATTTGTGATGACTGTTACTTAGACAAAGAATTAGTTAAAAGCTCTTCTTTTGTGTGAGTTTTCCAGTCTTTCAGCAAGTATCTTGCTCAGTAGCTCATAAACATCTTTACATGTTTAGGTTGGGTATAATTGTTGATTTTCTTTACAGAAAGTGGTTGGGTTTTTTTCCTGGGAAAAGATCAGCCGTTTAGCTGATCAGTTTTACACAATTTCTAAATAACCTCTTAACTGCTAGAGTTAATTGCAATCTAAGTAAATTAACACAGATTGCAACATTTTAAAGAAAACAGGATTTTTCAGACTAACATTAAAAAAAGAATTATTTTATATATACTTAAATGTCTTATGAAAATATATTTCCCACAACCTGCTGATAATTTGATGTGTGATTAGCTCTTTCAGTGCCTGGGCTTTCAGGAATGTGTATACATACCTACATTCAACAGCACTTTTCAGGTGGTTAAAATTAAACATGTTACTGCACGTTTGCTTTAGTGCCAGTGGTTAGTCAATATTTGGAAATTTGTGGGCTATTTCTTAAAAACATGATAGAGTCAAGCGGTGTTTGATCCTGACCTATTTGTATGCAGAGAATATATACATATCTTGTTTCTCTGAATGCAGTAAGTCATGAAATGAGTGACCATACTGGGCTGCTCACTCCTAATTGCCAATCCTGCACACAACCATGACCCCAAAGTGGTTCTCTTACTCACACAAGCAAGGATGTTTAAGTGCCCCCTAATGCTGTGGTGAGCAGTGCAGAGCTCACAGAAGTCATATAAAAAGGGGATCTAAGTACAAGGCTTGGGTGTCTGTTGAAAGATTTCCTGTTAGCTTTGGACTAACTGGAGCTGAAGCTGAGTCCTGTCCTTGCTTTCCTATACTGCTCTTGATCCTGAATCCTCTTCTGTCCATGTCATAAACACTTATTGTTGCAGTTCTGCCTGCTTTTTGTCCAAATCCTTTCCCCCCAGTTTTAATGTTGCCTAACTATCTGAAACTTTCTTGAAGACATTGGTATGTCCCATTACACTGGTGCAAGGGACACTTCAGGTATCCTAACCCTGTTCTGATCTCTGGCTTTGTCTTTTACTCATTCTGAAGCAGGTGCCTTTCTCAAAGTCATCTGACAACAGACTTCAGTGATAGTCTTATCTGGAGTCTGGTTTAGGCAGAACAGCAAGTTCTGCCATTCCATCCCTGTTTACATATTTGTGATGTTTTCTTACTGTCTCCTTGATTTTCTGATGTCCTTGCTTCTTCCTGGCATAAATATTACAGTACCAGCAAAGGAGTGCATTTGTATTCACACCTTATTGTACAAATCTTGGCTCACAGACTGAGCACCTTTTTCTGTCTTATGCTGATCCCCAATTTGGAAGGTAGTTTGTATTCTTTGCCTTTACTAAGCTAGCAAGTATTAAAGTTTTTGTTTACTTACCCTGAACAAAACATGGATAAAAGGATAGATCACAACTACATCAAGAACAGCCCATAGATCATAAAGGTATCTAGCTTACAAAATTCCAGATGCATTAGTCTTTGCAAAAGTGCTTAATAATTGCAAAAATAAAATGACAGGCTTTTGCACTTGATGTGTTTTATTTGTTGCTCATAATCACTGTTAGAGGGTAAAGAATGTTACAGAGGTGAATTTCTTTAGTTCCTAACTGAACAAACTGTGTTTAAGTTGAGAAGAGGAACTCTTTGAGGAACACCCTGTCATAAAACCTGTCCGGATCGTGCTTGTTCAGATGGGTACTTGCGTCAGGTTTTGTTGTGCATTTATTACAATTAATTGCAATAGCAGATAATATGTGACTGAATAAAAGAGTGAGTCTGAAATTACACAAACCTGTCTCACTATAATGATTCATCAGGTAGGATTTGTTTGGGCTTTCTGATTTATCTTTTTTTTATTATTGTTATCCCACACTCTGTAGTGATGACAGAGGTGTGATGGAGAACAGGCAGAAGTTACTGTCGAGAGCTTTTGTCAAAAGCTTGATGCAGGCAGCCTGGACCTGATGATGATTCATTGATTATCAAGTGCATCAAACAACTCTATGAAAGTATCTGAGCAAGCCATTTTCTGGGGTACAAAACAATTCGGTAACATTATTTTTCCTTCCTGTAATTTCTTGTTCTGAATTGCTAATTTCCAGTATTGTTTCTTGCCTGAGATCCCACAGCTTAGTGCCAGGGCAGTGTGAACCATGATGTTCACAGAAAGAGAGCTTTTCCTGCAGTTTTCAGCTAAGAGGAAAGCTCTTGGATTTTCAGACAGGGATAGACTTCCATGATATGGAAGGTCATAGGTAAAATAAAATTTGACATGTAACTGCTAATCTGGTGGAAATGGAAGAGAAAGGCTTAGTCCTCTTGTCTTTTATGAACTTTTGCAAATGCAGTGTGCACTTCCCACTTACAGGTATTACTGTGAGGCTGTGTAACTTCTTTTTCAATTTAAGGTAGGGCTGCAGACACCCTACAATTATCAGGTCTACTTGACAACAGCCTTTTCAGCTCCCTTTTGGTGTTCATGTGTTATCAATAAAATAGCACTGGTTTCTGAAAATGACCAGTTCCATTTACATTTCATAATCTGTTGAAAGGAAAAACGTTTGTGACTGAGTAATAGAAGGAAGGAGCTGTCAACCCTGTTTTGTGATTACTGCCCACAAATGTTCTCACATTTTGCTTTAAGAAAGTGTTCTGACAAAAATATTAGCACTAATAGTACAGTATACATATGTTCTCAGAGTATAAATAGTGCAACTTCATCTCATGAGATGGCTCAGGGCTCTATCCAGTGACTTTAATGAGGTTTGAGGTTGCTCAGCACACCCGAGGAAGGTGACATGGTGATCATGTGGGGTGAAAAGCGCTATTCATACTCCTCCAAGCCAATGGGAGTCACAGAGCCTTGGGTGTGCTGTATCAAACCTTTCATTCTCCAACAAATGCAAAAAACCCATTTCTTTCTCTATCACACTGGATCAGCATACTCCAACAGATGCATCCTCCAAACCACAATATGTATTGGCATCCTGCTTTCACAGAAATGAAACTCCTTCACCCTGACTTAGGTCACTGCATTGCCCTCAGCTCCCTGTTCAAGCAATAGAAAGAAATAGTTTCAGAGAACAACTTTTCATTCAGCTGTAGCTGCTGAACACACCCGCAGTGTCTACTGTCTATTATTCAGCCTTTACAGGTTTATTTTTTATTACATTAAGTCTTACAGGGAGTTTTTACCAGTCAAGTGGCCAGAAAAATATCGTATTGGTAGACCTCCAAGGAGACACATGTCTTCTCTTACATAAATTCTGTATTTGTAGTTACAATTAGTTTACAAATTCATATGCCATCAAGGTGATGTATTGTGTTCAAGAACATCAAATGGATACTCCTTCTAAAATTCTGAGTCCTGAAAATCTGAGGGTGATTTCAGGGGAAGTGTCAGAAATGGCATTTAACAATGAGTGTCTTTTACTCACAAAAAATGCTAATTAGTTATTAGTCTGTTTCAAATATTCCACTCTAGGGTTTTTGTGTGTCCTCTGCAGTTTCATTTTTTCCTTTTTGATCAATAATCACCATTATTATCTCTCAGCTAAAGAAATTCAGGAATTATTGCTGAAAAAACCCCACCATTTCTTTCTCATGTAACCAAATATCTTTGTTGAGGTCACTTTACTGAATGAATTCTCAGTCTCTGAAAGCTTTCACACAATCTGTTGTAAACTAAAGAAAAAAAATGTACTTGTTCACTGAATACCATCTATTCTGTAGGAGTGACATATTCTACATTTTGGAGCCTAATACTTATATTTTTTTGTGTTAATAGTTATTAAAAAACTATGCAGTACAGCATAAAATCTTACATACATATATAAAAATATATATGCATACCTGCATATGAACTCTAGCATATAGGTGTGCCATGTAAGTATATATATATCATATTTATACATAAGTATGTATAAATGTATGTATAATATTTAAGCATGAACATACAGATATATTCCAAGTTATAGTTGAAATATCCCTCTTCATCCCCCTACACAAAGTGAAAAATTTTATCTCAACTTCCCGCAGTCTTTCTATTGTATAAAAAGAATTCATGATTATAGCAAAATTCACCTGTACATAACCTTTGAAACGGCTCCTGTTCCACTGAGTCGCAGTGCTAGAGTTACCGATGAGAAGTAGACAAAGGCTGTTCTTTCTGGATTTCTGTCTTGATATGTAAGGGAGAGGAACTCTGATCTCTGCCCTAAATCTTTTCTGCATACAATGGAGCTACTAGAGAACATTCAGCTACTTTAAAAAGTGAGACTAATAAAATAGTAGTAATATTATTTGTTACAAAATTTGTTTAACACACACATTTATTTGTGTAAGCCTGTTCAAATGAAAAGTGTAACGACATTTTTTCTTGAGGGTTAAGACCATGCAACTTAAGTAATCACTATAACCCAAACTCTAGAAAATCTTGAACTCACCTATAAAGATTCATATTAAGCAAGGATTTATTAATTGGAAAGTTTCTATTTATTGTTATTGGCAAAAGATAATATGTGATGTGAGGGTCCATAGTGATGCAGAGTCCCCAGGCAGATGCAAAGGAGAGCTGCTTTATTCCAAAATCCCAGCCTTTTTAAGCAGTTAGGCCTTTATCAGCCACACAGTTTTAAATCTTAACAAACATAATTCAACCAACCACCATACACCACGATGTGAACACACCATGATTATGTAACTTGTTTTTCTACCTCTAATTCAGCTGAGCCTCTTTCCCACAGTCCTTTTCTGCTGAGCCAAAGTAGCAGGCTTGAGCCATGATTTTACAAGGCCTTCCTTTCATACAGCTTTACCTATATGCAACAATAATACATACATATTTCTATGTGAATGTGTTGCCTATGTATGAGATAAATTGTCAAAGCTATTGCTAAATAGATCAGTTCTTATCTTACTTATTTGTCAGTAGCATATATGTAAGACAAAATTCAAGTACTCTATTTCCCAGTTTTTTTCTCCAAACCTTCCCTAAGTTTGAATTTGTACAGCTTCTTGTCCTAGGACAAAGGACAATTGTCCATTCTCTAGAAAGCCGCCTTTTGGTCATTTGCCAATGCCTTACAAAGATATTTGTGTATTTTTTGATGGCTGTTTTATGTTCTGATACCATGATACCATTAAAATTTTACAGTGCAGACAGTTCTTGGCATAATAAAAGAATCTATGAGGAAACTATTTTGTTATGTTATGACTCAAACCCATTTTGTCTTTAAAGGTGATGTACAGGTCAGCAATGACCAAACTTTTTGTTATCTTGGATTAAAAAGAGGTTTTTTTCACTGTACCCTATAAAAATTGTCATGCTGTTTTTATTCTGTGGCTGTGCCTGTAGCCATGGCTGATGTCTGGCAGGATTTAGTACAAAGCTAAATACTGTCAGCACTGCTGAAACAGAATGATGAAGCATTATTCCTGGTAGCATGATAAAGAATGGGAAATCATAGAATTGTAGAATCATAGAAAGGTTTCTGTAGGAAGAGACCTTAAAGATCATGTTGTTTCAAACTCTCTGCTTTTGCCATGGATGCCACCCACTAAACCAGGTTGCTTAGGGTCCATCCAGCTTGACCTTGAACACTTCCAGGAATGGAGCTTCCACAATTTTTCTGGTCAATCTGTTTCACTGGTCCAACTTACACTGCCTCACCATCCTACGTATGAAATAATTTCTTCCTAATATCTACTCTAAACCTACCCCCATTCAGTTTATGGCCATTACCCCATGTCCTATCCCTACATGCTCTTGTAAAAAATCAGTCTCCAGGTGTCCTGTAGATCCACTTTAGGTACTGAAAGGTGCTGTAAGGTCTCCCTGGAGCCTTCTCTCCACCAGGATGAAGAAATCCAACTCTCTCAGCCTTTCCTCTTGGGAGAAGTGCTCCAGCCTTCTGGTCATCTTTGTGGGCCTCCCTGACTCACTCCAACACGTCCGTGTCCTTCTCATGTTGAAAGTAAGGGTTACATTTCCCCTGTTCCAGTCAGTGGCAGCTTCACCAGACTGCAATAACTTCTCAAATATGGTGGATAGAGGCATAGTCACCTAATCTGTCTGTTCCCTCAGGACCTGCAGAGGCATCTCATCAGGTCCCATGGACTTGTGCACCTCCAGGTTCTTTACACGGCCTTGAACCCATCTTCTCCTACAGCAGGTGGTTCTTCATTCTCCCAGTCCCTGTCTTTGCTTTCTGTGACTTGGCTGGTGTGGCTGGAGCACTTGCTAGTCGAGACTGAGGCAAAAAAATCCATTGAGTACCTCAGCCTTCTCCATCTGCCAAGTAACCACGTCTCCCCTTTCCATCTGGTAGGGCACACTTTTCCCCTAGTCTTTCCCTTATCACTGACATACCTGTAGTAGTTTTTCTTGTTGCCCTTGATGCCCCTGGCCAAATTTAATTCTATCTTTAAATCTGTTATTAGCTTTCCTAACCTGATCCCTGCCTGCTTGAACAGTTTCTCTGTATTCTCCTCAGGTTCTTTGTCCATGCTTCTACCCTCTATAGGGTGTTTGTCCAGGAGCTCCTTGTTCATCCATGCATATCTCTGGGAGTATTTGTTTGACTTCCTCTTTGTTGGAATGCATCACTCCTGAGTTTGAAGAAGGTGATCTCTATCATTAGTGCATGGAAAAATCATTTTCTTTAGAACCCTGTCAGAACCCCAGTGCCAATAGAATCATATGAATGAGAATCATTTTGGTACATGTGGAAAGCTCCTTTTTGCAGAAACTGAGGAGTGGTATACAATTTAGCATCTCCGCACTTCTTCATATTATTGACTGGTGCCTATCTCTGATTAATGAAAAGCGATCAGTAATATCCCTGTAAAAATATACAAAATGTGTCAGATCTGCTTGTGACACCTCAAACAGCGACCGATAGAACAATTCAAACATGGTTATCTTTGGCAAGCATTATGTCCAAAGAATTTGCTTTTCCCCCTTTGCTCCGTTCAAACCAAATCATCCCAACTATATTTTTTGATGTTTTCTCTATTCCTTATTACCTCCTCTTTACCTGAAATCACCTAGCAGCATTGTGTGAAATTGTTGGCTTTTCCCAGTACACCATTCATAGAAGAATGGCTGCTACATTTTTACCCAAAACTTGCAGAAAACTAACCAGCAACTCATTAGGATTTGAATGTATACTGGGCATGAGTATCTTACAATATCTTACATCCTATGGAAGTTTGGCCCAGTGCTTTGGCCAATGATGCAGAAGCAGACTACCTGCAATTGCAGGTGGTTTTGAATAGTAGGCTGAGAAGCTAAAATATAAAGCAAATTTCAAATTCCAGCTGTCAACAGCTGGAGGGGGAGGAGCTATCCAGTCATTTCTTGAATACAGAATGATGGTCTTGTGATTTACACCAAATCCTTGCAAATACAGGAACATAGAACTGAGCACCCAAATCTACAGTTACATGTTGTTCTGTCTGGTGTCAATGAAATAGAGTGACTTCAGCTCAGATAATTTTTTCTCTGGTTTCACCATGCAGTTCACATAGAGCTTGTCAGAGACAAGATGTGATTCCTTGTGCTGCTAATTCTTCACCTTTCAGATTTTTACGTGATGGAGGGCACCTTACAGATGTATGGGCTCTCTGGGTTTGCGACTGCGTGCTCCTGGGGATGAAGCTGTGGGGAGTGGAGTCAGTGATGGCAGGGCTGTGGTAGCACAGCACAACATGCAATTGCCTTATGGGTTAAAGACCTGACAGCCCCAGAAGGGGCTGAAATGGGGTTGTGGTTAGGCTGAGGTGAGCTCCAGGGGAGGGAAGGCAGAGTCAGTAAGGCTTGGTCGTTCCTCCAGCGCCCTGAAAATAGAACCGGACTGCCACAAACCTGTGTATTTAATTATGATAGCACTAACTTAGGGAACTTGTACCCTCATGAGTTGTTTTTCCTTCTCATTAAAGGGTACCATCTTGATCCATGTGGCCTCTGTTGCTCTCAGAGCAGACATAGTGACAGAATGGCACAATATCCTTTTCCTTCCTCAGCATCAACAGCAGTGCCATTAACTGGCATATGTGAGTCTCTAATGTAAGGATTTGGAGGTCAGTATTTTGAACAGGTATAGTACAGAAATACCAATATCCTTCAGCAATGAGAGATCTATTGGCCTTGAGGAAAAGCCATTTATTGAAAGGAGCCTTAAAGTGCTTCCATCTAAACGTGCATATTTTGTTATTGCATTTTAATTTTTCCCAAGTCTGGTCAATGTCTCCCTCACAGACATTATCTGAGAGCATGCTGGTTATTTTATCCTGATGGGATATTTTTTCCTTATTTTTTTACTGTAATTAGAAATATGTGAGTAGATATAGGAGAAAAGTCTTACAAACCTCAAACAATTATAATCCTAAAGATTAGTTATCTGACACTAAAAAGAATTGAAATTGTTGGTGCTTCTAATTTTCTGATAAAGTTTATAACAATCAGAATTACTGCCTAAAGCTTTAAAATAAGATGGTGTAGTCCTGTAGCATTCCAATAATGTGAAGATTACTTCTGAAGTAGCTAATTCTTCTTTTTTTGTTATTTCTGAATGCATACATGCAAATATGACATTTCCTTTTTAAAAGGATATATTATAATATTTCTTGAATAGACAAACATTTTGCAATATTTTATTGCCAACCAGGATTCATGGGTTAAATGATTGTGCAGAGGAGACACTATGATTTATTCACACATAGTCGGGTAGAATTTATTCACACATAGTAAATTAACCCATTAAGTCAAGAAGAGACTTACAAGCTCAGCTGAGTGAGGAACTGCACAAATAAAAAAAAATGTTGACGTTACATTTCAGCAGTTGATGGGAAAATGAATTATGCATAACTGAGACATTCTGTAATCTTTTACCCCCTAAGATTTTTTCATACAAGTGAATAGAAGGGAAGATACCTGGGAATATATAGCCCTATTCATGAAGAGCTCTGAGATGCAAGATGATGGTCCCCGTTCTCAAAGCAATATTTGAACAGAGTATAAAGGAACCAAATAAGTCTGCTGTTTTCCCAAATGAGGCAATAAATGCTGATGTCTTGGAGCACAGAAACAGTAAATTTATTTTCACATTTGTGAAATAGCAAGCATTTCTTTCAATGCATGTCATTAAGGCTAAGTGAATGGTCTGTAACCAGAGAGAAACAGGAGAGCTACCCATTCAATATTCAAGGGTTTAAGCTGTATTACTCAAGATAGAATCTCACAAATATTCTTGAATATTTTATGATCTTTAGGAATGAACACAAGTTCATCTATATGCTAGTTACATAACACTGTCACTCTGATGAAAATAGAAAGTGCTAAAACTTCAGCTCTGTAAAAGGTATAGCTGCCCACAGTGTTCCAGTTTATGGGTTCCGTCCTCCAACGCAACGAGCACTTTGGGCTCAGTCCAGCAAACAACTCATAGATTGCTCAACAGTTTGCACGTGAGTAACTGTCTCATGCTAAACTGCTACTACAGCTAAATAAGAGAATCACAAGGTCCTGATATCATAGATTACATCTCTTCCTCACTGTCTCCATGAAATGTTAGCTTTACACTTAGCTAATTCACTGGGGTTTTATACACCACCATTCATAAAAGTTAGCCTATAATGTGCCATATTCCAGTGAGAGAGGACTACAAAATGGATAAGCAGATTTTTTTTTCCCCTCTTACCAGTTTCTTCCAGGAGAACATGCTTCTGGGAGCTTGAAGGGATTATTGGCATTTGGAGCAGGTACTAAAGGAGATGTAGCTGTCTTCCCTCCATTAACTGTATATAATGCAATGTATGCTGGACATCACCTAACTGGGAGATGCTGCCTCTCTCTTTCTCACCTCTTTATCAGCCTTTGCAGAAAGGGTGAATGCAAAGCTTTTCACTATCTGTGCCAGTTGGTAGATTTAGGCAGCGGCAGTCGTCAAGGCTTATGCTGCACTCATTGCAACATTGAGGCTGCTCCAGCATGCTCACCTTCAGAGCTTCCAAAAAAGTTCTGTCTGACCCAGCCAGAATTGTTGCCCATGGCAATATGACTCTTCTTACCTCTCTTTTCCCCAGGCTGTTTGTCCTCTTAACATCAAAAACATTTTGAAATCCACGTCAGGTCTGGCCTTTAATGACACACAAAGTAGTTTATCATCACATGAATTGTGCTTTCTGATGCACATTATTATTACTAATATTTCATCAACATTTTGCACATCTCACATGATGAATGTGGTCTATTGCATTATCTCATTTTCTGTGTGCATCATGAGGCTGCTCCCTTCAATCAGCATTGTTGCAGTCTCAGTTATTTGCTTTCTTGCTATCTATCCATCCGTGTATAATACGACACATTTCCTAGTCTCATCTCAGTATGAAAACACCAAAAGAATTCTTACATCTCCAGAGCACCGTAGGTTACTTTTTACCTAAAACAATGTTCAGATGGCTGTCACAAAGAAAGTAAAAGTGAAATGTCAAAAGCTGTAAGGATGAAAAGCTGCACATGGTAGATACAAGATTCAGTGCACGGCAACTCCCTCTTAATAAACAAGCAAAGATTTATTGGAAGGAAAATTTCCCTGCATTTGAAATTTAACTGCCAACCATCCACATCCTACACATAACTGTCAGAAAGGATGTCTAAATCTGTCCTCATTTATAACATGTGTTGTGACAAGATTTGACAGTCTCTGAAAGGGCTATAATTGCCACCTAAACATCCAGCATTTTGTCAACTGCGATCATGTTTAGAGAAAGCATTTATTTCACTTTAAAAAAGCTAGCATTTTTTCTTTCTTCTGAATGAGATGACAGATTTTTTTTTTCTTTTCTCATTAGGGGTTGCAAGTCAGATTTAGGGAAATTTTTTGTTCCTTTTTTTGTTTCAGTTTTTTTTCCCAGTGACAGGAGTTAGAACTTTTGAGAGTAAAAGAATGATTAGCTTGAGGAAACCAATAGCAATTTAACAGAAAAGATGTTTACTGACACTACTGAAAATTTCTGAATGTCAAGCTGGTTTTGATAAGCACTCTTTTGAATATCACAACAAGAACCTAGGCCAAAATGAGGGAAGAGTACCCCAGTATTTGCCATTCTGTTACTCTGGATAAATGTTACATAGTAATAATCTGTGCATATAGTCACCCTAATATGACCATAAACATTTGTACAGGATAGAGATGGGAGCTGTTGAGGATATGCTCCCATCCCATGATGGAAACCGTGGGCCTGAGTATTGAAAGGACATTTTGGATGGGAAATGACACCTATCTCTTGGGCATTAACAGCCCATGTACTCAGGATTGGAATCAATGCATAACCAATTAACTGCCCTAATGGTTCAGTAGTACACGAGCTGATACCAGGCCTATGACTTAATTGTATTTCCTTGATGCACTGAGCACTAAAACTCCCCAGCAGTATTGCTTCAACTCACTCTGGCAGCACACACGGTTCTTCTGTGTTTATTTACCGAAAACAATCCAGCAACCAAATTTTATTAGCAGGAACGTGTACAAAATCCAACAACAGTCTGTGCTTTGGAGAGTGTGGCTGCTAGAACTGGTACTTTTTCGTACGTGGTGGCTGCAGAGGAGACACGGCAGCAGGGCTGCATGCACAGAAGTCCTGGGTGTCCCCAGTCCTGACCTGCTCGTGCTTGCCTGGCCTGTCCTTGCCAGGTGCAGTCTTGGTGAGGACTGTTTGTCACCTGGCACATCTGTACTGGGCAGTCATGGGGCTT
This sequence comes from Prinia subflava, assembly GCF_021018805.1. Taxonomy (NCBI): domain Eukaryota; kingdom Metazoa; phylum Chordata; class Aves; order Passeriformes; family Cisticolidae; genus Prinia; species Prinia subflava. The sequence continues at coordinate 124,024,572 of NC_086247.1, forward strand.
TTGAGGAAGAACTCTTCCTCTGTTTGCCAGAGGGGTCAATAATGTGCTAAACATTTCCTCCTGACTGGAGTTTATCTAACAAATGTATTGGGAAGCCAAAAGAAGAAGATTTGCTGGACAAGTAAGAGCACAAGCTTGCATTGAATAACTTTCTCCACCTGTTCCATTCTAATTGCAAGACTCCTACACATTATATACTTTAACTGCCAGTTATGGATCTCTTATTCTCAAATCACAACCATTACTGCTTCCTTCTTACACAGTTAATTGGCCATAATGGGTGTCCACAGCAATGCCACACTACAATCCTGAATGAGAGGTAGGATGGCTGCACTGTATAGTCAATCTAAAGCTCAGTTTCAGATCAAATAACTCATAAAATAATAGTCTGACACCAAAGAGTCAGTTTAGAAACAGGAAAAGCCTCACAAACTGCTGTTAGCCAAATGCATTTCCTTAAATGTGACTGGAAAGGACAGTCCCACATCTCCAACATCCACAAATGCAGCAAGGCATTTGATAAGACATCAGAGAATGCTTAAAGGAAGAAAACCAATTGATGCCTCTATCAGCTTTTATTAGTTTACACTGAGATACTGACAACCAGTACATTTTCTTAGGACTATCCTTAAAAAATGGAAAACTTACTTCAGGAAGAAAGTAAGCAACTGATTCAGGTCTGTTTATCCAATTTATCTGAACATACAAAATTATTACTTCTGGTTCATGTAGATTTGTTTAAAGTTAATATCCCTCCAAAAATCAGAGTCAGTTGAAGCAATTAATGATGAGGATGTTGGGTGGGGTTGTCTTTTTTCTTTTGTCTCAGATTATATATCCCTTATGTGTTGAGGACTTCTCAATATGCTTGTGTTGCAGTGATGTTGCTTGCTTAGCAAAGTCAGTCTCCTACACACATGCTCTGATTCCTCTGTTTTACATAATGCAACAGAACTCAGCCCTGAGTGGCTACCAGGGTCAGTGGAAGCTGGAGGAGAAAATATTAGAAATAAAGGACAAATTTAGATACTGACATTGTGATTAGATTTCCAGTACCCCCAAATGCCTTTGCAGCTGAAGACAGAAGCATATCTCAGGTTTTGCCAGCTGGAAAACTCTTCCAGAGAAACTACTGTTTCATCGTCTCTCCGTTCATCTGTACTATGCAGCTTGTAAACATTAGCATCCTGAATGACCTAAAAAAGTCATAGAGGGAAGCTGGAAAAGAGAAATCCTAGTATAAGAGGAGGGAATGGAAGTCTTTTCTGTGAGATGAGGGTAAGAAAGAATCACCTAGGACTTAAGATGTCTGTGATAAATGCAATGCTCAGAATTTTCAGCAAAGTGAAGGACAGAGGCTCTTTGATGTCAGGTTTCAAACAGTTGGAATTTATGATGAGAAGTATTATCAACAAATATCTATAAGGAGAATTGAAAATATTTTTTTTAAAAAAGGAGTTATTTTAGAAATTTTAAGTAAGTTGCCTTTCTTTTTGAATGAAGGAATGTTGTGCTCTCTACTGGTAAACAATGAACAATTTAAAAATTTGACTGAAGTTTATGCTTCTAAACAACTGCAACACCAGTGCAGTATTGTAATTAGACAAAGCATTGGGTTTTCACTTTTTGTTTTTATCATTCCTTGTATATGTTGACTAAATCAGACAATATCTAGCCTTGCAGTGGGAATACATCCAGGAGATGACAGCAAGCAGGAGTCTTTGAGGGGTTCCTTCTGAGAACATTCCTACACCTGACTTTGTGTAGGTATGTAATTAGTATTAAAATATAGATCATACTTCTCAACCTTTCCAGATGCTAATTTGGAATTCTCTCTGGGGTACCTGTGTCTAGTTAGCAAAGTGGAAAGATAAACTCTTAGGTTTGTGAAGCCATGCAGCCACGTCAAGGAGAACAACAGAAAAGATCCTGCCTATCCTAAAATGCCATCCTCACTAGACCTAAATAAAGGCTTTTGATCCTACATGCTAGCTCCCTTCAAAATTTTAACTACTTAGATATGCAAAAATTAAAAGAAACCTTAAAAAAATACAATGAAAATTCCATTCCCTACTCCAGGGGAGTTTTAATGGCTGTAGTCATTAACATCTGGTAGTAGCTGTCCTTTTGTTTTTGTGCTAATTATTTCATTGCCAGAGACTTTAGTAATCAGTCTTAGCATTTTGCTTTTGAGATCAGAGACATATTATGCTGTTTTTTTCTGAGTCACCTTTTCCTTAATACTGAACAGCAAGCATTTTCTTGTAAAAATAAGACTAAAATAGCTGTTTTGATGCTCAAATGGATGGAGTTGTGCAGCTCTGAATACTAATAAGCTGCAGGTAAAGAATGTTTCCTCTTGTGGGAGTTTGCTCAAGCTAAAAATAGCCAGCTGACCTGCCCTCATCACAATAACATTGTGGAACTTGTTTCTCCTTGAGCGACTGAAGAGCAAGTGACACAGCCATACATTTTTAGAAAAGAGGCCGTTTTTCTCATCTACAAGCTGGCTTATTGCTGGAAAGCCATTATTTATGTGTCTGATGGGAAACTCTCTTCATGAATTTGTACATAAAGATCATTCAAACATAAAAGTCAATTCAGGAATTCTCCGATTGTTCTTTGCAACAAAACACCGCTGTATTATTCGTGCTTTGCATTCCCTGGTGTTGCTATGATACAAAGATGCTAACTTTAGGTGATGTGGTGCCAGCAGGCTGATGGCCACGAGAGGAGCACAGAGGACCCGGCTTCAGCCGTCTGTTGGGAGGGCTGGAGGAAGGTCTGGCCTGGTGCTTGTCAGAGGCCTCAGCTGAACGTCCGTGCAGGAAAGCTTCTCTATGTGAGATAAAGAGCTGAGCTTGATGGAAAGGAGTGAGCCTTTCACTAAAGGCTTGCTCTCTAATCCTTACAAATGTGCTCTAGAAGAGCAAAAGAACTGGGAAATATGTCAAAAAGACAATAATATTTTCAGATTTGGAATGGGCCAATAATATATTAACAAGCATTTAGATGAAAACACATATATCTCAAATGACTATGTTTCTCCATTATGTTTCTTCCACATTAATTCCCATATTACAAGATGACTTAGATGCTGTTTGAGAAAAGTTTTACCTTCTGCTTACTAATTCAGCTGCAGGGAATGCAGCTGTGGTTGTTTATTGTTCCTAAAGACAGTCATGTTTGTGTTCTGTGACTATAAAAAGACGACTATACAAACACACAGGCAACAAATTAATTCTGCTCTGAAGTTTTTCTCTCTAAGATTAAACTATTTATTTGAAAAATAGTTAAATGGATACAAGAGTTCAGTTCATCTTTATCACATGCTCAGTGCTTTATGGGAAAGGCAATAAACTGGAAGTGAGTATTTTGAATATCCCATGTCACCAGTATTATATGCAATGCATTTTATTTTCTATAAAAGGCTATATGTGCTGGATTTGAGAAAATAAAATATGATCACAGAAAAATAGATCAGCTGTGCCTTGTCAGACTTGAGAGAGATTTTGCTTTATCATTGCTCTTAAAAACCTCTAAAGGAGATGATTACACAACCTCCCATGACATCTATTTTAGTACTTAGTAATCCTTACCACAAGAGTGGCCTGGTCTAATTTAAACTTTCTCTGCTGCTGCTTTGCAGAAGGAAGGGCTGAGGCAGTTTGGTGACTCGTTACCTATAAAAGGAACAATTCTTTTTGCCTAGGAAAAAAAAAAATCCAAACCTCAAAGCCACTGACCATGTAGCCTCTATGCTGAGTTTCTGGGAACCATCAGGGAATTCTGTGCAGACAATCAGCTAACAAAGCATAACCCCTACAATTTAGTTGTGTCCAGATTGCCTACACAGAATTTATAGATTAATTCTGTCTTTGGCAATACAGAACACAATAGGTTTACTGATGGCAACATAACCCACCCACCTTGTTATATGAAAATAGAAAAAGCTGTTTGTAAAACAACATAAAAGCCTGCATACCTCAGTTGTCGTTTGAAGCACTGGAAATGAAAAATTGCATGTAAAATAAACAGAATTCACCTAAAATAATTGCAGGCTGTTCCTCTGGAAAATTGCATATGGATATTTAAATTCCTTGTGTAACTTCTTCATTCCCTAGATTCTGCCTTTCTCTGCATTGCTCCCTACAGTCACACACAGAATGGGGGCTCCGAATCCCCACTTTGCCTAATGTTTTGGATTCACCCAGGCACCCACATCAATGCCCTAACACATTCTCTTTGAGGTATTTAATGTCATATATATTAAATATTATGGAAAAATATTAAATATAGATGCATCTAATTAAGCCTGTTCTCTCCAATATATTCTTTACTAGATAACAACATGTCCTGTTTGGATCCACTGTGATGAAGGTCAATAAGAAAGAGAAAGGCTTTCCCTTCTCCAGAAATAATCTGAAGAGAAGATTCTCTTTCCCCTGCTCTCCAGGAATGAGTACATTCATATGAGCAACCTCTCACAGTCTCAGTCCCATACTCTTTGCACAATCAACAGTGCATGTGAGGAATAATTAATTTATTTCCTCTTTACTGTAGTCTTCTACATATTTGTCTGGTTTTTAAGTGTCAGTGTATGAATTTGTAGACTACAATGATTTCTGAACTTATCCTACTTCTGTGTGGGTTTTAACAACTCTTAGATATTTCCCCAATAACAGTCTCTAAGCCACTCAATTTAATTAAGAATCATATTTTCTAAAATCAATTGTCCTGTACAGAGCAACTGACAAGTCTTCAAATGCAAGTCCCATGTAAATGTATATCTTTCTTCAACTTTTCTAGAATTTTACTTGCTTCACATAAAACTTTTGATTAAATATCACTTATTTCCTTCAAGTTGCAATGTCTGTTTTTCCAAGAATGTTTATTCTTTGAAGACTGGGATTATATAAAGTCACTTTCATTTTTAAATTTAAAAAGTCAAATTATGATCCTGACCCCTCAGTGGCCATGCCTAATAAGCCTTCTTTCATTCAGATTCAGTAGCTACTGCCAACATTATCTGAGATTTTTAGAAGGAATTTAATATACAAAATTGTTTCAATGTGAATTCTGAGGAGAGAAATTATATTACTCACATTTTCAAACAGACTCTTCCTGCAAAAATGGGAAATATAAGAGGGACTGAATGGAGGAAAATAAAAGCCTGGAGATTTTGCAGTTCAAAGTATAATTTCTTGGAAGTGAGAGACTCCCCTTGGAAGTATCACAGACATATATGATAGTGTTTCACGTACAACACAGAGCTCAACAGGCTTTGGTTTATTTATATGAACAAAAATATTTTAAAAGCTGTAAACAAGTAACCTGATAAAGCAATTAGTCATGCAATATAACATTGCTCTTCCATAGTTTATTTTCATTAGTTGTATTAATCACTACAGAGTAGATGCATTAAGGGTGTTCCAAGGTTAAAGCAAATGTAAAATAATAATCTGGAGCCATTGCTTATAACCTGAAAAATGTTTTGATTTATAATTCTAAGACAGCCTGTTGTAGGTTTCAATATCAACTTCATATGGGTCTATTTCCTTTTTAATCAGTCCATCTTTGATCACGGCGATGTCTATTTTGCATTAATTTTATGTGCCTTGGGAGGTAATGTAACTGTGATAAAAGCCAATTAGTTTTGCACCATCAAGAAGGACAATGAATTGTGACTTGGCAAAACAAAGATAAAATCAACCATTTGCCTAAATGATGCTGTTCATTGTTGTTTTCTCAGGAGGCTTCTTCTGTAATGTTCAGCTCCATGAACAAAATAACTCAGGATAGGCAAGTTTACCAAAAGTAGAACACATTCTGAAATGAACACTACACAAATGTAGTAACGCTGTGCAGTAATCCAAGTCATTAGATCTGTCTAAAGATTGTATTTCACACACATGAATAAGTGATGCAGTGAGGAATAAGCAAGCAGTTCTCCTCTTGTGGCTAAGGTTTTTTAAATAAGTAAATTGAATTGGGTGGGGAATGCTTCACGCCAATCATATGAAGTTAAACAGGGCAAGTGCCAGATTCTGCAACCAGGACAGGGTAACTCTGGATGTACAGACAGTCTGGGAAATGAGACGCTGCAGAGCTGCTCCACAGAATGGGATTTGGGGGTCATTATCAGGGGCAAGTTGAACATGAGCCAGCAGTGCCCTGGCAGCCAGGAGGGCCAAGACTGTCCTGGGGGCATCAGGGACAGCAGCACAGCCGGGCAGGGGAGGGGATTGTCCTGCTCTGCTCTCAGCTGGGGCTGCCTCACTCCAGTGCTGGGGAAAGGTTCAGGTACCACAATATAAAGAAGACATTAAACAGTTAGAGAGTGTCCAAAGGAGGGCAACAAAGAGGGTGAAGGGCATGAAGGAAAACCATATTAGGAGCAGTTGAGGCCACTTGACTGTTCAGCCTGGAGAAAAGGAGATTGAAGAGAGACTTCATTGCATTTACAACTTCCTCGTTGAGGAAGGGCAGGCACTGATCTCTTCTCTGTGGAGACCAGAGACAGGACCTGAAGGAATGGAGTTATTATATCTGAGGAAAAAAGACCTAAAAGGAACCATAGGTATGATGAAACAGAAGATCAGAACTAAAATTCCTATTGAGAGATTAGCAGAGAAACATGAAAAAAAAAAAGAAATACAATTACAAAAGTAAAAATACTATGCTTGGGCAAGAAGAGTGCAAAAATACAGTATTTCAGTAAAGGTAATTTGAAAAAAGAGCTAAGAGTTATATCCTATTAGAAAGTGAGCATGAGTTAGCAGTTTCATGCTGCTATAAAAAAGCCAAACATCACACTAGAATCAATTAACAACCATAGAGACTGCAGGAGACCTGGCACAATATTCCTGTTCTCTCCAGATGTATTGATTAGATCACCTCCCAAGGTTGCATCTATCCCTTTTTATAATGCTGCCAGAAGCACTGTTACAATACTTTATTTATTTCAGAAAAATAGCTTTCCTTTAAATCACTGAGATGTTGATTTAAGGTTGAAATTTTCAGAAGACCTAAGTAGCAACTGCTGTGCAATTCAGAAAGGTTTGGATGCTGATGGTAACTGAGCAGTTCCTGAAATATTAGAGAACATTAGAAAATGCATAATTCCAGAAAAAAGACTACTCACTTTTTAAAGTGAGTCAAAATGTCCTTGTATCTGATACTTGAATTAGCTCAGATATAATTTTTTGTTAATTACCTCTATTTGTGATAGATTGCTGCAGCCCAATTCACAACACAGATTCCTCTCTTTTGGGAATCTACTTTAGCTTTTCTGTAAGGGTAATAACAACTGCATTTTGACTTGGATTTTTCTCATTTTCAGGCCTGTATTTCTCTGATAACTCCCACTGCTTCAGAGGGACATTTCCACCTCCCTTTGTATTCTGTATCTAAAGAAATACTTAGGTCCACCTTTATTGAAACAGCTGAATTCTCTGATGTTTCAAATATTTTTTATTTTTCAAAAAGAATATTTTAGAATCAAATCTGTTTCTAAAAAGATCTTTGAATTTTCATCTGTAAGAAATTTTCATATGTTTAAAATAGCCCTGGGACCTGTTCAAAGCTTAAACTTTTAAGGAAAAATAGTCACATTTCATAGCAATTATAAATGTAAATTATTACTCAATCATAGAAACAACCAAAAAGAGGGAGAATCAATCCACAAAACTATTCTGTCAAAATAAAACCAGTTATATTTTCAACTAATAGGCAGGGAAGGTGTATTTTTTCTTGTATAGTTTCTTATTTTCATAGCAGAGAACACAGGATTACATGCAATGGATAGCCTAATGCTAGGAGAAGTGATCTGTACAGAAGATAACACAGCATAGTGTTTCTATACTGATGTTTAAAGGAGAACAGAGAAAGCTGTTTCAGCTTATAAACCTCACTTGTTCTTTTAGAATACAGGCTATTTTTTTCCCCTAAATTTCATTCAGAGACATGGAAAACGAGTCTTCTCAAAGAATGAGGTTTCCTATTAGAACATTTGGAAATCTGCTTGAAGATGTGCACCTCTGGAGGAATTCTGCAGCATTGGAAAAGGTACAGTGGTAACTATAACAAAAGTGTTTAGCACAAGGGGAGAATGAGGGAAAGATGGATACTTGTTCTGTTGACTTGAGCTTAGTTTACCTTTCTGACTGTTTATTTCTGGTTATCAATGCAAGTTTCTAACACACCTCTGTAGCAGTACAAATTCAGGAAGTTAACAGAAGATGAGATGTAGGGAATAAGCATGACAGTTTAAACTGTAGAAGAGCATAAAATTAATTATTGAGTTACTTTAAAGCAATTTGGTTTTCCATGGAAATTTGTACCTTTCCTAGCTAGCCTCTTTTAAAAGATAATTTCACTCTGTTCCTCATGTGATAATATAAATACTGCATTTTCAGCAGTTAATTCAAAAGAATTTGACACTGTTTTGATGAGTTATAGTAATGATAAATAAAGATAATTTTGAATAATATTAATGCTTAGAGTGGTTTTGACCTACAACTGAATGCTTTAAAATGAGAATGCCTTAAACAAAACCAGCTCTGGATGCCTTAGCTTCTCTACAAATATAATTTCAGGAAAATCCAAACCATGGAAAATCATGTTTTAGCATCATGCTTTCTGCTATGGAGTTAGTGATATTTCTAACACATTCCTATGTAGACACAAAACTTACAAAACTGGGAAAAGTACCATCTAGAGCTTATAGTCAACAATCTAAACTGGCCTATCATTTTTTTTCTGTAACATGTGTTTTTGAGGAAAAAGCTAAGTGACAGTATGTGTAGCTACACAAGAAGGTGTCCATCAAATGGACTTAACTTAGTTTCTGAATCTGGAAACAGAGATGGAAGAAACCCTGGTAATGAAGTCCTTTCAAGCCAGAAGCCTGAGAGATCAGGATTTTTATATTTTCACAATTAAAATAAAACCAAAAAGCTGAACCTCAAGAGACCCCTATACCATATGGAAAAGTTTAATAGAATAAAATCAAACTGCCAACCATTTTTATTGACCACTTCAAGAACCACTGGTGCTGTCAGAGACCAGTAGGCATGAGAGTAGAAAGAGAATGGAGATTTTGAAAAAGGAGACGATTGAAGTAGATTAGAGATCTTGCCTTGAGTTAAATTGTCATTAGCAAAAAAAAAAAAAAAAACAAACAAACCCACCAAAAAACCCCCACAAACAAACAAACCAACAAACCCAAAAAAACCCAAAAACAACAAAAAAACCCCAACCAACCAAAAAAAAACCCTATGAAAGTTTGTTTTAGGCTTGCTAGAGCTTGTTTAGGCATCTTACCAAGAGTTACATAAACAATAGAAATTATTAGACTTTAGACACCCCACATACCAGTTTGATGCCCATGTCTCTCTATTCCAACTAGATTGCGTACAGTCTAATATGCCTTCAAATAGAGTAATACTTAAAATGAAAACATATATTACTGTGAAAAGTTAAAATTCTCTTACTTCATTTAAAGAACTTAGACTGTCTGCAAAGATTAAAATGGTCATCCACAGAGAGTTTCTGACTCTTAAAATGAAGTAAATTTTTGGGACTACTTCCCATAATCACTTGCAGTAATCTATTATATTTCTTAGTAATCACACTCATCTCGATTAGAGATAATCTTGGCATTGGCTATCTGTGAAAATGCAACACTGCATTTTGAAACGGGTATAGCTACCCAAAACCTCAAATTTTTATAAATCTATTTAAATTAAAAATTAAAAACTCTCAGTTTATCAGCAAGACATGTTATATAATAGGATTGGATCAGCTGCAATGCATACAGTGACTTCGTTCCCTAGACTCCCCTAACCCCTAAGTATTTCGTCACTTTTAAAAGCAATGTTTAGCTTTGGAAAATGTAGCTAATTTTAGAAATACTGAACATCACCTCAAGTATATTAAGTCTGAATCACTCTCTCACTGGGATTTTAAGACAAAAAAATAAATCATTTCAGGCTAAGCTAGGGACTTTTCCCAGTCTAAACCAAACAGCTGACCTGTGGTAAACCCTACATGTTGTTTGGGTAGAGTATACTGTTCCTACCTCAGTTAATGGGGTCGGAGTTAGTGAGTCTGATGTGGCCACAGTTGAAGTCACAGAATATTTTGTCACTGGCATCGGTTACAGCAGGATGGGATCATTTGCTATTGAATCAATTAAAAGGGGAAAAAATAATAATAAGAAAAGCTTATACATCAGTTTATTTCTTGAAGTTTCTTTATTGATCATTTTACTTCCTTCTCTGGATTCTTCTTTCAAAACATACCAAATTAATACTCTTCTACCTAACTTTGAACATTTTCTTTTAAACTGTACTTCTTGCCTCCCTATTTACCAAACCAGAGTTTAGTCCATAAGCAATAACTGCTGGAATCTTAAATTTTAGGTTTTCCAACTGAAAATCACAGTTCTTGATCACTGCTGTATTTCAAATACATGCCTGAAATGTCATGGTATGTCATTTGAGACCACTATTAAAATTCTGCATATAGCTCAGGTCTATGTAGGATGAAATGGAAATATCTTCAGTTTTCTTAACACATAAAACTCAATAATATCCACTGAGTCTCTCAGATATGGGTTATACTGTCAGTCTCAGTAATTACTTCCTATTAAAATGAAGGATGGATATTCCTTTCCCTTGGCTTTCTTTGCATGTGTAACTGAACACCAAAGTCATCAGTCTGCAAAATTAACTTCTCTGCAGAGGGCAGAGTAACCTGGCCTGGCTCCCAGCTGACCATGCCTTGAGCAGAAGGTAGGACTAGAACCCTCCAGGGCTCTTCCTTTCCAGCCTAAATTATTTTATGGTCCTGCATATCCTGAACATCAGAACCTTCAACAGTCCGTAGTGCAGCCAGGGGCTGAAAAAATGTTGCAGACTGTTCAGGAGCAGCAACCAACATCAAATACTTGAAGCAGTGACAAGACTACTAGGGACTATTTATTTAGTAGTTACTGACTGGTTTGGCCAAAAATATCGTAGAAGAAGAATTGCAGAGATGTTTTAGAGCCAGTATCATGCTCTTCCCAGCCATCTCAGAATTATAGAAAATACTAATAATTCAGGAAAGTAAAATTCTAGTCATACCCTCTAAAATCCATTTGGTCAGTGACATGGTTATGGGAAGAAATACATTTACAAATCAGAATAACTGTCACCACAGCTTTATCTTTCTTTCTCTTTCAGCATTTATAATGTTGCATTTACGAAAAGAGTGCTGATCACTATGCTTCTGCTAAGACTGCAGTTAAAAAATATGGAATAAACTGCCACCTAGAGTTAAATCCTTGATGTTAATATTGGTTACATTTAGATTCAAGATAGACCGCTTTACTATGACAATATTCAGGACCCAGGTACCAGAAGTCAGCATAGTCTTTGAACACTGGCAAAGGTGGCAAAGGAAGTACACATTTGATATAGATTACAAATGGAATCTGATGATGTGCCTCATTTCTTGACTGATATAAATCCATTTAAAAATCAGTAAGGAGCTAGAGATCATTACCAGCATATCTTGTTCTCACCCTGTTAACAGTGATCAATAGTCTGAGCAAGTATTATTGAAACCAGGGTGCCAATTTTTCATTTGGCAGTCACTTTCAGTCCATTGGGACTGCCTGTGTATTAGCAAGTCTCAACAAATTCATTAGCTGGTTGATTTCATTCTAGATGCATTTTAAAGCAAATAATTATCTACTGCCTCCTATACCTGCTGTAAGAATTCTGATTTTTTTTTATTTGCATTTAAACTATTATTAATTATGCTAAGTAAGTGTGATGAGTTGACCTTGTCTGACTGCCAGGTGCCCACCAAGCTGCTCTCTCATCTCCCCTCCTCATCAAGGCAAGTGAGAAAAGAAGATTAAAATCTCATGGGTCAAGATAAAGGCACTTTAATGAAAGAAGCAAAGGTTATACACAGAAGCAAAATAAAAACCAAAAGAAATAGGAAGATTTATTTTCTACTTCTCAGCAGGCATTGTCCAGTCATTTTCTGGGAAGCAGAGCCTCAGTATTTATAGCAGTCACTTCAGAATACAAACACCTTAAAAACAAGTTGCCCATTTCCACCTTCCCCACACCCCACCCCTTACCTTTTACTCTGGACATGATATCACATGGTATGGCAAATCCCTGTGGGGAGTGTGGGACAGCTCTCCCAGCCTCCCACCCCAGCCTGTGGCCGTGGGCAGGGCGGGGTGAAGAGACAGCCTTGATGCTGTGCAAGCACCACTCTGCAATAGCCAAAACACTGGCGTGTTATCAACACAGCTTGGGCTACACACACCAGCCTCAGCACTGCAGTGCTGCTGGGAGGAAAGTTCATTCCATCCCAACAAGTAGCTTGGAAGTGCTGACAAGTCCTCTGTTGCCCTGCAGAAAAGTAATCTCTGCATTAAGGCAGCTGTGAGAGCTGAGGAGAGCAGTGAATACTTCAGGTGGTCATTGGCCAGTCCTTTGAATACTTACCTTCTCCAGACACTGACAGTTTGTGTAATCTGATTTCCCAGAGCAGTTGAGACAGATATTATATTTTTAAAAAATCTCCCTATTTGAGACACAAGAAGTACCCAAAAGATACATATCATACAGTCTGTGGCAGAAAGGGAGATGGAAGTTAGACCTCTTTAAAACCATCCCTTACATGAACACCTGTCAGTCCTTTAACGCAGAACAAGCTTATTACACTCTCTTTTTGTGCTAGTATTCTCATACAATGTGGTTGACCAAATCCTGCCATATGCTCACAAGTCTGGAAGCCTGTTAGCAGTAAGATTTTAATGCATTGTTCCCTACGAGTCAAACTGGAAATAAGATTTCAAATCCTGCAAGCTGTGAAGAAATCTATGATTGAGTAGAGAGGATAAACCTAAATTAGTAGCCACCCATAAAGGAACGGTCAACAAGATTAAGCTGTTTTACCTCCCCCTCCCCTCTCCTTTCGCTGATCAGCTTGTGAGTGAGGAAGAGGTAGATCAGGTTTGGTAAGCAAAAATTGCTTGAAGAAAGGGATAAGGCAGACCTCCAAAACAAGGCAGAAATGGGAAAGAAGGAACTGTTGAGAGGGAAAAATATGACAGGGAATGATTTTGTACCTTTTCTTTTAAATCAGCAGAGCTGAGTGCCTCTTCAGTTCCTGAACTAACACCCACAGCACAGAGAATGGATGGGGGAAGGAGAATGGTAGGATAGTTCACAGGACTGGAGAGCTGTCATGGGTGGATATAGGCTTTTTAGAATGGGCTGCCTTTCATGTGTGAGAGCACCAGGGATGCCCAGAACTCTGCCCTGGGACGGACAATGCTGCAGTTGAAAGCTTATGGAATGGGATGAGAGGAGAGATCAGGATGGACAATGTTTGGTGGGTGTCTCCTACAGACTCTCTGATCAATGAGGTCTCTTCAGACAACTGAAGCACCTCCACATTTGCAATTATCCATCAGGAATGACTTGAATCACCAAACAGACAAGAGAGCAGAGTACAAGCAATCCAGGAGCTTTCTGGTGGCCACTCCCTAACATGGGCAACTAAGGAACAAACAGAGAGTAGCTTTGGCTGCAGTGATTCCACATGACGTTGTGGAGTTCAGGATCCTGCGAGAAGGAAACAAGTCCAATAAACAGAATCACAGCCCTGCCTTCCAGGCCTCTTCAGGGGGTTACTTGGGAGGATTCCATACAACGGTCCCAGAGGAATGAGGGGTCCAAAAGATCCAGTTGCTTTTCAAGGATCCTTCTAGCTGACATGCAGGAGGTCAAGCAAAGGCCTGCATGGATGAATAGTGAGCTTCTGACAAAATTCAAATGTAAAACAAGTAATAAAAACAAAACCAAAAACATGGGTGGTTTGTCCAAATTCCCTGTATTGTCACTATAGATAGGAAGCATGATGCCTTGCTCCTCTTTAACAACTTACAGCAAGCCTCAAATCCAGCAGTAAATTCTATCTCAGACAGTAGCTGACATGATATAACCATGTTGCTCCTGTTACAGAGCTGTCATGCAGCATTAAGTCTGTCACTAGTGCTTTAGAAGCATTTATAAAAGCCATGCTGTTACTGTTGCTATATCATCATCATGGTTTGTGAAGACTCCTCACATCACAGACACTGAAATAGTGAAAAAGTTTGCACAAAACCATTAAATGTTAAAAAAGTTGCATCTATTCTTGCAATTGAAGTACTTAGTCCTTAAAATACAGGGAAACTGTGCAGTTCAGTCTATGTCAAGTAGCTGTTTATCAAGTTATAGTTATAAAGAAATAAATTACTGTTTCCTTACTTTGTATGTCAGCTCTGCTTGTAAGTTTTTCCTGCCTCCCTCATGCATAGCAATTCCTTTCATTTTCATCCACCTAATTTTGTTTAAGTCAGGTGACCTTGAAACGAAAGTTTTGACATGTAGTAATGGCAGATAATCCACTTCACACATTTGGAAATGTTTGTTTAGTTTCATTACCACTAAAATCCCTTAAAAATAGAAGAGAAAGAGGAAGTATTATAAGGGGTATATCTTTTCTGCAGTAATTAAGGATCCTGTTCTTTGTTTTGAGAATACCTGAGATGTTCAGAATCAGAGCCTCATTTAGTAGTTTGAAAAGGACATCACGTGATAATCTTAAAAAAATTAGAAATAAGTGCTTTGTATTAAAAGTACATCTATTTTTGTAGTCAGTCTTGAAGGCCTCAGATACCTAGGACAAGCAGTGTGAATACCTGGACTATCCATAAATGCATGACTATTCCCTAGAAACAGGACAATTTTTTTTTTTCCAATGTAGAACTGCTTTCATCTGCAGTGTTTACATACAGGTTTCAAGCACTTGTGCCAGTCTGTCCTTAAGTTCAATGATAGACAACTATCAAAGCAATGGAAAGTATTTGAAAAAACAGCTTTTTTTCATTTAGACAACTTAACTCCTTTAACCTATATTTATAGGTTTCTAGCTGATTTTTTTAAAATTAGATCTATGCAGAGGTTGGGTTCTAACTGTACTGTAGCTCAGGTAGCTCAGGTTCAATAAGCAGCCTGAGTACAGGCAAGATAAGAAAAAGAAGGTATAAAAATAAACTGCAATGACCCAATCCTAATGTGAATAAACACAACCTATGACCTCCACAGTCTGGAGCTTTGAATCTGGGTCCCATCTGGAAGACAAGAGAAGGGGTCAAATGTCCCGGTCTCTACCTGCCTAACACAATTTCTTTGCTGCAGTTGGGTTGATTCAGTGGTCACATGCTTTGCCAACTTCATCTAGCACCACTGAGATCATGTGAGTGAGCCTGGAGATAGTGCTGCACTGGAGAGACCTGCTGCTACACTCTAAATACACCCCTGGCTGCAGAACCCTCTGTTTTGCAATTTGGAAGTCAAATTGCAGAGCTTAGCTAAAAGCAGCGGTTAATAACCTGCTCTGACATCTGCTGTCACTGAGCAGGCTAAGGGATAAAGTTCACAATGAAGAAACACAGAAACCAAACACGTACCAAATTTTTCTTACAGACCTACAGAAATTCTAATACTGTTAATGTGTACACCAAATACCGTAGATAGAGAAGAAGGATTAGTCTGGGAAAAGTCTTTGCCTGAGGAAAGTTGTTCTTTCATGTAAATTTCTCAAGCTAAGTCTTGTTTCTTCAAGCACCCATCAGTAAAGTAGTACCAGTTAATGGCTGGGGGGTTTATTCAGTACGAATGATTATCTTCTGACAAAAAGAAAGTAAAACTAATGACTGGTCTCGATAAAGGCAGTGATTTGGGGTAGGGTGACTGGAGTCACGGCCCATTTCCCACCCTGCAGCCACACTCCGGCGCTGCCGGCCCTGCCGAGCACCACCACAGGGCGCTGGCAGAGACCACAGCACTGACAGGAGCTGCAGGAGGGCATCTCTGAGGTCCCGTTCAACCCAAACCATTCCACAGTTCTCCAACACTGCCTGCAGAATTACGCATGGCAAACAGATCAGCATGAGAATTCATAGCCCCGATATAAAAGTCATAACACCAGAACAAAACCAGCATCACCTGGCACATGTTATGAAAAACCACACGAGACCGTCTAAAGCATAAGGAAGCATTCAGTACCTTTGATTCTCCTAGGAAGGCACATTCTTGCTTCTTTCACTCCTACTGCTTTCCCCACCACTCCTTCCTCTGTTTTCTCAGATGCTGTAGTAAAAACTTGAATCAAGCAATAAATTAGTTGCAAACTTTTAGACAGGGAACTTGTTTTATTGACTCTGCTGGGAGATGTTGAGCAAGGGGGCTTGAGAAGGAATAGGTTTGTAGTACTTATGGAAAATGAGAGTTTTGGCAGAGCTCTGCACCCATTAACAGTCCATGGTAAGGGCCTTAAGTTTCAAATAAAGGACAAGACAAAGCTTAATTGGAGATGTCGGTAAGGATTCTTACAGTAACTGCAGCCTCTCTGTGCACTCGGGGCCCTGCCATGAACCATGTCTTCCTTCACCATGAGAAATCCTCTGGAATTACTATCCTCCTGATGAAAAATATTAACTCCAAAATTTTGCTTTGAGTGGCTCAAGTGTAATCATTAAACAACCAGATCATCTCTGAAATCCTCTCAGAAAGAAAATTGTCGTAAAAAGGTCATTGAACATAGGTTTACCTTTAGAAACATTAATAACAGCAGCTGGGATGAAGACTTGGGAAATTACTTATTTCCCATTAGTAATGATCTGCTTTGCATCAGAGAATGCAATTTTTAATCTTCAAGGTACTTTGTAGTAAGCAATTGTTGTGATGAATAAGCTACAGAAATTCTTGAAAACAGTTTGTCCCAAACTTTGTAAGGAATGTTTTTTTTTGACATGGCTGTCTGTCTGAGGGATAGCAACTGCATTAGAGATGTGCTCAGACTTTTAAAGAATTTTGTGAATTTATACACCTATCAGTAGCTTTGTCCTTTGGTTGGAGAGGTTTTTATTTTTAATTTTGAGTCAATTCTTCAGCTAAACATAAATGTAGAGCCATCATTGTGGAAGATGTAATGCACTAAATAAGATCTCCTGGGGCCTATATGGGAAAAAGAAAAAAGGAAATGTGATTAAAAGGAAATTCAGACAGATTGTTAAGAAGCTGGCAAAATAAAGAATCTTACGGTATTCCTGAACTAATGTTAGAAGCTTGGGAGAACATCAGAAACTACTACAGATTTTCATGAATAAACATAATTATAATTGGATTGACAGACAATGTAGAACGAGCTTCACAAGTGAAATGCTCATCAGTGACACCCTGTACTCTCGATCCAGACATGGCAAAACTCCTGTGGAAGCAGCAGGCCTAGCCTGTTATACACTGGAGCCACAGAGTAAAGGGTCATCCCTGAATACATATCTAGGAAACATGATGTGACTTCACATGAGATGTATTGATTTGGAGGCTCATTGTTCTTCAGATTTAGTTTGTTTCTCACTTTTTAGTGGCTCAAAATCATATACTTAACCCAATATCACTTTAGGACCCTGTTCATTAGACTGAATGCATGAGATTCAAACAGATCATGCTCAGAATTACTTCTATATAATTGTTCATGGGTTTTATGTTAAAGCTACTATGAAAAAAAAAAAAGCAAAAGGTAGTCAAAAGATAATGTGACTTTTTAAAACTTGAATGTTGCTTTTTTTGGTGCTCTTTCCTCAGAAGTTATGAAATGGTTCTCCTTGTGCACCCATAGAGAGAAAGGAGCTGATACTGATGTCCATTAGAGGAAAGAGAGATGGAATGGAAACATTTATATCCTATTTAACAGAAGTGCTTGGCTGATCTACCTACACTGGCCAGCCAGCACAGATGTAACTGAGCTAGTCATACCATAAAGACAGCAGGTAAAATTAAGGTATATTTAGGATATGCTGAGTGCTGGGCTATTTGGGTTATATTTACAAATTGTGGTGGACATTGGAGATTCTGGTAGGAATGAGGCAAATAAATGTCTTGGAGAAGATCAGAGTTCTGCAATGGATGTGCTATATGGACCTGTGGCAACACAGGATTATTGCAAGAGTGCATGACTACATCATAAATCCACGGAAAACCATATTTTAATATGAATTTTCAGTTTTTAAGACAGCTTATTCTGCTCCTTAGGATTTATAACTAGCCTTTGAAAGTAATTTTTTAACTGAAAATTGCCACAAATATTAAGTTTTGTTGTTCTAGGTCTTGTAGGAAGACATTGCAGGAGCTTCCACCATTTTATTTTGAAATATCATACCTTAACTGAAATAGTAAGGAATTGTATCTTTAAAAAGGTAGCTTTCCTCCATGGTGTCTTTTGATCATAGTATTTAAGAAAACACATATTTAGTTGTAAAAGAGTTTGGCTTCAAATAAGTTTTTATGACTGAATTATGGAATGCATCCACAAGTATTTAAATTTTTAAATTATACTCTGGTTTTTATATCAGTGGTCTTCCATACTAGTTTTTGTAGCAAAATGTTTTAGAAATATGAACATTCCCCAAAAGCTCCATAAAAGATCACAAACTACATAAAAGCTTCCAAATTCTTACTACATATATGCACCATTACACAAGAAAGCTACTGATGTTTGACTTTAAAGGAATCATTTTGTGCATGGATGATGACTCCCCAAATGTCCTCCATAATTACTTTAAAAGAGGTAAATAGTTGTCCTTATACTTCTTAGTGCTTTAGAACTTGGAAAATCTATTGCAAAATGAAATGTCCATCAATTCAAATAAGTATAGCAACAAATCAATCTCTTTTTCTCTTAATTTCTATATTAAATGCAGTTGCACATAGAAGAAAGCTTAGTACTTCATCAAGCATTTTGAATATATATGCATGCAGAATAACGAGAAAAGACCAAATTACAACTTAGAACACATTTTTATAGTAATAACCTATGCCAAATGGAGAGTGTCTTTTCTATGTAAACAAAAAAAAAATCTAAAACTAGTATGTTACTGTAGTACTGCTGTTGCTATGGATGTTCTGAATGTCTTCCTTAACATCTTTATCTAGTTAAGACACACTACTAATATACAAGGACAATATAAGGACATATGAATTCGTTAATCAAAATCACAAAAAATACTAAATTATTTTTATAAGTGTGAAGTGGTGGGCTTTTTTTCCTTTTTTGATTTGCTTTTCTGTTACTACATCATTTCTTAAAGCTTTCTCTTTGACCACAAACAAAAAATCTTTATGTAAGTGTGGCGGTTTCAAGAAAATCAAGATAATAAAAGCCCCAGAAGTCAGACTAAAGTACCATAGACACATGTGATACTAATGAGAAACGTTTATTCTGCCATAAGTGTTTGGATTGGAAGTATCAGAAAAATGGGGAAAAACCCAACAACAAAACAGTTTTAAAGTATGAAAAGGGGCACCCCCTGCAGAGTTTCTTGCACTTTTGATTCCTTTAAGCTATTAGATGTAGTGCTCTGGTGACCTTTGAAGGTGTCTGCCAGCACCAAGTCTCTGCTAGTCCGTGGAGATTGGCCTATGACTTCAGAGGTGAAAATGAGCTGAGAGGCTTCTGCAAATCTATCTTTAGATGTTTCAGTTAATTATTTGACTGCCACACACTACAGAGCATCCCAGAGGCTGGAGGACAGGGTAGCAGTGCTGGATGTATGTTCCTGAAGGACACTGCCTGTTTGGTGCTGCTATCAGCAGGGGCTGGATGGAGGCAACAGGTACCCTTTAAAACTCTTCAAGTAATTTCATGGAGCTGGGTATTCCAGGGACATAACAGCTGTAACATCAAAGGCTGCACACAAATGGAGGACGTGGAAACGCTCCCAAGGTTGGTAAAGAAAGCAGATATAAAACCAGACAGCTATGCATCTTGAATATATCTTAACATGCATCACCCAGTTTAGGTATCAGCCAAGAAGTCCCTCCTCTGAGATAATTATACAGGGTGTCCTTAAAGTAGCTTCTCTAGTGTCTAATAATATCTGCACCTACACGACAACTTTTCCTTTAACAAGACCACTGATAAGATTTGCTTATTTTACTTGGCCATTTTCCAACCCTTGTAGGAACATGTTTATTTTTAGAACTATGGTCCTAAGTTAATTTGGTTGGAATTAGCCAAAGGGCTCAAAGGCGTTAGTGGAGAACAGAGAGATAAACATGCATGTGTGCATGCATTCAACACACACACATATTTGAGCCCACACAGGCATTTTTTTTATCTTATAAAAACCAATTTGAAAATACAATTTAAAACACACCCTTCAGCAGTAATCTGCATGTTATACAACAACAAATACATTAAGTACAGCTGACACTCTATTTGGTTTGGAAAATTTCCCTCATTCCTCATAAAAACCAAAATTGAACTATAGAATTAAGCTTATGTAGGAAAAAAAGATTATTTTTATAGCCCCAGCAAAATACTTTAACTATATGTAAGTCACAGCATAATAAAAGATTTCCTATTTGTCAAGTAACAGCACGGTGGTCTGTAACAAATACTAATATAATATAGCATGTCAGAGATCAAAGCCTCAGTCCTAAAAGATACAGAATAACTCATGAAATCATAATTACTGTTTTGATTTAATGCAGGCAGTTTGCTTAAAGCAGTTTTTAAAGATATGCAAGCATTTCAAAGAAAACAATTTTCTAAAAGCAAAACAGGAAATAATCTGGTTCCCTGTCCTTCCTCTTCTTATTTTATGGCACACCTATTTTTGATATTATATAAAAAGACCATATCCAACCAACTAATTCCCTCATCAAAATTTTCCTTCAGTACTGCTGTCAACTGCATCCTATTGAAGTGGAAATAGATTTCTTTAGCACAGGTCTCCTGCTTTGTGCTTAGTATCATATAAGCTATAACATGATTAAAATGCGCAGTCATTTAAGATGCAAAACTCAAACTCACAGTTTTGCAGAATCAGGTCATGATTATACAGTCTGTTTAATGTGATTAAATCCTGCTGATTACATGCAAAAATGGGTGCATGTGCTCTTTGACTTGCCTGACTGTGCCTGCTCAAAAGCCTCCCTGCTTATAGCAGCACTAAGGAAGATGCTGGGAGTGAGCAGCTGGGCACATGAGGAGACAGAGTCAATTTATGTCAGGTTGACATGAGTGTGAGCCATCACTGCAGCCTCTTATTAGCCAGCCAGTATAGCTGGAGTTTTGCTTATTTCTATGAAGAATTTCATACAGTTGGGATACTTTAAAAAAGTGAATTTTCCTTGTAAATGTTGCCATTTTTAGATAAACAACTTAAAAATTATTTATTATGAAGGAAGTACATTATTAGCTATTCATTAGTTCAACCAAAGGATTTTAACGTGAAAACTGTCAAATCAATGCTAATGCCTACACACCTCAAAAACTGACCTTATGACATTTTGTGGTCTGCATAATGAGCTGTGTTTTACCTTGTTTTTGAAGGGAAAGGTCTACCCACCAATTCTGGTGAAGTCAGTGAAGATCTTAAACCTATTCCTTCCTTAATAATCTAGAAATATACATAATACATAAAAACTGGTAGCAAAAATAAATTTGAGGTTGTGTCATTCACAACAGTAAGTATAGTCCTACACATTAAAACTGAGACTATAGGAAAAAGATGTAAGGGACCTTGTATCTCTGCCTAGAACCCTGGGAGTTCCAATCAGTAATCACACTAGTAGGCACATGCACCTGAGCCAACAAAATGTTATCTTAAAAACAGCTCAACTCTTAAAATTAAATGTCATTCCTAATTGGAAAACAAATCACAAAATGCCACTCAAACTATTTCATTCTGTATGTTTAAAAAGATTTTTTTTGCATCCCTTTTGCAATCTTTTAATCAGCAGCTGTGTACTTTACATATATGATGAGTGTGTTAGCTCCAAAGAAAAAAAAAAGGAAAATGTTCCATGGAAATAAATGTAGTTTTGCTTTCTCTAGCTTCAATGCAGGACTAATTCATTCTATATTCATTTCAATTCATTGTAATTCATTCCACAATTGAACCTGCTCTAGATATAACATAAAAGTTTAGGAAACAGTTTACAAAGGCTTTGCCAACTTCTGTGTAACTAGCTTAGTCCCAGCTATGTGGACCCCAATGAATAAATGCAATTCTATTCACATCTCTCACCTAAGGTAAGGAAAGTATTTTTCCTTATCCTCACAGAAATAAATGTCCTTGTGGAACAGAGCTCTGTCTCTCTATAGTTATTTTTGGACAAAGACTGCTAAAGAGGTCTTCTGTGTCCTGGAAATCTCCAGATTTTGGAGAAGAAGACGGATCACATCTTTTAAAATATTAATCTGCTTGTGGAGCACTGTTTGGAATAGAGCTACCCAGTCAATAGCAGGTGGCAGAAGATGTCTAAATGTGAATTGGTCACAATCCTACACACACTTTAAGATATTTGTGTTAAAGTATAAGTTCTGTGCATTGAGTGATTATAAAAGCTCTTTCAGTAGTAAAATTAACAGATGCAGAAGTTTTTGAAGGCTTAAAGCATTAGGAGTAATCAAGATGGAGAGGTTTGAATCCAGAGGTACCTGTATCACAAACTAGAAATGCATTTTTTCTGTTTACCCGGTTTTCTAAGGCTTTAGGGTTCACATAAGTAAGCATTTCTGTTCCAAGAGGAAGGATGAAAACTTGTTCGCCTACAGCAGAATCTTTCATGATCACATGGCTCAGGCACATGTCTTCACAAATGGCAGCTTTAGGTCAAGCAACAAAACCAACCCCAGAACCTGCTATAGCGGTGAACTCTATTTGATTTTTCCATTTGAAGCTGTTTCATATTTACTGAAAATCTATAGAGTTTAAAGTTACAGAGCAAACATACCCTTTCCCCATTAGTGAGACTATCCTATCCAGAAATGCTTTTGGTAGCTACCATCAGCCTTATCCCAGAGCACATTTCCTCTCAGAGATAGAAGCTCTTTGGTTTGAGGGTGAGGCAGAAGATGGATGAATCCTGGCAGCCAGCTCACTCCCCTGGGATGGTACTTTCCCCAGGTGGCAAGCAAAAGACAATATTCATGCTGAGCTGTCAGAGAGGTATTTCTGAAAGGAATATGGCGTTGTTGCCACACCAGGGGCTTAGGAACTGAAGGGAAGCACATCTCCCCTATGAAAATGGAGAAACAGAATTAAATATTACATCCAGATATTGCAGGGTGAAGAACAAAAGAAAAAATAAAAATGGCACTGAGTGAGCAGAGAAGCTACAGATTGATGAACACTAGTCTTTGCAAGGAAGATGTTTATTTTCCACAGCTGGATGTAAATGGGATTGTAATTCTATTTTTATTTTTTTAATCTTAAATTTTCTTAACAAGTATGTTACTCTAACCTAGTTTTGTTTCTTTCCCCTGATATATATTTTCTAACTGTGTGTTCACTGGACTGCTCCAGAAAGAAGCAAGAAAAGATCTAGTGCAGCTGATTTATGTTTTGTAACTGGAAAATATTTGTTCCAGCCCTGTTCTTTGTCACTTCTGTCAGATAATTTGCAACTTAAATTAGAGGTGCTCTTTGGTTTTTAACTCTGGCAACACCTGAAGGCATTACATAAGTTTTTAATTGCTTCGTGTATTGAGGAAGAACTTCATGTACCTAATTGTTTCTAACTGGCAAGTTTATAATTTAATAGGCAGATAAAAATTCAAAATAACAATGTTCAGATCAGTCATATATTAGGCTTGGACAGAGCACATCTTTTTTCTTTTCTCACCTCCAAAGCACTGATGAGTTTGGAGTAAATCAGGCCTTTTCTGGCAGTTATCTGTGTAAATCCAAAATCTCCATCACTATGATGACTAAGCAGATCTAAATTTCAAGTCCAAACTGCATTGCAGATTCCTGTGCCTAGTTGTTAAAGAGATTTTAGCTTAGGTTTTTACTTTGCAATCTCAGCTTTGACTCCAGAGTAGTCTGGGTCAAGTGATGTTTATATTCAGTGTTTTCAAATAAAATCCCTGTGATTGTACTTTTGGTTTGAGACTGTGTTTTGACTGCAGCATCTGTACTGCTTGTAATATGGACATAAGTAAACCTGAAGTACTGTATTCTCAGTAAGAGAATCACTGAAGAAAAAGTGATATCCTTTGTTAAATCCACTGACATCAAGGAGAAAGGGAAAGACTAAACACACATTTTAAGCTTACAAATACTTTTCAAGTTGGCATTTCCAGAGGAACTATTTTAAGAAAGAACAGGAATTATCAGGAAATTATGGGATTTATCATGGAAAATTTCACTGTCCTACTTTAGGATATGCCTTTGCTGCAAGGATTAATGCCCAGGTGTGTGAGTCACTCTGCAAAATCCTAAGATTATACCTTTACTGAACCTTCGTGACCTTAGATGTATTGCTGATGTCCTCACGTCAGCAGGAGTGGCATACATGGTTCCAATTCTTTCACAATAAACTGTGGAGAAATGAGTCTGTCTTTATGGCAACTGGATGTAAATTGTGAGAAAGGACAAGTGGCATTTAGTCCTCCTGGTAAACTGAAGGAAGAACACACACAAGCAGAGATTTAATTTTTTTTTGTCAAACTGTAACAATAGGGAAAAACCACCCAAAACAGAAAACCAAACTTGTGAAAAACTTAAGGAGAAGAACAGAATGTCAAAAATAAAGCCAACAAACCATAGAAACAGTTAGAGGATCAAATCTTTATTCAGGGACACATCTTGTATGAAAAATCCACCCAAATGAAATTCTTCGTAATGGCCTCTCTGACTATGTGTCCAAAAATGAGGAAGAGGAGTGCCTGAGGAACAGGTTTTTCTGGTGAAGGAGGGACTTGGTAGTCCTTGTAACACATGAAAAATAATTTGGCATTGACACAGGACCAGTTTTTAACGCTCCTTCAGGGGAGCAGACACTGATTTTTGTTGTAATGTCCACAGGGGAGAGTGTTGTGAGAGTCCCAGATAACCAGAGGAAATGTTGTTATTCAAATAGGCAAAGATTGTTGTACTCCTCTGAGCTGCCTCTTCCTAATGCATTACAAGCAGCATTTTGTTTCAGGTGTTTGGACTTACTGTGGCTGTTTCCAGTGGTTAAATTAAATCTCTACATTTTGTAGTTGCATCAGTGTTTGTTAAGAAAAGACTGTTGTAAGTGGGCTGCAAAATAAACAAGCAGAAGAATGCAACCAATTTCCAAAGTGGCTTCAAAGGTCTAAAGCTTCAACTCTGAGAGCACATCCAGTACTGATAAAGTCCTTCACACATAGACCAGCTGCAAACATCAGTGGTGCACAATGGAAGGAAAGTATAATAAGCTCTCCAGTATTCTCACAGCTTTTGCCAAGTCCTGAAAGTTTACTATAACTTACAATATTTAGCCTCTTTCTTATAGTTTTTGGAGCCAAGACATTTATTGCCAGAGGAAATAAGCTTTTAAAGGATTTTGTAGTGTTTATGATTGCAAAGCAAAGCCTGGAAATACGACTTGACAATTTCTTACCGGTTCGGGAAACACAGAAAATGTAAACTTTCAATTCCAATGTCATGATTTTAGAGCCTGGCTAATGGCTCTGAACACCTGAGGTTGCTGATACTGCAAACAGAATATTTATTTACTCATAGCTGTTAGATTCTTCTCATTTTCTCCCCCACATCCATCCCCTATAAGCAGATTACCTGTCCTAGAAATTTTGTTGATTATGGATTAAACCTTTACGACTCAGTGGAAAACATTGCTTAAAGAAAACAAAGAAAAAGTTTTAGAATCACTTCTAAAGCCCTTCTGGTCAGATTTTTCTAAAAAAATACATTTCCTAACAAAGAACCTTTTGCACCATATGTTAACTGCAGTACTCTTAGTCAGGCTTCTCAGTATGCTGTCTTCATCTGGATTTATGTAAAGAGGACATAATAGACACCAATTTTGCAGAATACAAATACGGTAAATGATGCCAATTTTTTTAATGTGTAATGAATAACTTTGCTTTCTATTTGTTGGTTTTGGGGTGGGTTTTTTTTGTTGTTGTTGTTGGTTGGTTGGTTAGTTGGTTTTTTACTAGCTAGTAGTCTTTTTAAGTGGATATTTTCTCCCTAAATGTTTTAGATTCAACTTATTTTGTGTTCTTTGTGTCACTGAATATCTTAATTTTGGTCTTAAATCACAGCAAAATTCTGTATTGTTGTAACAATCACAGTGCCAGTATCACTGTAATTGCTACTGTAGTAGTTCGTAACCTGAAAATTCAGGCCCAAACTCCTGCTTAGGACCTACACCTAACATCTGGAAGGATAACTATGATACAGTGATGCAAACAAATTCTTCTTACCAGAAAAGTAAACTGAGTCCACTGCAACACCATCACCAAACAAAACTAAAACCCATGTACACAAATTGTTTGCAGTACATTCTAAAATTGCACATATGTATGCTTGAGAGAATACCAAAAGCATCCTTTTGAAGTATCCTTTTGATACTTTTTAGCCTGATGGGCCGGTCACATAGGCTGATCTGCCTGCCAGATACACTGAGGGGTTCAGATCTCAGAAGAGAAACCATCCAAACCCTTTTGCAATAGGTAGTTGTTGACATCAGATCAAGCTTGGGTAACAGCAAATAGTCTGAAGAGCAAAAGAAATATCTTTAAATCACAGATATGCTTTCATGACCCTTCACCCACTTGAAAGGAGTGGGATTGTTTACCATAACATAGAATAAAAATTCAATTTAACAGTTTTTGCTGCAAATGATCATATAATTCAGATAAAGAATTGCACTGGTTGTTTCCAAAGGAATTTTAAGAATTAAGGTGACTTTTCTAAACAGTTTGTTGCATTCTACCTTACTTGCCTTTGAATCAGCAATGTACAAATAGCATAGGAACCCTTCTGTTTGTGTGCAGTATTTTCACAGAAAATCCCCAGCCAAAAGCTAAGCAGCTGATGACTAACATCTATGTTACAATTCTGATATTACTCTAGTTCTGATAGACTTCTGATAGACTTCTAAAAAAGAGATCATAATTTTGAAAGTTCTATTTGTATTACAAACATAGCTTATCTTTATTCCAATACTTAGACAACTAGGATTAAGCTGCTAAGGCAAACGGTGTCTGTCTAGCATGTCTAGCTGCAGACAGTTGTTTGAATACAAAATGTTCACTATAGCAAAGATGTAAGCTGGTGAGAGCTTTAAAAGAAATTTCAGCCTCCCGTAAACAATTCTGAGAACATGAACATTGGGGAAATATTGCAGCCTTATTACAAAGGATGAAGCAGGAATTAGGGCTGATGCTTCTTCAGTAATTATTTATCTAATGCCCAACATCCACATCATATTGCTTTGAGTGGCCCTTTCACATACACCCTTGCACCATCTGTTTGTGATGAACCTCAGGTGAATGATGAAAAATCTTAAAGTGAATGAGATATTTAATTGGAAATTATACAGCTGTGATCTTGAACAGAAACAAAACTTCTGATAAGGCCACTCAGAGCAAAGAGCTTAGAACTGGCAACATCCTGAAATAACGGAATATTCAAATTTTACATAGAAAAGATACTTTGAGTTCCCCTTTCTGTTACATTGCTATGTAGACTTTTGGGGTCATGTGACCTTGTTTGAACTGGAATGGAATGCAATCACAGAGAAATGCTCTTGAGCAGTTAAGACAAAACACTTGAAATATTTAACGACTACAAATTCTTCAGATCTTCTCCACCCAACCTTCTCCCCCAGTAAAAAGGGTGAAACCCAAACTGAGCAACCCTATGCAAACTCTAACTATACTGCCAGCTTGAGCTACAGGCAACTTAAACAAGAGAACAGAGGCCAAACTTTGGTTTGCATCAGTTGTTATGGACAATCAGAACTAATTAGAGGATTCAGAAATAATTCTGCAAAAGACCTTTCTAGATTGTAAAGAAAGGTATAGAAGTTCAGGCTTGCTGATGTTAGTCTTGTAGCCACTTCCATCAAACTGTTTTGTAAAGCAAAGTCGGTCTGTTGTTCTTTCAGTCTGTCCCTCCCCCAACCCTGCCTGCAGTTTCCCCTTTCCTTAGTCTTCACTTGTTTTCTTGTACAGACCACAAAAACATATCCTTTTGCTCTCCAAATACAGGCTACTGCTCTTTCAGAGGTTATCATGATGGCAATTAGGTCACCAATTTCATTTTTCATAAGCTGGTGAGCTAACAGTTATTTAGGTTGTGGAACTGCCCTCCTTTCAGGGCTGGAAAATAATTTGCACTCCTTTGTGCTTCGCTGCAAGTTGGCACAGTTGCTCTTTTATTGCTAAATCCCGCTTATGCCCCTGCTTCTGTGCGTGTTGTGTCCTCCCCCTCACAACTACATTTTTGTTTCTTAACTTAGTGCACTTCTTATGCTTTACTTTACAAAACCTTTATAAACTTCTGGATGTAGAACCTGATGGTGGTGGACAGCCCCATGGCTCCCAGTGTCCCCAGTGGGATTTCAAAATGTGGATCTAGACCATCAGACCACTCCTCTAGCTTATAGTGAAAACTGTCATAAGTGCAAAAAACACTACAAGGTGTTGACAACAGGTTGGAGTTTCATAACTAGGAAGGAATTCATAGCCATCAACTTTCAGGTACTCCTTGTAGATGAACTAAACATTTGTCTAGGTCTAAGAGAAAAAAATTCTGTGAGTATTTTAAGGACTGAGTGCAAACACTTTCTGCCAGGTTTGCCTTTGACTGCAGATATAAATACTTGCCCTAACACAGTTCTTCACACTGTGCTTTGTGGGCTTGTGCAACTGATATGAAAAATAAGGCATGTGCTGCTCTGCCTGGATGAGTGTGGTGCTAACGTGGCTGCCCTGCTCTGTTAATATGCTGGCTTGTTGCAGTGCCCGTCCCGAGCTGTATGTAATGAACGCAAAAGGATGACATGGATAAACTCCCTTACAGATGACTCATCAAGTCTAATGGAATTATTGTCACTTGAAGATAGGCTCAGGGAAACAAGTGCTAATGCTTCTAATGCTTCTGGCCTACCATGGATAATTCTTTCAGTCTCTGTTGAACCCGTATTTTCAGACCTGTTCGCACTGATTTAGAAACACCTTCCTTCCTAGGGGGAAAAAAAATATACATTTTTTCAGTTTATTACAAGAATGGGAACTGGCAACATAACTGCTGATTTATTTTCTCTTCCTCCCAGCAGCTTTTCAAGAATTCCCTGATATCATCCTCATCCCAAACTGCTGCCGCTTCTCACCTCTCCTTTATGAGGCTGCCTCTTCTTCTGCCTTGAGTCTAAGTGGTCCAGTCCTTCCTTACAGCCTCACTGCTTGCTATTGCAATTACACTGCCTTTCCCTTTTGAAGCTGAGATGATATTGACCAAAAATTAGAACAATGGATTCTAGCATCAGTAACAATTTGGAAGACTATTAAGGCTGTGCTGATTGTTGTAAAATCAGAGAACAGTTTTCAGCAGAAGTCTGGTGGGTTTATTCCAGCACTACAAGAACAGAAGGTGCTTCCCAGACTGTTATGCTGTTGGGCTGCCAAATCCCAAGCAGAAGTAGGGACAAATTCAAGTACAATGTATTAATTGTGACATCATCTTGCTGGGAGATTTGTGTCAGATTTGCTCTTTTACATCTAGCACACTTAGGATATATACATCTTTGCAGTAAGCTGTCAAAAGATATTAATTATTTTGAAACCCTTAACTGCTATAGCTGAACATACAAGGTAAAGAGATATAGTGTCTAGAAAGTTTGTTTTTCTAAACTATTATCTTGGTTCAATTACTATTATTTATATAGATTCATAAATATAATAGATTTTATATTTAAAAGTATAGTAATATTTTTAATCCTGCTCAACCCTTACATTTTATGAAATAGGTAATTTATCTTATCAGTTCATGATATGGTGCCTTGCCCAGAGGACATATTTATTGGCTCAATGACGTGTCAAGCAGTAGGTGCTTTAAGTATTTTGACTCTATTTCCTATTTACCTAAGTATGTGTTGAAGTTTTTTCATAATTACACACTACTGATCATTTACAGATCACTATTTTATGGGTATTTTATGGGTACCTTCAGGATTTCCTGTAACACAGATCTGAGCACAGGGCATTATTTGCTTGTCTTGAAGCACAGTGAAAGCCACAAATATGGATCCTAGCTGTGTACATACATGCCTGCCAAATAAGCACCTACAAAATTTTAGGGGACCAAAGCAATACAATGGAATTGGTATTTCACAACTCCTATTTCTCAATGGTTTTGAAAAAATTTAATTTATTAAGGTGGTGAAATGTCATGTGCAAGACCTCTGCATGGCACTGTTATTGACAATCCTATCCTGTAAAGTAGTTTGTGCTGTAAGATTTGGATTTTCGCTGAGGGATCAGCTTGGGGGAAAGAGTACTGCTAACATGAAACATTCAACATTATAGACTCAGAAGTAAAAAGCATATTAGACACTTAGAAAAATTAGTATTTTTTATTATTTATAAAAGGCAAATAAGCTATTATGAGTATCAAGTGTTTGCTCTTTTTGCTTCACATGACTAACAGCTGGGTATCTGACTGGGGAAAAACAGTTGTATGAGTAAAACTGAAACCCAGTAATATCACAAATAAAACTAAGAAGTGGTCAACCGTGAAATGTTAAGTATTTACCAATCCCTGGGAGAATTACAGAACTTCTACAAAACCCATCAGCCTTAAGAACTGCTTAATGCCCTTCGCGTTTCTGCAAGAAAACAGATTCTGCTTTTATTGAGGGAGAAAAAACACTGTAATTGAAGCTTGGTTTTCCTCACATTAAAATAGTCGTGTTGTTTTTCCTCCATCTTTCCTGCAAACCATTATCATTTCTTTGGTGTGCATGTTTGTGTTACGGGCAATGCAGGAAAAAATCCCTCTTTGTTTCTACTCTCTTAATGCACCTAAGGTTAACTGTGTAACTTAAAGTCCAGTGAAAAAGCAACCACACAAACAAAAGCCCAGAGAACAGTGCTTAAAGGAAGAGAAAGTTTTGGACAGGAATCTTTCTGTGTATTCAAATACTACGCAGAAGGGGCACATCACCCCAGGGCTCTCTGGGCTGGGGCAGACATGGCTCTGTTTCTGAGGACATGTGTTTCTGTTCCATACTTTATGCCATTAATTAACAACACTGTAGGTAACAGGCTTATAGAAGTTTCTTTCACAGAACCAATGAGTTTGGAAAAGACATGAGATCGTCGAGTCCGAACAATGACTGATCACTACCACGTCCAGTAGACCATGGCACTGAGTGCCACATCCAGTGCTTCCTTAAACACCTCCAGGGAGGGTGACTCCACCACCTCCCTGAGCGGCCCACTACAAAGTCTAAACACACTTTCGTGAAGAAATTCTTCCTAATATCCAACCTAAACCTTCCCTGGTGCAGCTTAAGACTGTGTCCTCCCGCCCCGCCGCTGGTTGCCTGAGAGAAGAGACCGACCCCCACGTGGCTGAAGTCTCCTTCCAGGGGGTTGTAGAGAGTGATAAGGTCACCCTGAATCTCCTTTTCTCCAGGCTGAACACCCCCAGCTCCCTCAGCCGCCCCTCAAAGGACTTGTGCTCCAGATACCACATGCGCTCTTTCTTAGCATCTAGAACCAAGAAAGACGCGCAACGCTGCACACGTCACTGGTGGATGAGAGATATGCTGCTGGGTCAGCAATTTAACAAAATATTTCCATTAGCGTCCGCAGCACAGTTGCCTGACACCGAAGAGCTTTAAGACAGGTCACACCAAGGGATATAGGGCAAAAAACCCGACCCGCAGTGTCGAGCTCTGTGCCTTGTGGCCGTACCCCGCCGAGGGCTGCTGGAGCCGGGGCCGGGGCCGGGGCCGGGGCCGGGGCCGGTGCGGGGCCGGTGCGGCCGGGCAGGCGCAGCGCGGGCCGGGCTGGGCGGGGAGCGGAGCGCCGGCCCCGGCAGGGGCGGCCCCGCTGGGCGGGCGGGGCGCGGCGGCGGCGCACGTAGCCGTCCCAAGATGGCGGCCGCTCCGGACCGGGCTGCGAGGGCGGCGGCGGGGCCGGGGCCGGCGGGCGGGCGCTGAGCGGGGAGGCGGCGGGGGCTGGCGGCGCTCGCCTCGCCTCGGCTCCCCGCGGGGTGCGGGGTAGCTTTCCGCGCGGCCGCCAGGCTTCACCATGCTGCGGGGCTAGAGCCGCCGAGGCGCCGCCGCAGCGCAGCGGGGTAATAATGTTAACAGAGGTAAGAGCGCTGCCGGCGAGGTGCGGGAGCGCGGGGAGCGGCTCGCTGTCCTCCGAGCGGACAGCGCTCAGTGCCGCGGCTCAGCCCTGAGCCGGGGCCCCCGAGGTGTCTCGGCGGCTGGCAGTTTCCCCCTCGGCCGAGGAGGGCAGAGGCGCTGGCCGGCTCGCCCAGGGCAGCTCCGGGCCCCTCTTATCAGCCTCCCTCCTCTCCCGGCGGGGAGGGACGGGAGCGCGGCGCTCCGGCTCCGCGGCGGAGCCCGGTCCGCCGTGCCCGCTCCGTGCGGCGGCTGGGCCCGGTGCCTGTTCCGACGCGGTCCGCAGACGGCCGGGCTGTGCTGCCCGGCGAGGGCCCGCGGGGCCGCGCTCCCGCGGCGGGCCCGTGTCTGCAGGTACGGAGCGCACCTGGTGAGGGGCAACCCGCCCCGGCCCTGGGCCGCGCCGGGGAGGTGCCCCCGCCTGGGCCCCGCACGCCCCCTCCGGCTTCAGCCCCTCTGGCCTTCTCCGCGGTGGCTTCGTAAGGGCTCCGTGTTTGTGTTCTACTTGGAGGGCTTAAACGGAGCGGTTCGGCTGTGCTTGCAGGAGTTTGTGTCAATAGCTAATCCTTAGAAGTTGGCTGCCCTGGTTCACCTCTGCCTGGTGGAGGGTTTTTGTCCCGAAGCAGCTCGGCTGTGAGGCAAGCAGGTATTTGAGGATCAGCGTGGGCGATAAATGTCTGCTGTGTCCAAAGGCATTCTAAAAGGTGGAATCTGGCAGTGCTTTCCAGTTGCTGGAAATTAGACTTTACCCCGTATTCTGTTTTGTCTACAAAGAGCAATTGATTTTCTATTTTTAATATGAACAAGGTGTCCTGAGTGCAGATACTTCTGCAACACAATGACTACATTACCCATGTTTTATAATTTTTCATTTTATTCTACAGTGGAGTTTATTCATCCAAAAGTGAGTTGTCCTAAGTCTTGCAGAGTAAAAGCTTGCTTCCCAACACCTGAACATTTCAGCTTTGCTTTCTTGAATGATATTAAACAGTATCTTAGACGTTTTAATTTGCATCAGTTCAAAGTTTTAGGGGATTAATAAAGCAGTTCTGTGGAGCCATGAGCTCTCAGATTTCCCCAGGAGGGTAAAATTTGCAGAATGAGTTAAACCGGTAAAAATGTATGACCTATTTTTGCATTGAGGGTATTTGGTAGGTGGTCAGGATTAATAAGCTGCAATAAAGAGAGTTGGTGAGTGTGATGCATAAGCATTAGCCATAGTAATTTAGATTATTTTAAGGGTAGCATAGAACATTCTGGGTCAGTGCCTCCTACTGGACTGTTTGTTCCATAGGATGGTGGCTGTGTGTGCCCATCCAAGACACTTTATCTTGGAACTGAAATTTGTTTTTTATAACAGTATTGAAATTCTGTAAATAGCAGTGTGGATGACAATCCATTGGCTTTTTGAGGTAAAGCTTAGTGATTTCATGTGTGATGACCAGTCATGACTCTTATCCTTGGTGTCAGGAGAAGAGGGCTCTGATGTTCCCTACTTTTAGTTTCTGTACCTAAGTTATTTGCAGACAAGATGCTTCAAGGTAAAGCATTCCATCCTTGGTCTCTGCCAAGGGGATGAATTTAAATTTTAAGAGAAAATTTGCAGGCTTTGCCTGCCTGAGAAGCAGTTGTGGGGAGTTCTTTGGGCAGTCAGACAGCTCCGGGCTGTCAGGAGTACCCATCTCAGGTGAACTGGAGGGGTCCTTTCCCAGTGCCCTTTTCTGGGTGTCCCGGTGGTCACTGGGTAGCTACAGCTGCCCGGGGAACCTGCACACGGTTGCACCTATGAAACCTTGCCACACTTTGGAGGAATATACAGATTTTTTCAAGTCTACTGAGACGTGATTTCTTTATATATGAAAATTGAGATTGACTTTATAGTGAACTGACATTAGAAGCAAAAACTACACCAGTTTTTGGTGCTGGGTATTTGTGGCCTTGTCAAGTTTGCTACTGTCTAGAGTGGCCAGAGTCACTTGAAATTTTTTTTTTTAGCCGTTAAAAATTTAGATCCATTTCCCTTACTATAACTGCTAGTTTTATAACTTAAAAATATAGAAAATATTTTTTCTTAAATGTGTTCAAGAATGAAGGGAAGGCAGATGGAGTTTTGCATGTATTGTTATCATGCAGTAACATAGTGTTGAGTTTCTCAAGGTCAGTTTCCTACATCCTTTGACTGTGTCTGTATATGCAGACACCAGCAGATTCGTTTCAGTTTTGTGTGAATGCAGTTAGGATTAGGACTCTGTAATCAGTAATTTCAGGGGAAGATCACACTTCCTGTCAGGAAAAAACACTCTGTGCGGTTTTTATTTGGCCCTTTCTGCCTATCTTCTTTTAGTTGCATTCAAAACCCGTGCTAATTTGATGCCAAACACATACATTTATTTATCTAGCTGGCAAATGCCATTTCCAAATCTTTCACCATGAAACTTATTTCTGCAGTAACGTTGAATACATTCTGTCGGGATGTGTTTAGAAGCCTGCTGTGATGGTCATTTCCCAGGTCCGTTGTGTTGGCCACTCTGTGCCTTTTCACTTGTTCCCCTTTCCTTGTTCATCAGATGTCTCCTCTTCTTTCCAGGCCAGTGTGGCCTGTTCCCGTGTGACTTAGTGCCTCAGCACTTTCTCAGCTGGTGAGGCCATGGCAGACACAAGTTGAAGTGATCTTTCTCTTGTCTTTTTGGACAACTGGCTTTGTCATGCTCACCTCTTGTGCAGTGGTAACTGTGCTGCACGGACTACAGGGAAGCAGTTGGTGTTTTACAGCTCTGGCTCTTGGTGGTCATTAGTGTCTTAAATTCTGATGGAACAAACATTCAGTAGGATTTTGACTTAATTTACAGGAAGTTTTGGATGTCTTTCAAATTGATGGCCTGTGTTGTCTGCATTTGCAGCCTGTGTCACCTCTGAAGAAGGCACTTTATCTCAGCTGAGAGCTAGGTTCCTTTTTTTTCTCCCCAGCTGCTTATTAAACTGCTTTGAGATGCTTAGGATGCTTAGGGAGGACTTCAGAATTCATCAGCAGCTAAATTTTTGACAACTTAATTCTCAGCAAGAGTAACTTGTTGCAGTACTAGTGACAGTTGAGAGGATTTTTGAAATTTGACAAAGCAGGAAAACTTTTTCTTATCCACAACTAAAAATGAGCTATACACTAAATGAGCTCTGATGTGTTGGTATTTCTTCTTAGTGCAAGTGGTCAAGATAATTCGGTAACTACATGCAGATTGTTTCCTTTCCATTAAACAATCTACATTTTGTTTATAAGAGAGGTTTAATAACCTTTTGTTGTTGTTAAATTTTGGTAACTACTAGCCACTGAGAACTATTTCTGAGCAAAATCGAGCAAATTAGCTTGATTTTTAAGAATAAAGTTTGACTTAGCAGCTTAACTTGCTCTAGAATAATAGTGAATAAGCCTTTCTGCAACAGTAGCACATTGTAAAGTATATTAGTACAGCTCCGAAAGATGCAGAACACAGTTAACTGCTTGATTAATGCTGTAGCATTAAATTTTTCTGTTCCTTGATTCATGTCAGTGGCAGGTTGCTCTGGTGCTTTATGTGTCTGAACTTTGTTCCGCTGGTAAAACCATTTTCAAATGTGTAGACATTTACCAGGGTGCTGACATAAATTAGTTTCCTGTCCTTTTGTGAAACTTGTGTGTTGGGGCTTTCTTTAGTGCCAGTGTTTTGCTAGATGAGATCTAGCTGGAGCATTAGTTGCAAGCCCTTGGGAGGTAAAAAGCCTCTTTCTCCTTCAGTATTTTCTGTCAATGAGGTTTCCCCTTCAGCTGGACTGTGTTGTGTCCCTAATTGTTCCTATTACAGCTCTTTTAATAACTCTGTAGTTTATGAAGTGTCAGTTGAAAGTATGTAAGAAATGCTAAAATTAAGAAAACTAACCTTTTGCAGGGAACAGTTATCGTATATTCCTTAGTACTTGTTTTGAAATATTTTGCTGGCTACTAGTAAAAGACAGTGTCTAAACATTCAGGACTATTCTTAGAGTGTACAGTTGGGCCTAAACTGCTGAGACCGAGTGCAGAGTTCTGCAAGAAAGCTAAAATGTCAGTCTGGACCATTCCCCAAAACAGCATGGAAGAAGAAAAGCATAGAGTTCCTTCAACAAAAATAGTAATAGCTTGTCTAGTTAGATAGCCGAAGGAGCTCCAAATGATGATTACCTCTGTCTGGTTGCACTCTAGGTAATTATCTCTCTTTTAAATATGTTTGACTCTTCTCCCCACCCTTACAAAGATGACAAAGCATGTTTTCTTTGAGCTAGCATTGGGAGAATTGCTATTATTAGAAAAGAGAAATCATTGATGTTTTATCTATGTTATTTGCAACAGTGCAAGAATTAATATTTAGATGTCTCACTTGCAATTTCCCCCATTGCTTGGTTGAGAATACCAAGGCTGAAATGATAGCAAAATCAATTGCAGTTGGCACTTGCAGTTATGTGAGCGAGAACTTTCAAGAAGTACAAGGCATTGTAAGCTTGGGCCTGATGCTTGTTCTTATGCCCACACCATGTAATGTCTGATTTCTGAATTAATAAAACACGGCATTATTTCATGATGTAAACATATTGACAAGTTTGAACACAAGCACTCTAACCTTGTTTACATAATTCCTGTGAAATCACACCTCATAATGATGATGGCATCATTGTGATTTACAAGTTTGAGGTGAAAAGGGTGTTTATTGGTACTGTGAGTAAGCATAGATTATAGATGTGTTCAGCCAGGGGGACTCCTTTTATAACTGCCGTTTGTTTTAGACAAGAGGTTAATTCCTACACTATCACAGTTTGGGAGGACCTGTTAAAGATTATTATTGCTCTGAAACAGGGGTAGCTGCAAAATCCTGAAAGAGTGGAGGTGGTTTTCTGAAGAAGTTGCCCTGTTGATTGACTTGATGTTCTGTATGGAATGGGATGTAGTCTCGATTGTGCAGTTAAAATGGTGTGAGCCAAATTTATTGCTGTATTCTAACACTGACATTTTACAAACATTTAAAAAATCCCACAGATTTTTAACTATTTTTTTTCAAGTGGGATGTTAGAAAAAATCAGGGGTTTCCTAGGATAGAATATGCAATTTGACTATAGTGGTTAGTACAGTAGTTTATTTTGGAGCTGTTTTGCCAGTGACACTGAAATCTTTTCAATCCTGCTGTTTTGCCTGTTTTCTCAGACAGTGAGCACAAGACTAATTTGATTTGAACCTCACTGGTTTGTCAGTCCACTAGTTGGCATCAGGAGATGGAGATAAAATCATCTCTGCTGGCTTGAATCCCATTAAATCCCTTCATGCATCAGATGGGCTTGTATGATGTCCTTTCTTCAACTTCACTTGGAAGGATTTTTTGATAATAAGACATACTAAATTTCAAGAACTTTTTCTTTATTTCATAGGTAGAAGTAGCATTGTGTGTGTTCATGTGACGGCTCCTATGGCCTAATTAAAAATTCACAGGTACCATTGATGTCTGAAATGCTTAATTCAGTATCCCATTGTGGTTGGAGTTCTGAGTAGGAGGATGAGCTTTGCACACATTTTCTTTCCAAGAATGTTCATAAGTTTGGGACCATGCTTTGAAGAGTATTAACTGCTTAAATACAGTTGAGCTTTGGTTACAATGTGTTCTTTTTATCTTTTATGTCTGTTCCTTTGCCATTCTTCCCTTAATCTCATGCTTCTTGGAGGAAAGGGGTGATCCTGGTTTTATTTTAATCCAATCTGTTTGTGTCAGAATGTTTTGATTTCAGAAATGTCACTATTGTAAGATCATGTATTTTTGTTCATCGGTATATTTTTGCAATTCTAGGGAATGACTACTCAGCTCTTCTACTGGTGCCTTTAAGGCAGTGCAGGTTAGGCTATCTCTTGTGATGTAAGGGAATGAACTTGAGAAGGAAGTTTGAATTGCTACATATCCTGTAGGGACCCCTGCATTTCCACTCTTTCAGTCAGCACTGTTAGACAAGGCCAAGTAGAAAATAATTTAAAATAGTAATATCCTTGCAGCAGCTGTCCAGCTGATTGTGAAACAGTGCCTCAGACTTGTGATGATTTCTCACATACCTCTTAAGTGATACTAAAAGCAATGGGGAACAAATGTGTATGGTGTTCCCAGTCACCCCTTATTCAGGATTTGGCATTCCCGACTGCACAGATGAATTGAAAATCTGGTGGTGTACATGCCTTGGAAAACAAGTGTCCAACCTGTGTTACTGTAGAAAGAGTGATTGCTCTGAAGCCTTGCTGATTGTCAGGATGGTCTTGGAACTGTCTGACTTGGAGAGATGAGGGAGCCTTGCTTGTTGCCCTTCTGCTGTTTTAACAATGGCCAATGCAAGCTGAGATATCTCTGAGTCTTGAGGCTTTTCTCCTGTGTGAGGCCCACTTAAACCTTTACATTCCATGTCCATTATAATAAATCAAAACTTGGTGTAGGTTGGGTTTCCCCAAAGGTTGTGGTGCTTCATACTGTTGTATCAGCTTACTTTTCTCAAGCCTACGTAATGGTTTTTGTGCTATCTTGAAAATAATGGGATCAGTAAAAATTATATATGTTCCTTATTCACTGAAGGAACTCTTTGTGTTTGGAATCACATCTGTATTTATCTGTATTTGTGTGATAATTTTTCTAAAAATCTATGCAGGTGGTTGTTGTTCTGTTCCCCTCCCCCAGTATATCTTGGTGAATTTGTTACTGATAGATATCTTAATTTTTAATGAAACCTATTGGGGATTGAGGTATCCAACCTCTTTTAGCATACTTGGAAGAAAAATAATTTTTTTATAGTTCATATACTCAAATTAGTATTTTTGATTACAGTGGTAACAAATGGAAATTTTATTAACTTTGTAAAGTAAAATCATATGCTATGGAAGTCTTGAATCTTGTGATTTAATGCCTGAATTACAAATTTAATTTGATGGTACATGTAATGAAGTGGTAATTACTTTTTATGCTTGTTTGTTTCTCCTATAAAATTCTTGTGGAGAACAAATTGGTGTATGTGAATATAATTTTTATTGTTTTGATGAGAAGTTATTTATTTATAACATTAGGCTAGGAGAATAAATTTTACTTAAAATTTTCACACTTACCAGTTTTTCTCTTCACATTCAGTATTTTTTCTAAATTGAATAGTGTGAAGTAGGTGTGTTAAAAATAATTTGTCCTTTGTGTATACGAGCACTTAATATTGGTACCTTGCTTTATGATCTTACAACTGTGTACTTCATTTTTTCTTTAGTGCTTTATGCTTGACTTGCATGTGTGCTTAAAACTTTGAAATTAATTTTATGTTTATTTCTTTATGTTGTTTTTAAGGTCTGGACTTTAAATGGTCCTGGTCTTCTATCTTTCACTTGGCAGTTGCCCTGCTGCAGCTTCTTAAAAATTCTTATGAAGGTTATGAATTAGCAACAGGGAGACCAACAGCAAACAATATGTCCATGAATGTTTCTAAGCTCTTCCATTACTTTATTGGATATTTTCCTTTATTGAATTCTGCAATTAATGATGGTTGGCTGTTGCCAATCTCTGTTTCTTTTAATTGGGCTTTGTTTTACTGGCACCTTTTTTGTTTGAAATATTTTTTCTATCTTAACAATTTCAATATAACATGATGCTTGCAGTCTTCTTACTTTTTCTCTCTAGATTGCTAGAGAATTGTCCATAACTCTTATGTCCCTTACTCTTTATTTTTGATGCATTATGCCTTTTTTTGTTGTTGTTGTTGTGTTTTTGTTTTTTGTTTTTGTTTTCCAGTGATAAAAAAGTAGCTGCATTGTTTCTGTGTGGAGCTGTGTACCTGGGCTGGTCTATGAATGCTTCTATCTTGCTGTCTGTGTGGTTCTTCTTTTGTTCATTCTTTGTTTCTCGGTGTATTGCCCCCTGCTTTATAATTTGCTTTATATATTTTTGTTTCCTGCTTCTGTCACTGAGATGGCCATATATTTTTCCTTAGATGTCATCCATGCATAAAGACATTCGAGATGCTCGGAGTGCCATTTCATGTTTGACTTGACTGGATCTAGTTTGGCTGCTGCTAAAGTGGTTTTCTCCCCTCCACCAGACACAAGCTGGTCTGACAGCTTCTTGTTTCAGGTCTAGCAGCTAAGTAGCAACTGCATGAAAAATTCTTTTGCCTTGATGAACCAGTCTTGTGGAGGGATGTGAGGGTGGGAACACAGGATAAGTTGCCAAATCAACAGCTGCATGGTTCAGTGCTAGGGAAGTGCATAGTGTTAGTCTTCATTTCCTTCTGTGTAGATCTAAAACGAGTCAATATCCAAAATAACTCATGTATTTTTGAAAACAGGGAATGTCACTATTCATTCTGTGACTTCTGAATGCATCTCTGCCTCCAGAAAATATTACAAATAAGGTTTGGTAGTTCCAGTTAGGTTTCTTTTTTTGTTCTTGGCCCTGTGGCAATGATTGAAGTTTTTAGATATCTTCTCTAAACTTCCCCTGGGAGCTAGATATTCAAATGACTCAATTAGTTTAATCTATAATTATTTTCAGTCTATAATCTTGAAGTGGCAAGAGTTGATGCACCATTTCTGTGGTTTCCTTCCTCTCTGAATTCATTGAAATTTGTTGGAAATACTCCATGCCCTTATGCATGAGAATGAAATATTCCAGCAATTTTAAAGAACTGTCCCTTTATGTAAATGTTATTTGTGGGTACCCACACTTGCTTTCCCTCTTCTGTGTCTTCATGGGAGAGGTAGTATGAGAACCTGGGAGATATCCAGGAAATAGCTGATATGCTGATTCTGGACTCTGATTTTGTACAAGGAAAAAGATGACTACTTGATGCTTAAAGATTCATCTAGGATACTCAACAGGCTCTTTGCTTCCTTAGAGAGGCCAGATGGACAGAGGTCATGGAGCAGAGTCTTGGAAGAAGTTGTAGGAGGCTCCACCCTACTTACACTTACCTGCAGTACTGTTAACAGCATTCTGTAGCAAACCCCTCAATAAAACTTGTGGAGTTTCTCGGGGTTGTGCAGGCAGCAGACAGAAGTTTTCTCAGTAACAGTGTTAGGGAAATAGCAAAAGTGCAGAGAGGACTGTGAAAGAGATGCACGGAGTGAGCAAGCCTTCCTTGAAAGGGATGGGGAGCCAAACATCTCTGGAAAGAAGCAGGTAAAGGACACAAGCAATAAGGACTGTAGGAGGTATTGGAAAAGGGGGATTATTAAATACATGAAGGGGAAAGATTTTGTTTCTATTACATTCCTGTTACATTTGTCCCATTGGAAAAAGACAATAATATTTAAACAATTTCTCCCCCTCTTAAGCAGGGGCTTTATTTGCTGATTCAAAGCAAAATCAGAGTGCTGATTTTCTGTGTTGGCACTGTTTGTTCTGTAAAATTAGGCAATCTAACTAACTGCTTATTAAAGAGGTTGCAGATTTTTTGTATATTATGGACTACTGAAAAACTTGCTGACACTGAACTGATCGCTTTCTCTTGCTTTACTAGATGATACTCTGTCCAGGAAAACATTTGAGAGGAACAGGAAGTTTTTAGGCTTACTCTAGCTTTGTAAAGGTTTGTGTCACTTTGTATAACAGCTGTTTCCATGGTTATTTTGTCTTCATCCAGTAAGCATGCTTCATACGAAATTTGGCCCTGTAGGAGTTCAGATGTATTCTCAGAGACCACTGGGAATTTGTAGTGAAATACTGGTTGTATCAGAGTTTCTGTATTTTGTAAGTGGAGAAAACCTGTGACACTCAGAGAACTGCATAAAATTGTAACTCTTGAAGAAAACAGTGGAGTAACATCACAATGTCCAGAGGAAGGTGCTAGTATTCTGTCAGTGGTGTTAAGTTTCTTAAAAATGGACTGCATTTGCAGCTTAGGATTCTCCTTGTTATTTGTGTACTGACAACATAGTCTTTGTGGTGCATACTCTGACCTTTGGATTTTTATTTTTAATATCCATTTCATTTTCCAGTCTGTAAATTATGATGCTGATTAAAAAGCACTACATAGTTTTACGGACTGTTGTGGAACTATCAGTACATTTTTGACAAGGAATTAGATATAGTGAAGGGGTGATCATTGCAAGCAGGAGTCCAAACTGAAACTAGTTCATGATGCTGGCACTGATTCAGGTCTTGGAATTAAAAGAACAAAACGAAACTACCAAAATAGTAAAATCAGTGAGTATAGTGTTGGTAGCTGCTTCTTCAGAATCCAGTGTTTAGGTAGTATATGCACTTTATTACATTGGTGGTAGGATTGTAGAGACCACTACCCTTGTTTATTTTTGAAGACAAAGGTGAGCACCAGGGAGAGGAGGAAGGGGGTAATACTTTAAAAATTGTGTTACTTCTCAGTCACATAAAAGGGCGTCAGAATGTTAATTGGGAGTGCCACCAAGCTTTCTAAGTCTACCCTTCTCTTGGTGGCAAGTGTAGCCAGTGTGTGGCTTCATAATATGGATACATATTATTTTAGAACAAAATCCTTTGTAATAGAATTGGCTATTTTGCATTGGTTTCCAGATGGATTTGTATTGTAACAGGAAGACCAGAACTGCACACAGGACTCCAGGGATGTCCAATGGAGAGGAAGGTTCACTTTGCTGTCTCTGCTGGTGACAGTTCTGCTGGTAGAGGGTAAAATACTTTTGGCCACTTTTGCTACAAGGGCGTGCTGCTAACTCGTGTTCACCTTATGGCCCACCTTGGGGTCCCTTTCTGCAGAGCTGGTTGCAGAGAGTGGGCCCCAGACTGTAGTGTGGCCCAGGTTTAGTCCACCCCAGATACAAACCTGTGCTTGTTTTTGTTGAACTTGATGAGGTTCCTGTCAACCCCTTTGTTGACACACCCCAGAACCCTCCAGTGTAGTGAGCGCACACCTCACTTTAGGATTCCGTGCACCCTTTTACTGAGAGTTCGCTCAGGCACGTGTCACATCACGCACATTGCTGAGGCATCACCAGTCCCATATTGATCTGTGAAGGTTCTCACCTAGTCACTGTCTGCACACTGAACTCTGTACCACTGATCTTGTCTTTGCATCCCGTATTTTTCACTTACCCTTTAATCTACTCATCCAGCCCATACCTCACCAATTTAGTGATAAGGAAGCTGTGGGATACTGGACTAAAGGCAAAGTGCCCATCATCTAAGGCCCTGCCTTGTCCTCAGCATCACTTGCCTCACCACAGAAAGCAGCTGGGTTGGTCAGACATGATTTGCACTTGGTAAATATCTTGGTTGCTCATGACCTTCTGAGAGACTGAGGTGATGCTGACTGGCATAGATTTTTCTTTCCTCCCTGGCCTGGACCTTCTTTCTTGCTGATGGTCTGCTGCCAATACAGTCTGAGAAATCATTCATGGTGGCTTTCTGTTAAGCTTTGTTTTTCTGGATTCCATTATAGCAATTACAATACTGTCTTTAATCAAGGTGACATTTTTACATTTGAGATGAGAAACTCAACGTGGTTTTCCTTTATGAACACTACATTATTGCTTACAGCTTTTCTCCTCCTTTTTAGTAAATTAAAAAAAAAGAACAACACCTTTTTTAATGGTAGTAAAAAGGATAGGGATGTTTTAACCACATTATTTCATTTGCCAGAATAATTCTACAAGGATAGGTGGCATGACTGACTGTATTTAGACACAACAGTCTTTATCACTAGGGACAATGTGGAAATAAATTTTTAGTCTTGTTGAGTATGTCTGTTACTGGAGGACTCCTGGCAGTTATGACAGATAATGCCTTCCACTTGTATTCTTTCAGATTTGTAACCTGACCTAATAAGGCAAGTAGAGTCAATCTTTATATTTAGTACAGTCCTTGATAAAAATATTCTTAAGTTATGTTTTTAGCTTAGTATTTTTAAAGTAACTTTTTCATCAAGAATGTTGCTTATTTGGGATCTGCTAGATAGTGGTATGTTCTGTTCAAAGAATACTGCATCCAAAGCAGTTGCATCTTAACTTCAGTGGAATAATGCTGAAAATTTTGCTGCAAATAGCAACATAATATTACCAGTGGATTAAAGAACTAAACAAAACTAATTTTATAGCCTGAGGAAGCCAGAGTACTAAAAGGTTGATGAGAAGTTAATGACTAAATCTTTCTGCAGTAAACTCAAGTACTGGATTTAGTGTGTATATATATAGTATTTATATATATGTGAAATATATATAAACACATATAATATGTTTAGATCTCAGTAAAAAAAATCACACATCGTGAAGATATACATTGAAATATATGGTTTATCAGTCTGTTTAGAAGAAACTACTGATTTTAAGGAATTTGCT
Source organism: Prinia subflava (assembly GCF_021018805.1). Classification (NCBI taxonomy): domain Eukaryota; kingdom Metazoa; phylum Chordata; class Aves; order Passeriformes; family Cisticolidae; genus Prinia; species Prinia subflava. The sequence continues at coordinate 124,069,173 of NC_086247.1, forward strand.
TAAAATAATTATTTGCTTATTACTGCTTTCAAGCAAGTCATCAAGTGATAGAAACAAAAAACCTAGTAGTTTTGCCAGTATAAAATTCAAAGGTGTTGTCTGCTGTTTACATGTGGTGAGTTGTTCAGGAAAAAGCAAAACAATAAAGCTCAAAGACTGCCACTGCAGTGTGCAGTTCCAAAATATTCCAAATTTTATATAATTTATCTTATGTTATACCTTCATGTCCTTGACACTTCTGTATTTGCAAAAACTGTGTGCTTTCAACTTCATTTCACTTTTTGTTGTAGTGGGATGGTTGTTTGAAGTTAGCAAGATTTTCCAAAGATACTGTATCATTGTGCACCTTTGTTTTGTTTATTCTAAGCTGATTCTATCAATTCAAGATTGCACAAACTGTTTTGCACAAAGCCACTGCTATGAAATTGTGTGATATCTCTATAGAAAAAAAGAACGGATTTATTTTAAGAAAAGTAATTCTTGTTCATCAGACCTCTATAACCCACCTTTTTCTACTTTGCCCTCCCTGCAAAGATCATAGACAATAATGCATTGCCTTTGAACAGAAGACTCTGTACAAAATAGTGTTTATATAAATAATCTTTATATAATTTTTTTTTGTAATGGTATAAGTTGGTCAAGTGTAATGGAGATTTAAGTTCCAGGAGTAGGCAGATGTTTATTGTTTGGCAGAAGGGATGCTGAGTTGAAATTACCATTACCATGAACAGCTTAGAACTAAAAAGATTTCTTCTCTACCTCCCAAAAGCATAGCTCTTAAGGTATGAAGAAACCTTTTAAAAAATGTGTCCTGTGCAACTGTTTCTGTAGTATCAGTGAGCTCTGCCTGCATGTTTTTATTAAAAACATAAAGAGATGACCACTAGATCTGATTCTTGTGGAGAGAGACATTTAATGCACACAGATAAATTTCCATACATATAAGTATTAGGAGCTGGAGTGGTAGAAATTGTTCTTGAAGCAAAGTTCATGATTCTTAAAGTTTATTCAGTGGAATCAGGTTTCTTTAGCACTGAAAAAAGAAGAAAATGGTGAAAAGAACTTTTAGATAACTCCTTACTGTGGGTTTCTTGACTTAGCGCATTCCTTATGTCGAGCCAAATAGGAGAACAGACCCTTTTTTTTTTTAATTTATTTTCTTCATCTGCAGCTTCTGGATTCTGGGGGTTTCCCTCTCTGTCCCCTTTGCCACTATTTTGCACCAGAAAAACTTGAAATAGATATAATCTCTTTATCCAGAGGCTGAATGTAGAACAGTCTAGATTATCTCATTGGCTTGAATTCAAGATAGAGATTTTACTTTATTCTCCCACTTTAGATCACCTTAGGCAATCCAGTCAAACCTGGCCCTGTTTCAATCACCTAAGGTGATCCAAAATGCTTTTATCTTTTTGTCTTGCTTTCTGTCCAAATAGATAAATTAGCTTGGATATGAATCAATATGGATCATTACAAAGGAAAATAATCACTTCCTTGGAATTTGTATTAAAGATGAGTTTGAGAATGTCACTTTTGTATTCAAGAAAGTAGCAGAAAGTGGGGCTTGCATCTCTTATTTCCCATTGCTATTCAAGATGCTCACGTGCTTCTTTTAATTTTGACCAAAAATCCATATCCTTTAACTAGAACATGATTCAGAGTGGGTTTTAGTGCAAGCATGCTATCATAGTGTGCATCTGTGAAGTTAGCCTCTTGGTTTTTTTCACTGCAAGTTAAGTACTTACGCCACTCAAGAAAAGGTTACATGGAATGAAACTTTCTGTCCCTTGCTGATACTTCTGCTATATAATGAAGTAGCTGTTAGCACTGGAAATAAAGGCAGTAAAATGAAAGTCAAAGTTTAAAATTAAACATTTCACTTCCTGATTTCATGTAATGATCGGCAATGGTGACAAAGCCAGGTGTGAGAGAGGAAGAAAAAATAGTCTTGACTGTGTTCACTTTCTTCTTGAGGGGAAAGTTTGATGCTGAAAATATTTACCATTTCTTATAGAAGTGTAAGTCTTAATCAGAGAATTGGTCGTCTTCTTGCAAAAAACACAGTTGTATCAGAATATGGAACATAACATTTTTATTTTTAATTATATTTTAAGTTGTATAGTAATATGGTGATTATTGCAAACAGTAAAGTTTTAGTAAATTTGTTGTTCTCTCGATAAAGGCTAAAATTGCGGTAGTGTGCACAATAACTTTTAATCTTTCTAGTTACACACTATAATGTTACACATATTAAGAAAATGTTAGCACATATTTTAATTTAAAAGTTTGCACTTCTAAAAATGAGTTTCAGTAATAGTCGAAACTGCAGTAATAGTGAATACAGATGAAAAGTTGTCTCCTATCTATTAGAGCCTAATCTGGTTAGACTGCCTTGTATAGCTGTAGGGGAGAGTGTAGGAAAATTATCCCAAAAGCTTTGTTGTTTCAGGCAGTGTGAGGAACAATAGGAAAACCCAAACTCAGTACAGTTATACATGATTGTGTTTGGATTAATGCAACTATGAAGCAATTGAGCCATTTGACATACAGAATGTGCATTAGTGGAAGACGAGGAGGTGAGGTAGAGAGGAGACAGATGGACTCTTGCTTGCAAACAGAGTTTCCAGCCTCTGTAAGCAGGAGGGGTCAGCAGGAATACTACACTTATCTAGAAGAAACTTCGTTGGCCAAACTTCTTAACGTTAATTAACATTACCTTTATTTATTTGAAGATTTTTAGTGTATAGTTATATGCTTCAGTATTTTAAGCTTTCTCTGGGAAAAAAAAAAAAAAGCCCGATCTAAATTTAGAACAATAAAAGAAACATAGATTATGTAAAATCCTTTTTTTTTTTTTTTTTTTTTTTTTTTTTTTTTTTTTTTTTTTTTAATCCCAAGAGTTTCCTGGGGAGTATTGCAGTTAATTATTGTGTAGATTCACAACAATTATTTTTCCATAGTGTGAAGTAGGAGTGGAATTTAGGGTGTTTTTTTTTTTTTCCTTTGCCCTCTTTGGGCTGAGGAAGGAAAAGAACAAAAGATTAAGAAGGAAGAGGTTAAAAAGAGACTTTTAGAGTTGTTAGGAAATCAGGATATGCATAACTCAAAACCCTGTTGACATGTATTTCAGATGACTGCTTTAACTTTGGCAGATAGGAGAATGTAACTAGAAAGCTGTTAATGGGTTATTTCACAATTGTTAAATATTTCTCTGAGTAGTGTAACATAGCAGTTTCATTGCACTGAAATTGGCACTCTGGTTGGTACAACTCTCCAATTTTACTTGTCATGCTAGTGAAGAGACAGTAATTTGAAACCTAAAATAATGTTTTTAATCACTTGACAAAAGTGACACTCACCTTAATTATAGAAAGGTTTATATGTGAACATGTTCCATTTGCACTCAAAATGGAAGTCAAATTAAAAGGCAGATGTATGGAATTAACAAAATTAAACTTGACATCTACTGTAAATGCAATCCCTGATAATTTTTTTAATGTGAGCCCAGAGGAGGCATTTTAAAAAAAAAACCCTAATAATTTAAACTACACGCATGGCAAAAAATAGTTTATCAGTGTCTGTTAGAAACAGGTCAGCTACTGTAACTTTTAAAATATTTATGGAAAAATGTAATTTGATAAATGAATTGTGAAGAAAGAAATATGTTTTTGTTTTTAAATGTTGCTGTTCTTTCAGAGCTCAGATTATTCTGTTGTGACCATTAAATTAGAAAATAATCACAAATTATAATCTTCCAAGGTGGTATCAGTCTTTTAGATGCTACTGTAAGACTTTAATCATCTTCTGCTGCAGCTTTAAGATTGACAAAGAGGTGATTCCAGAGCCCTGCCTTCCTATATGCGTGTTCTTTATTTCCTCTCAACTGTGTCTCCAGACTTGAAACCACAATTCCTGTGAATGTGTGTGGGAATTGTGAGGAGAGACAAGTGCCTGAAACAGGAGCTTCTCGCTGGAATAGGAGAGTGCTGGCACCAGAGTCGCATGAGTGGAAACACTTGTCCTCTGTTCAGTGGCAGAGGGGGCTAGGAGGAACCTGTCACCTGGCCTTGTGGAGGAACACTGTTTTGCCCTAAACCAGACACACGTGTTAGCTTACTGCCAGTTTCAAGCTAAAATTGACAACACTAGTTTAAATCCAAACAGCAAACCTACATCACCTTGGCCAATCATTTTTAGAGAAAGATGTGTCAAGACTGAAGATCTTGCTTAAAAATGGATGTGCGGCAAAGGCCTGAAAGATTGTCAGATGGATTTAGCAAATAAGAAATCTGTGAAGCTATCTTTTAGTAAGATATGATTGTGTTTGTTTCTGGAATAAAAAATTGTTGTATATTGTGGATTTCTAGAAACTTCTGTGTGAATGGTCACATTAAGTCATATAGTCTTAACACAACTAGCTATAATGGCATGCTGCTTAGAGCGTCAAAATGGTATCTTGATTAGGAAGCAGAAACCAAAGAAAGAAAAAGGAAATACGCATAAGAAAGCAAATTCTTTATGTTCTACTTTTAGTACTTGGCTGTATACTGTGTAATAACCATTCAATGTGAAAAATGGACAAAACCTAGTCAAAAAACCCCGGGTAAACAGGTGTCATTGAGGTGACAGTTTTGTTGTCTGTAAAAGCTGAATCGAGCATATATGAATATTCACCTTTGTGTCTTCTCACACCTGATGAGCGCTGCAGTGTACTGTTGGAGCTTACAGACACCCCTGTACTTCAGCTGCCATTTGTTTGGCTGAAGCAACTCCAACTGTGGGAAGCAAATTACCGTGTTTGACGACAATGCTACATTAACCCATTTATGTGTGTATGACCTTGTAATGTAATGCAGAAGTCTTAGTAAAATCTTAGACTTGAAAGCTAAGTAGTGATGATGGTGAGACAAACAGAGCATCTGTAGTGGTGGTAAGCGAAAGTGGCTAAAACTGATGAAGTGGAACAGCTGCTGACATGGAATAAACATCCTGTATCCATGTGTATGCACACAGTATATAGCCAACTGTGTCTACCACAGCACCAGGACCTGTGTATCTCTTCAGGCTTTAGGTAACCGTCCCTAATTCCTTGAAAGTCAGTGAACAGCACTATGCCAGATCAGCTTGGAAGTTTGCCCTGCCAATGTAGGGCAGGTCAGCTTCTTTTAAAGGGTCCAGATAGCTGAGACTTAAACACCAGCAGTTACACCATTTCAGAAGACTGGTTTGTTCTTTGTGTTAAGAGTGATAAGCATTCACCCTGTAGCTAACTTTAGTAACACTACCAGACCTTCACTAAATATGTACATCTTCTAAAAAATTAACATTATAAATAAAATTTGGAGTTAAGCTGTAAGTGAGGTTTGAATTTAAATACCTGAACTGTTTTCCTGCTGACCAGCCAGCTGTATAGTCATATTTGTGTATGTTTGGACATTCTGTTCAAAAATAGTTGATTTTTAAGTTTTCACTTTTTTTTCCCTAGGAGTTTTACTGCTGAAGTCCCTTCAAGAAGTGTCGAGTTAGGGAAAGTTGTGTTTACAGTCAGCAGAAAGGGTACCATCCTGATGATTTAATCCCTTTGAATGTCTCAAAAGCTGTAAGACTATGAACCACTCATTTAGAATATACAAGGTCTGAGCCAGTATCTGTTGTGCTTCCTGCAGTGTACCAAGTTGTACGATTTTTAAGAAATCCTATTAAAATACCAAATGAGATTTGAATCTCTGTACCCATATGCTAAATTGCAAAACTGGAGCATAGGACAAAAGGTCACTGTTTTATTTATTAGCGTAATAGAGCTTTCTTTGTTAATTATGCATTCATCCAACTCTGACTATACATCCATGTAGTTTAATTAAGTCATTTAGAGTGCTTATCCCATATTTAGAACTTAAACTTTTTTGAATTATGTGATTAAGCATAATGGGGTTCTGACATAAAAAGACCATCATTAAATGCTATCTTCTGTGTGCATATCTTCCTTATCATGCTTGTAGTGCTCTGCAGAAGTTTTAAAATATATTTCTGAGAGTATGAATATACAGAATCTTCTTTATGTATTGAAATGTAAAAGTGCCATGGGATCTCATGTTTTAGTTAATTGTTCCATTAGTGAGGGTTTTTTGTTTCTTTTTTTTCAACTGATGTATCTCTCCTTTCTACATTCCAAAGAGTTTATCATAGAATCCTAGAATGGTTTGGGTTGGAAGGAACCTTGAAGATTATCTAGTTCCAACCCCCTGCCATGGGCAGGAACACTTTTTGCTAGACCAGGTTGCTCAAAGCCCCAACCAGGCTGGCCTTGAACACTGCCAGGGTTGGAGCATCCACAGCTTCTCTGGGCAAACTGTTCCAGTGCCTCACCATCCTCTCACCTTGTGTCTAATCTGAACTCAGTCTCTGTTTGGAGCCATTCCCCCTTGTTCTGTCACTACATGCCCTTGTGAGTAGTTTCTCTCTATCTTTCTTGTGAGCTCTCTTCGTGTACTGGAAGACCACAATTATCGACTGCATTTTCTTACTGTGAGTCAACAAAACAACAAAATCTTCTACTTGGTTGTGATTTTAGTAGTGCAAATTCAGCATTTTAGCTGTGTGGATTTTGTGGTTTATATTATCTATTAAAGCAATTCCTCTGCTTAAAAAGAATTGAATAACTTGCAATGCATTTTTTTTTAAATTGTGGCACTTAGGTTACACTCATCTACATTCTTGTATGTTGAATTTTTCCCAGCCTCAAACATTGAGAACAAAGCCATTACAACTTATATCTCCTGCTAAGAAAGTTCAACTATGAAGAAAATAGAATTTCATCTCAATATTCCATTAAACTTTTAACTAAGAAAAATAAGTCAGATTATTACAGTTTAGATCTATGAAACAGTCTCTCTTCAGAGCTGTGATTTTGCTTTTTGATTTTCCTCTCAATAATCAAAGCTGCTTTATAGAGGAGTCTTAATTTATATTACTTTTCATGGGCTATAGGATTTTTAAAACTTTTTTTAAAATGTTGATTTTTTTTAAATACTATGCCTAAGATGAAAAGATGAAATCTAAATAGTTCCTTGAGAGAAATGAGCTGTAGCTCCTTCGTATTAAAAGCTAAAAAAGGGCTCTCTGCAAATCTGGTGTTCAATTTCTGTTTGTTTTCTAAATGTCAAACTGCAAGACGAGTTTCTTTAAATACCTTCTTAGTGTTACTTGTTGACACAGTTGTCTAAGTTCCCATCAGGGTGTCATTTGATCAGTGTTAGGAAAGGTGTAAATTAGACAACAACAGTAACAAAAAACCACAAAAACAAACAACAAAAAATTGAGAATCTTTAAGCTGGAACAGTATGGGTGGCCTATAAATACTTGTCATCCTTGTTTCACACTCTTGGGACTTGGCTGAAATATGCTTTCCATATTGAACTAGAGACTAGATTGAATTCAATTTATAATATTTGTTGACTGCATTGCAGTATTGTCATGGTCTAAAGGTCTAAAAACTATTGTAGCTCAGATCAGCCAGATTTTCCCTGTCCTGGTTTTTTAGATTACCATGCAAGTATGTACAGACACACATCTTTCTGTCAGATCAAGTATGGATGTGTATACATGGGTGTGTATAAATGCACTTACACAACCTATGTTGGCACAGTATCTGGAATTTTGCTGCTTTTTTCATGCTCCAGGTGGCTGCCAGTGGAGGTGGAGTTTTGCCTGCAGCATTTATGCCAGACAACCCCCAAAATCCCACCAGCCTCACATGTGCTCTTGTGACTGAGTTTAACTTCGTCACGGGCTTTTCAAACAACCCTTGCCTCTCCGCCACTGCCCAGGTAGCAGTTTCTGAAGTTTCCCTCCCTTTTATTGATGTGGAAGAGTAGAAGTGTACTTGTGCCAATTATTTGGTGCACCTGTTGACCCGCCTGTGACTTGACTGGAGAAAGTGGTTTTTTTAGTGTTGCACCCTGTTTGATCTAGGAAAGAAGCAGCATTGCTTGGTTGTAGAAAATAACATGTTTAGATGTGTAAAACAAGGCTGTCTGTGTCTTCCCGTTTTGCCACAAAGCCTGCTTTTTCCTAGGAGAGGGGGAATTTTCACAGGGTGGAGATGAGGGAAGAGGTGAGGAGGAAGGGATCTCAAGAAACAAAAGTGCACAAAAGGAGAATAGAAAAGAAAAAGTGACACCTTTAAGGATGATAGTTTTATCTGAAGTGAGAGATGAGGAACAGTGTTTGAAAGAAAAATGCTCTAATGTTAGCTAAACTGGATTGCTGGCCCACAATGTAACGGGGGACATATTTGATAGCAATATACTCTTAAAAAAAGGTAATTTTTCTTTCATCAAGCAGAACTTATACCTGGTTAAAATGTATCAAACACTATGGAAACTGCAACTATTGCTCTGGAGACTTAAAGTTGTATGACTACAATATTAATTAATCCTTTTCTATATGTTCTTATTTACAGACCAGTCTTTCCATATGGGGATGGCGAAGTCTTGGCCTTGTTCTTTTTCTGGTAACTTTTGGACCCTTCGCTATATTTTACTTTGCATTTTATATCCTCTGCTTTGTGGGTGGGTAAGTATATTTCTTAGTGTTTTGTTTAATTTACTGTGAAAGCAAAATTTTAATGGGTGTATTAGCAAAGAGCTTGCTCTGAAAATATGAAGTGGCTTTATATAATTAATATTTCCATATTTGAGCACCTCTTTATGAGCAAATTTTTTGTAATTGAAATCTCAACTTAGCTATTTTTAGTGGATGTTAGAGGACAAATGCTCACATAAAAGCAGTGGTAATTTCAGTTCATACTTTTTATTAGTGTCAGTTCTTTTCCCAGGTACTTCTAAGTACTCCATTTCCTTCTCGAACACAATCTCATTTTCCTGTCTGAGGCAATTGATTCATGGGAGTGGATGTTGCCTGGGTGTGTGGAAATAATGCCACAGTTTGAACAAATAGATCAGTTCAGCAGCTGTAGACTTTTCATGTATTATCTATATAGGCAGGAAGGGAGCAAACAGGTGAAGTGCAGCACCATTATTACATTGTATATTATGATGCTTGCCTTGTAACCATTAAAACATTTTTAATAACAAGTTAGAATGTCTTAGTGGGATATTATCTTTACTTTCTTATTTAATACCATACAGAATGTATGTATATTCCTGTATATCTCATAAAAAATGTAATAGAGTTTAGCAGCTAGAATTAGAGCTGCTACACTTGGGTTTCAACTTGGTATTAGGCTTGGTATTTCATCTCTGAGAAATCAGAATAGTCGATCTGTTAGAAAAGGGATTTAGTTAAAGTAAAACTAACTTGAAGTAAATACTTCTGTCTTGTTAAGTCTTTTTACAGGTATGGTTGGCATATTTTGCTATCTGTTTGTCCAGGGCAGAAGTCAAAGTTCATCCAAAGGGCAAGAGTGCATCTGCTTGCTGTTTTGTCTTACCACTCCCTTAATACTTGCAGTATGGAAAATAACATAGGATATAATAATTTCTTAAGATATTATCCTTAATTCTTGCGCAGTTTCAGTTGTTTGGCTTTTCAAAGCTAACAGTCAAAGCAGGATCTCAGAGCATGTCTGAAGTCAGCTACAGTTTGGCACCATTAAACTGCGTGCGGTGCCTGAGCTCATTCATTCTCAAGTCAGCTCTCATATCTCTTTGCTGTGGTTATTGTGCTGCTTTGATTCATTTTTGTAGCTAGTCAGTAAACATTGATCTTGTTAAGGGTAAATTCATCTAGTGGTAGTGTATCTGTTAGAGCAGAGTGTTTACTTACATATATAGATGTGAAGTCTCAGCCCTTGCAGTAGAATGTCATCACTTCATTACTTTAACATTTACATCTTGGCTATGGCTGTGATCTGGCCCTTTTTTACACTGTTAATCTTTTTCAGAGTGACACAATTACTTTAACATTCAGCACACAGAACTGTGAGTGCTAACTAGGCCTAATGGGTTTATATCTAAATTACTCTTGCCTGCTTATTTTTTTTTAATAATTCCCTTGAATTTTCACAAACTGATTGGTCATGGTTCTCTTAGAAACAAACAGAAATTGTTATGAAGTAACTTTTGCACTTACGATTAGCAATTCTATGTCATAACATCATATACGTAGACTTAGAAAACAAAAATTTTGTTTTGGTTCATGATTATAGTATTTACTGTGCCCTTCTCTGAAGCAAAGAAGCAATTTTCCACATGGATTTTTATGGTCAAATTTTTTGTTGAAACTTGGAGTTTTTATCCAGTTTGTCACACAGTTTTCTAGGTCTTTATATTTCATTCAAAAAAGAAGTGCCTGTGTCAAAGTTTTCTGACTTCCACTAGCCAGAAGTCCAGCTTCTGTCCCATTTTACAGTTTTAGCAAAAGAAAATGCTGAATCACAGCTGGTTGTATTCTTAGTATTGACCTAAGCATTTAAATAATATATCAGAGAGCTGTGCAGGGAGACAATGATGATGCCATATCTGTGTCATTGTAACCAATCTCTTTGTAGTGTTTAACTCCTATTATGTGCTAATTACTTCTTTTTGATTTACACTCAACTCTGTGATTGCACAGATGGTTTGTAATAAACATACTATTGTTTTTGTTGTACGTGGAAGAATACTGAAACCATTTGTATATATGAATAAAAGTTCAAAAACACAATTTCTCTTTATTTTATTTTGTTCTGTTTCAAGACTGATTTATAAAATGTTAGCCTTCTTTCATTCAAGATCTGGTAGCTCATTCACTTAGGGAACTGAGCTCAAGAGCAGGAGGCTAAAGATAGATACTGTTTACTTGACCTGTGTAGAATATTACAGGGTGCTATCCTTCTGTTTTCCTCTCCTTCAAGTACTGGTGTAGACCCCTTTACCTGAGTGCTAAGCCTGCCTTTTCTACTAAGAGTGTTTCTTATCTTACTCTTTCCTTCCCTCTTCAGCCCCAAGGAAGTGAAATGAAAATGATGGGAATTGTGGTTTTGCCAAATACAAAAATTGAAATTTCTTGGATCATCAATTGCTTTGTCATTTAAAAGAATTTGCTCTGTCATCAAATCCCATAATTATTGATACTCAGTCATATCCAAATATATGTGACTGTCTGGCTCCATTAATGATTGTAACTGCTGACCAAATCAGGAATGGTTCTGTAGCTGCTTTTTGACTTTCACAGAGCATTCAGCTGAGACTGTTGCTTTTCAAACTTGAGGGAAAAGTGATAAATCTGTAGTCTTCATTTTTCTATCTTTGTTCTGTTATTAATCTGCCCTTGGAACAGCTGGCTGTCCAGTAATCTTTGGAAGAATTTTTAAAAAATGAAGCAAAATATAATCTTTTCCTTTTTCTGCTCTGTTCATTAGAGAAGACTAATATGATTTCTCATTCATGTATTGAATCCTCCTGATGAATTAAATAAGCATTTACACTAGAAGATTCAGTTTAGCTAACAGATGCCCTGAATGGTCAGACTCTGCATCCTTCTCTAATGCTTACAGGATTTTACATCAGAGAATAAAATGTGTTAGTTTCTGCCAGAGAAGAAGCTCCTAGCATTTCTAGCATAAAACTGAAAATACTTCAAGGCATCTAAGAAGATTAGCATTTTTTTAAACCATATTGGTACTATTAGTATTTTTGAATGAATCATTAACTTTTAAAGTATCAATGTATTTGAGAGAAACAGAGATATAATCTATAGGTAGTTATTTCCAAGGCTTCAGTCCTTTTGAATAAAAGAAAAAATGCAACTGGATGATGTATGCTTGAAGTTAAAGTTGTTTTTAGGCCAAACTTGAGTATGCTGTTTTCTTTAAAAGACAACTAAGGCTTCTAATAGAAAAGTCATAGATAATCAAAAGAAAATCCAAACTTAAATAATTAAAAATGAACCAAAACATTAGTGAAGCTAATATTGAGATTTTTCTGAGCAAGTTCTTCTTAACACCTGATGGGTGTTATGACTTTAAAGTTACAGAGAGCAGGAGGGCAATTCAACCTGCTTTTATTTCTTGCTGTCACATGGCAGGTAAAGAAGGCTGTAATGGAATTAGAGTATCCAGTGAACTCCTCTTATGCATTGTCAAGTTACTGATAATAATTTGTGTAACTTTTTTTTTTTCACCTCTTTATGGAATTGACTTCACAGCTTCTGAATTACTGGGCCTCTGGGGGACTTAAAAAGAAATTCTTTAATTTGGGGAATTAAAACCTTTAAATGGCATATTTTAACTTGGATAGGATTTTCCCCTAATCTTATAAATGAGACCATCTTATATCAACAGCTATCTATAGTAAAAAAATGTATTACTTCAGCACATTTCAAGCCTGGAATAGCTTTGTGAGTTCCTGTGGTCACAAATGCTGGTCAGCTGGCCTTTAAATTGAATGCTTTGAAATTTGTGTAAAAAGCTATGTGTGTTGAGTCATCCCAAGTCTAATCTATTTTCTTTTTTCTTTGCTTGATATTTCAAAGGCTACATGCTCTGTTGATGCCAGAATTGGGGCAGACTGTAGGTTTTCATATATTTCTTAGTAAAACCAGGTTGATGTTCATGTGTTTCTGTGCCCTAGTGTCATAAGCTATAAATAAATTCTTTCTGTTCTAGCAAGGGTAAGCACAATGTCTAAACAGATGCAGTGGTTAGTTACGCTTGCTGCATCAGTTTATTCCTGGACTGTGGTTTTGTGGCTCACACTACAGTGGAACAGCCTACAGAGTTTATTTCGTAGTGTTGGAGACTCTTCATATAAATGCAACTTCTGCATATACCCCTTTTCCCAAGTGCAGATATTTGTGAGCACAGGCAGCGTGCCATCACAGCAGGCACACTGTAGCATAGACAGTGCTATATAGATCTTCTGTGTGGTAAGAATGCATCAAAACAGACAATACAAGATTGGGAAACTTCGTACTTAGGGTTGTGTCAGTTATGTTGAGCAGTGTGTTACCATGTGAAAAAGCACAGGAGTAAACAATGAGGACTGTCATGTATTACTGTCATTTTATAACTTGCTGTTAAATATTTTCTAGAGGTGAGAAAATGTGGCTGTTGTTGTACCTGGTCTTTCTTTTTCCATTTTAGGGGTTTTGTGGTTACTCTTTTATTTGGAAAAAGCAATTCAGAAAAATACCTTGAGCAGTGTGAGCATTCATTTCTCCCTTGTATGTCAGTTGGGATCCCTAAGGTAAGGAAAGTTTTCTGGTCTTAACTTCTAGATTGGATTATATAACTTGATTAGAAATAATCAGTTTTAATATAAGAATTCTGCTCATTTCTCAAGGTAAAAGAGCCTGCTTTTATCTTTTGACTCAGCTGCAATGTGCAAATGAAATGCAATATTTTTCCTGTATGAAATACAAGTTTTTTAATAGCTTATGGAAAGTTTGATTAAAGTATTGTTTCTTTATTGTGAGAAATGAGTATGGTAGGACTGGCTAATAGAATAGGACTGGCTAATAGAATCTGTGAGGAAGTTACTAAACCATTCCTTTCTAGACTACTTGTGTGTCTTGGTTTGGTTTGGGGGATAGCTCTTTCTTGCTTTTTTGTGCAAGATTGTCATGGCTATTTACATGTCTTCCATCACTGGATCTGTACTTTCTCCACTTTTGATTGTGGTCAAAAAGTTGCCTGCCTAAGAAAGTTACAAAGTCTAGATTTGCAGTACTTCAAAGATGTAGAAGTTTTCTTTGGCTGTCTTCAAGACCAAGCAAAATTACTGTAAAGGCATAGATGCATACAGAGCAGCAGTGGAATCCACTTTGCACCTCTTTTCTTTTCTGAATACCCAACAGACACATCATTTCGGTTGATGGGCTTAAGTTCAGGGTTCCTAGCTGGACAAATCTGCATCTGTTTAGTACAGAAAAAGTTGTTAATAGCCAAGAGGTAGAATTTCTAGAGTTCCTGGTTTATGAACCAATGCATCTTGTTAGCTCAGAAGTTTAGATATATCTTGGCTAATCCATTTGCATTCATCAGAACAGAGTAAACATTTCAACCCAAAGGTTGCTAATTAGGTTAAATTTAATCTCACAGCTATTCTGACTGAAGCATTCTGTTCTTTCTTAGCTTCTTTCACTACACTTTGTGTTGTCTTTCAAAGGGGGTGAGTGTTCAGCATTATCAGTAGCACATAGAAATCTGCCTTGTAAAAGCAGTAGGTTTTCTAGTCACAGAACATTTTCTGTGACTGTTCATAGCTTGTTTGGTAAGTGGCCTTTTCACTTAAGTCTTTGAATATTTTAAAATAAATCTGAAAGTATACCCTAAACTGTATAAGTAAGGTCACTACTCCAGATGAAAAGTACAAAGGTTAAAGCTGAAAAAGGGAAAGTTAGCAGTCAGCTGATGTTTCTGTTAGGTTTATGAAACCTCATTTTGGATGGCTGAGGTTCATGGTGCTATGTAGACTTTAGTGCTTTATATATGTTGTGGAGTGTTACTTACTGTCCTTGTTTTGAGAGCAGATTTAGAGAAGTTTTTCTGTTTTTTAAATTTCCTCTACATTTTTAGAAACTTTTTTTAATGTTAATGTTACTTTTTTAGGTTCAGTATGTATGTATACTCTGGTTGCTTTTTAAAAGAATAAAATCTTGCAGAGCTTTTTGTGTGATCTTTGCAAATTCAGTAGTTAGACATCTGATTTGAGTATGGACTATTGACACAGCACTTTCCTCAAATGACCTGTCTCGACTAATCTCTGGATTTAAGTTTTGTACTACAAAGGTATTTGTTTTTAGCTGACTTATGGAATGCTATTCGAAGCTGTTCACCAAATAAAATCTGTTTGTCTTCTAAAATAGTTTTCTCTTTTGCCACTGCATTCAAGTACTGTTAACAAGTGTAAGTGAGCTTTTCAGTAGCAGTGCAAGCAGAGATGAGTTCCAACCAAAGCTGATGTCTCTAAGCTTCACCCGAAAGACAAAGAGTGTCTGTAGGCTGGATACAATATTGCCAAAGTACAGTAGGAAAACAGTGATACAGCTTACAAGCAGTGGATGCATGTTGGATCCCTGAGTAGTCTCTGAGTCTATTTGTCAGTATGTAATATCCTATATCACAGATTTGAGGCAGATATCTCAAATCAGTGTCTTGTCCACTCATGAAACCCTGTGGCTGCAGTTGAGGAAATAGTAGCACAGTCTAAATGAGGCATATTTCATATTTGACAGTTACCTAAGAGTTTCAAAAGAGGACTTCAGAAATACCCATTTGTACAGTGAAAGAAAAGTCTGAAATAACTCAGTGCAGTTAGATGCTTGTGGAGCCTGGATTTGTTTGTGCTGCATCTCACTTTGTGGAGTCTGTGTCTTGCATTCCTCCCAGGTTCTTCCTCCCTGCTTAAAATGAAGCAAGGAAATGTCAAATGTAATAATAAGTGATACCCATTTTTCCTAACCAAGTATTTAATACTGGTAGGGGACATCAGACTGACTGTGAATGAAGTGACAGTCAAATGGGGCAGTTGTCATGTGAGTTGGGTTCTTCTTCTAAGCCTGTCTTGTGTGTCAGTGTCTGGAAGGCAGAAGTAAAACCAACAATGCTTTCCAGGTGAGACTACAGTCAGCTGTTGTACCTGTAATGGAATAAAAGCACATACTCTAAATTTCAGATATCTTTGCATATCAAAAGCAAATTAAATTATACTGCAGGTACATAAAGATTTCACTGGACATAAAGGATATGAAAAAATGGTCTAACCTTGTAGTTGGCTCTGCTTTGAGCAAAAGGTTGGACAAGATGAATTCCTGAAATCCAGGTCAAAACCTGGATCCCATGAGCATATAAACATTCAAATTTTTACCAAGTAATCTTGCATATTCTCTGTATCCCTGTTTTTCTTGCCTGCTGTTTTTTTTTTTTACTGCTGTATTTTCTTCTGTTTTCCAAATGTGGTTTTATGCATGCAATCCTTCAAAATCGTTTTGACAGGTCTGTCTGGTAATTTGTACTATTCTGTGCTTAGTAAAAATATTTAATTATTCAGTTCTGTGTCATTTTGGTGGTTTTGACACAATCAACACAAAAAAATACTTCAGAAATTCATTAGTCGATGTATGGAATTGTTTGAATGTGAGCTAGTGTATTTGTATTAAAGTAGCATGAAGGTTCCCTTGTCTTGAAAGTTAAAAAATATACAGAATTCTGCAACAAAATATTTCTGTGTTGTGATACAGAGTTGCTTAAATAGGAGGATGATGGTTTTTTTCTGGCCTCAGGTATTTCTCTGCCGATTTGAATGAGAGATAGTTAGGGCAAGTCACATAGAATGAAAACCTTGGATATATGGTTTATAATTCCTTCATTTATGGTTTTGGCAGTTCTTTTTTTCCAATATAGTCATAACTTTCTCTGTAGATGAAATAAATTACTTGTTTATCTAAGCAACAGTGTAAGTTGTTGAGTTATTACTTCTGTGAAAATAGAGGAGTTTATTGCCTAATTCATCGAAATTTTGTAGAAAGACACTGCATTAGTTCACTTGAGAGATGCACTAATAGAGGGAGGTTTTTTTCAGTATGTCACTTGCCAAAAGTCAGCTCTCATGAGGTCATTCTTGGAGTTAACTGCTTAGAGCTGCAAATCCTTCTATAATTTCTTTCCCTCCTCATCAATTACTTTCCAAAGGCTCATCTGTTGAGCAGCAATGGTACAAAAAAGTAATTTCTCTTCTGGCATATAGAATAAACTGAGGTGGTTAAAGAAACCAAAAACTCAGCTGAAAATTATCTGCCTGAGGTAGCACAGTCAAGTTCACAAACAAGAGGGGAACTGGAGTCTTTCACAAAAACTATCTTGTGCTGTTCTTGTGTCTCCCCCTTCCCTCCTTTTCCAACTAGTTGAGTTTTATTTCCTTTTCATTTAGTAATGTAGCAAACACTTGCTCCTTTAGCATAAGCAAGAAGTAGATTTGCAGGAGTTCCTCATCATTATGTACTATATAGATAAAAATACAGAAAATATTGTTACCCAGAGCAGTGGTGAATGCTGCATCCCTAGAAACGTTCCAGGTCAGGTTGAACGAGGCTCTGAGCAACCTGATGTAGTTGAAGATGTCCCTGCTCATTGCAGGGGGGGTTAACTAGACCTTCCAACCCAAATAATTCTGTGGTTCTCTGATTATATTTTCTCTATAAATTTTAATAATATAGAAAATACATAAAGTTATTACTGGAAGGACTCATATATATCATAAGCAGTAGAGCTGTTTTTTAATTAGATCTAAACCCTTCAAAGTTACATTTCTCAATCTCTTTCAAGTGCATAGAAGAAATGAAACGCGAAGCCAAACCTATTAAGATTGACAGAAGGCTGACAGGTGCAAACATAATTGATGAGCCTTTGCAACAGGTAAGTTCTAACTAGGACTATTTAACCTACTTGTATTTTTTTTGCAAGTATTGACTGTGTAATAAAGAAGTAGTTGAGTGGCAAATAGAATTTCCAAATTTTACCAGATATGAGAGTAATAAATGAAAAAACTATGGGCGATGGGTCAGGATACCGGGCAATATTTGAGTATGTTTTTGGTATGTTTTATTTTCTTAGTGTAGTGGTGATAAAAACAATGTGTGCAAGCCAGTCTGAAAAAGAAGTTTCAGTGTGTGGATTTTGTTGTTTCACTCCCAGTTTCATAATGGCAAAAGAGTATTGTTCACTCTAGCAACCTTTTAGGATAACTGCTGTTGCATTATCAGGCCCAAAAACTGTTGAATATTTTTTTGTCCTTTTTCATTAGTTCATTAGTTTCATTAGTTGTTTTTTGGGTTTTTTTCCCTTTTTTTTCTTTCCGATTTCAGGTAATCCAGTTTTCCCTGAGAGACTACGTGCAGTATTGGTATTACACACTCAGTGATGATGAATCCTTTCTTCTGGAAATTAGGCAGGCTCTTCAGTATGCACTTGTTCAGTTTTCTGCCAGGTAAGACTTGTTTTTATTCACATCAATATATTGTGGGTTGTATGGTAGTAGATAAGTGATTAAGTTAATCTACTAGTGTAGTTCAGTGCATTTTACAGAAAGAATGTATAAAAAAATCAAGATTATCATGTAAGAAATACAATCTTTTGCTGATCCCCTAGGGAAATAAAGGAGATGATAGTGTTTGAAGTCATGATCTTTTGCAAAACGGCCATTTCAAAATTTAGATTAATGTCTAAAATCACTGAACTGCTTTTCTTTTTCCTTTTTTAAACAAGCATTAAGTTTGTGATCCATTACCTCTTTGTATTCAGGTCCTTCTCGTGTAAAGAGTAGGGCTGCTCCCAAGGTAAGTCCGAATTCAGTCCAAAAGTCTGAATTCAACATATGTATCACCTCAGATGATTTTTAGAAGTAGTATGGCTCTTACATATGGAAGATTGGATTAATGGATATTTTAGAATAATGAATATTTTAGAAAGAATAGTAGCCCAGAGAACAAAATAAAATGTCACATATGCACACCTTTTTTTAAAAAAGGATTGCTTGAGGACAAATGGATGGTTTGTTAATTACCCCTTATTTCTACTGCTGTTCCCTGACTTTCTGCTACTGGATTATGCAACTTGTCTGAGAAATTAACTTCTTTAGTGTGACTGATTTCTCAGCCCAGGTACCACGTGCCTTTATATCCATATACTTGTTTATTACGTTTTTATTTCAAGTGTTCATCCCACTGTGCTTATTGTTACTTGCTTTCTCTGCAGAAGAGGTTGTGAGTCACCTAAATATAAGTAAATTCTTGGCAATTTTCAGGTGTTATCCCCTCCCTCTGTTGACTTAAAAATGTAGGTTAGTGTGCTTTTCTGACAGTGAGGGTCAAAGATGGAGAGCTGGGTTTAACACTAGGAAAAATTAATTAGAGTACAATAATTATAAATATAATATATTAATATATAATATAATATATTAAAATATTGAAAATCCTAGGAAACAGTATTAAAATGGTGAAAACTATGCTGAATAAACTGTTACAGCAAGCAAATTTATGGTTGAATGAAATGGACCTGGCTACCCAACTTCAGTGTTTTTGTCTGTTTGGCAGAGTTACTTTATTGGACAGTGTTGAGCACTGAGTTTGTGTCAAAGTAGGTCAAATTCTTGCAAGTTTATTTTTTTTTCCTGCAGTACTATAGCTCTTCAAAAATAGGCACTGTTCCTGTGCAGTTGTGTTCTGCTGTAGAAAGCAAATCAATTTCACAGGCCTGCAGCAGTTCTTCTGCAGAAAAAAAAGTGATGTAGTGTATTTATAATGCCTGTAGTTGGATATAGCTGAAGCAGTTTAGGTTAGTACCATCACCTCTGGTTTCACACAGCCTGTCAGCTCCTGGGCAGAATGAGTACAGTGGGAATTTTCTATTCCCTGATACCGCAGCTTTGGGAGCCTGGTGTAAGGCTGCCACCCAGAGGTTTTGTGCGGTTCTGCCTTGTGCAGTTGGGGGATCTGGACTGCTTGATCTGTGGCCCTTTGGAACAGCTCTGCTCTTATTTATATGTCTACATGTTGCAGTAGCCTTCCCTTTCTTCCAGAGTTTGTTATCTTTTTGTCTCTCCTTGAGAAAGGAAAGAGCAGTTAGGAGAACAAACACAAAAAAAGGAAGTGTTGAAGGATTCCTGCTGTAACAAAATGGGCATCTTGAGAATTCAGCAGTAAAATACTTAGTGCAGGGTAAGAGCTGCTACTAGCATCAAGGTTCATTAAACCAGTAATGCACAATCACATTTTTAGGTTGCTCAGTAAGACACAGATATCATAAAAATAACTGTATCCTTTTCACACCTCTAAGAAAGTAGTTTTATGTAAATCTAACAGTGACTATTTTCTGATCTAAACCTATGTGCGTTGTTGGAAGAGTATGCTAAGTGCCTCATATAAGCTGTGGAATCAATTGTTGATAACATTAGTTTGCGTTTAGTTTCAAGTGAAATGTGTGTTTTCTCACTGGTGCATATTCTCCAAATTCAGAATAAAATTATTTTTATTGGATGCCTTCCAAAATTGTAGAAAGTACAGCTGAAAAAGACCTGGGGAAGATTTTAGTTTTACATTGTGAACTGTTTATGTCAGGACTTGTCACAAATATTTGACAATGTCACAAATCAGAACACTATTCTAGATGCAAATGTTGACTTTCAACTAAATCAAATATAAATATTAATGTGGTGCAAGAGTGGTATTTTACAATGTTTGGTTTTTCAGTGGATAGGCAATTAGGAGACTGATTTATTTCTTTGCTTTTCCATGTTTACTATCAGTGTGGCTCTTGTCAGGAAGGAAGGAGAAGTAGGAATTTATTATTGTTCTTTGTGTTCACAATAAAATAATTAATTTCCATGGATCTCCTTTACTAATAGGTCAAAGGAAACAGACTGGCAGCCTTATTTCACTACACGACTTGTTGATGACTTTGGCACTCATCTTCGAGTTTTCAGGAAAGCTCAGCAAAGGATAGCAGAGAAAGGTGATCAGATGAAAGGTAATGTGAAGTACTTTTTTATTTGAGTCTGAGTAGGCTGGTATCTTATGTATGTGAAATATAGTTAGCTTTATTTTATAATTCAAGTTCACTCTCAAGTTTCTAGTCTTGACAAAAACATGCTTTTTTAATTTTCTTTTGCATAGATCAAGCTGAGGAACTTGTAGATACATTCTTTGAGGTTGAAGTTGAAATGGAAAAAGAAGTCTGTCGTGATCTAGTCTGCACTTCTCCCAAAGATGAAGAAGGTCTCTCAATATTATCTTCTGAGTAAATATTTTAGTATGGGAGACTAAATTAAAATACTAACAATAGTGTTCACTATCTGAAATGCATTAAAATCTTACCATATGACTTTCAAAGTGTGGCTATATACCATACGTGTATATTTCCTCTGGTTTGTACGTATTAATGCTATAACTAAAACGAAGCACATACATATGTAAGTCTTTCTCCTTTCATTGGAACAATTTTAAGATGAAAATATTTTTTCCTGGGAGGGAGGGTATGGTTTTGCAGATTATTACTGCTTTTTGTTAGATGTGTCTTCCTTATCACTATGCTGTAGTTTTCCTTCAAAAAACACTGTATTTTAAGGTAAAGTGTTGAAAGACAGGGAAAAAAGCTGTATATGTTAACTAAGGAAAATGAATTAGAGTTAGGTTGTTGGGGTTTTTTTAATCTTGCAATTTGGCTTTTGTTGTCTTGGGTTCAAGATAAATCTTTTTCATCAGTGCTGCTTCTATTTCATCTGAAAGTGTTACTGTAGTGCTTGGAATGTAAGAGATATATGATTGTATGTTTGAACTCAGAATTAAGGATTTCTCTATGGGATTTGGTGATATCAAATAAAATGTGAAGTAACATAACAGGAAATTGTGCTGAGGGGGTTTTGTTTTCCTTCTCTAGGATTCCTAAGGGATCTGTGTGAGGTTTTACTGTATATATTGCTACCTCCTGGAGACTTCCAGAACAAGATCATGCGATACTTTGTCAGGGTAAGTACAGACTCTAAAAGCCCTCCCAACTCTTTGGGTTGTCATAAAATTTTTTTTAGATGTAAACTGCTGATTTTATTTTCTAAAATTGATCTAATTTAACATTAGGGTATTTTAAAAGCAGTAGAGTCTTGAGAAGTATTTAATAGCAGTGAACAGTTTGTCTAAAATGTTTTTGAAGGTTGTTTTAGCTCTATCATGACAAAAGCATGGGAAAGTGGATGTTGTTTTTCTCGAGGCTGTTTTTTCTTGAAGAGGTTTTTCTTGTCATTTCTTGCAATTACAAATTATATTTGTAGTGTTAATTGGAAGAGAATGTGGTAGCGCCTATTAAATGTTTTCTGTAATTACACTTTTGTGTTTTAAGCTCTACACAGTAATGTTTAAATTGTTGCAGTTATACTAGCTTTATGAATAAATTTATAAAATGGTCTATTATCCTTTGTTTTTCAGGAAATCCTCTCCCGAGGAATTCTTCTTCCATTAATAAACCAGCTCAGTGATCCTGATTATATTAATCAGTATGTCATATGGATGGTAAGATGTAAAATGTTTAAAATTATTTGTACTTCCAGAACATTTTCATGTAAGGTTTTAATCAGGTTCCCTATAATCACACTGGGTAGGTATCTGGTATAAACATTACCGATGGATGTCTTGGCAGAGACAGTGAACTTAGGGCTGCTATATTAAATTTTATACACACATACACACAGAGTCTGTATATCTGCACTCTTCATTTTGATTATTCAGCAGAAGTTGCTTGACTGAGGACAAATGTATCACAAAATGTAAAGTTCAGTCCCTCTGACTGTTCTGCTTGGCTTGGGAAGTATGGCAGTAACTGTGGAGGTGCTTTCCCCTGACCATGGTTACAGTTTGGCCTTTCAATCTTACGAGGCCTCAAGAATGAAAACTAAGAAATAGTTATTTTCTGCTAGGAATTTCAGGGAAATTGTTTTATGACTGTTTGTGTTAAACCTAAATAATTCAACTGAATGGGCAGAAACAATTTTTTTTGCTTTGAGAACTCTCAAATGCACCTGCAAAAAAAGCCCCCAAACTTTTAAAATAGTATTATATAGTAAAACTAACATAAATAGAATATTTATTCTTTAATTAACATTACTGATTCTTTGCAAAGCAAGTTAAAACTCACTCTCATATGTTATTGTTCTTTACAGTTCATGAATCGAGTTTATTTTTTTTTTCCCCAACTTCTCTCTTTTTATGCATGTATTTTAGTCTTATGGTGTACATTCAAAATCTATGCTGAAAACACCCTTGCATTTCAAAGTTCTTGTTATGTATGGAATAATGGACTGACTTCAAGTGTATGTGTACAATGCTTCCTTTACTCCAGCCTCCTCCATTTCATGTAAAAGTTTGCACACATTCTATAGGAACCTAGCTTTAGTAAGAAAAAGTATTGCTCATCTGGACCAGAATTTTCAAACTTGGATTCCCCTTTCCTCCTACATTTGTTCTTTATGTGTAACTTGGCCTTGTTCCTTGTTTACTGAGCACTGCCCCCCTATCCAGAGATAGGATTCTGAATTTTTTATAAGGCTTTCTGTTATGATAGTGATGTCTCAAATAACTAATTTTCAAAATTGCTTTCTGAGATGGAGCAGCAAATGTGCTGGACAAAAGATAAAGAAAAAATGAATACAAGTCATACGAAATGGAAATTGTTGCAGAAATTAAGGTCAGAAGTAGAGATGGCTGAAATAAATCCTGGCTCCTTTGACATAAAGTCAGACTTGAATGAAAAGATCAGTTTCTGGAAAAGAGAATTCTAATTCCAGATTTCTAGGCATACCACAGTCCAGGACTAATTCAGCTGCAATAAAATACAAAGCTTCAATATAAAATTAGAAGTTATTTCAAACTTCCCTCTTCACTGTGAAATACACAAATTTACAAAGTGTTTTATATTCAAGTATTGCCTGTAGTATTACTTGTAAAAGGATATTTCTAGGGAGATTTTTCCATTAACTTTGGTCAATGGTATCCAGTCTTCATTCCTTCTGCTTAGTGCAGCTCACGTCAATGCACTTTTTTGGTACAGACAAAGTATTAAATTTCCATATCAATGTGAGCATTTATAAGAGGTGTGGGTGTAGTTTCAGATGGTAAAGACAGCATTAGAACTCAACCCTCAGCACCTGTGTGCATTTGTTGTAAAGCTGCCAACCTTTGCCTGATCTCCATGCTGCATTCACAGTTTCCAGTGATCTTGGCAGCACAGGAGGCTTCCTTCACTTGTACAAATTCCTTTGAGTCCCTACAGCAGGTTCACTCTATGCCAACACTGGTAAAATAGTATGTATTTAGTTAGCTTAATAGTAGTTTCCAGGGTATCTGAGTTAGTGTTCCAGACAGGAGTAATTTACTTTTGTTTTCCCCTCAGTAGGTTATGATTACATTGTAGAATGTTTTAATTCTTTTTGTAATTCTGTATCTTAAGAAGCCATTACTCTAGGACCATGTATGTTTGCAGGGGATCTTGGTAAAGCTGAACCTTGTCAGTGGTCTCACCATTTCCTGCCTACTTAGCTAAGGAGATAATAGCAGAAGAAGGTGGATTGGATTTTGGAGATCTTCACTAAGGAGGTTGATGGACTTGCCATGTGTCTGTGTTGTACTTCTTGAAAACAGAAAGTGATAGTGTGAAATAGGTTTTGATTATGCATGCTTTTTGTGTCTTAGTCCATGTAAAATTTCAGTACCAAAAGGAAGATTTAAACGTGTCAAAGAATTTTCAAAATGCCACTTTGCAGTGCTGTATCAAACTAATTTACTTAAAGAAAAATCACATCCTGTACTTTTAGCTGGTTTGCATTGCTTACACTATAAAACTTTGTGTTTCAGATTCGTGATTCCAACTGTAACTATGAGGCCTTTATGAATATTATTAAATTAAGTGATAATATAGGAGAGTTGGAAGCAGTGAAAGATAAAGCAAGTGAAGAACTGCAGTATCTTCGATCTCTAGATACAGCAGGAGATGGTTAGTATTGCATTGTTTTGCAAAATATGAAATGCATTTAGCAGCGTGATCTCTGTAGAGGATTGTAGCAATTAAAAAATAAAAACTCTGATGCAGCAAAATATAAAGTATTTTATTTAAAAAATTGCCTAAGAAGTGATAAAACTTGAGTTTTCATTTTCATAAGTGTTTTGGTGGTTGGTGTGTGTTTGATTCCTTTTTGGAAGTATAGGGAATTTGGTTACCTAAGTGTATTTCTGTTAAATCAAAACTGCCTGACTGGTGGTTCTGAATTTCAGTAATATTTAAGGTATTAACAGTAATCAGTTAACCATTAATCTGAAAAAGCAAAGAAAAAATATTTCTCTGTGTTCATTTTCATTAGCAAGGTATTTAAAATGAAAAAAATAAAAACTAGGACTTTATTTAGTCATCTGGATTGCTTAATTGTCCTTGTTTTTGCTTTCAGATATCAACACTATAAAAAATCAAATAAACAGTTTATTATATGTTATTAAAGTATGTGATTCAAGAATTCAAAGGTTGCAGTCAGGAAAAGTAAGTGGTTTTAAATTTTTTTTAGTTTCAAAAGGGTGAGGTTGAAAATGACTGACTAGTTGTTCGTTTTGCTTGTTTTATAATTAAGGGTTGATGGAGGTGGTATGTTTGGCTTTACTTAGTTTCTTGACTTTCCTTATTTGGCCTAGATGTGGTTCCAAGATAATGTAATATTCTGCATGTATTGACAATTAAAGTGATTAAGCATTCTATAGCTGGACTTGAAGGCATTGCTGTAAGAGCAAGAAATGTCATAGAGGCAGAAGAAAATGTGACAGAGATAAATTTAAGTTGTGGTGATCTGTGGTCCATCAAATGCTGAAATTAATTCTTATTAATTAATTTCTTGCTACTGCCACTGTTGATGAGATATTTGGCGTTAATTTGACCTGCAGACTATGACATGAATAGCAATCATAAAACCCAGCTTATGTAGCAGAATAGCTGCAGCCCATTTTGAAGGCAAATAATTAAGAAAACATGATCTAATCTAGACCTTCATTTAATAGTGATCATGAAAATAGCTAGTCATTGAGATGCTACTTTATTATATGTACTGTAATTTTTTAACCTATATGTTTTGTAGTATGTAGAATCTTTAAAAGTTAATTTTAAAAAAGCCTATGAACACACTGAACTGTGTCTTACAGGAAATAGATACTGTGAAACTGGCAGCAAACTTTGGAAAACTTTGCACAGTCCCCCTGGACCATATTCTGGTAGACAATGTTGCACTACAGTTTTTTATGGGTAAGTGTCAATTTATCTGATCTATCTATTTATAAAGAATATGCTAACTCACAGGAGTGTATAGTTGGAATTGCTAAATGTCAATATTAAGAATATCAATCAGTTTTGTTGGTGGTTATAGTCCTTTCAATGCAGCAGATGGAAACAGTCCAGGAAGTTCCTGGAGTGCGTGGGCGATACTTCCTGACACAGTGAGGCAGCCAACCTGACAACAGAAAGGGACCTGTCTGAACCTGGTGTTTGCAAACAGGATGATGTGATAGTTGGAGGCTGTCTTGGGCATAACATGAACACCCTCAGTCAGTTTGCAGAGGACACTTAAGTTGGGCAGGACTGTTCCTCTGCTGGAAGACAGGGCAGCTCTCTAGAGGGAAGAAGGCTAGATTTGTGGTCTGAGAT
The DNA here is from genome assembly GCF_021018805.1 of Prinia subflava. Taxonomy (NCBI): domain Eukaryota; kingdom Metazoa; phylum Chordata; class Aves; order Passeriformes; family Cisticolidae; genus Prinia; species Prinia subflava. The sequence continues at coordinate 124,095,334 of NC_086247.1, forward strand.
AATTTGTATGAGATTCAGTAAAGCCAAGTGTCAGATCCTGGACTTGGGTCAACCCCAGGCAGTGCTGCAGGCTAGGGGCAGAGTGGCTGGAAAACTGCCTGGCAGGAAAGCACCTGAGGGTGCTGACTGACAGCTGCTGAACATGAGACAGGAGTGAGCCCAGGTGACCAAGAAGGCCAGTGGTATCCTGGCCTGGATCAGCAATGGTGTGGCCAGCAGGATTAGGGCAATGATTGTTCCCCTGTACTCAGCACTGGTGGGGCCACACCTCAAATCCTTGAATTCTGGGGACATTCACTACAAGAAGGACATTGAGGTGTCTGGAGCATGTCTAGAGAAGGGCAATGAAGCTGGGGAAGGGTCTGGAGCACAAGTTGTACGTGGAGTGGCCCAGGGAGCTGGGGTTGCTTAGGCTGGAGAAAAGGATGCTCAGGGGGGGACTGTATCACTCGCTACAACTGCCTGAAAGGAGGATGTAGTGACGCAAGGACTGCTCCCTTCTAGGCAGCTAGCAACAGGGTGAGAGGAAATTGCCTCAAGATGTGCCAGATGAGGTTCAGATTGGGTATGAGGAAATATTTCTTCGCAAAAAGGATGAAACATTGGCTTGATAGGCTGCCCAGGGAAGTGGTTGAGTCACAGTCCCTGGAGGTATTTAAAAGACATGTAGATGTGGTGCTTAGGAACATGGTTTAGTGGTGGACTTTTGGTAGTCTTGAACATCTTTTCCAACAAAAATGATCCTGTGATTCTATGAATCTGTTTTTTAGAAATTCAGTTTGAACTTTGTCTCCATTTGTATTATGCTATACAAGCCTGTTATATTGACATGGTAATGACAGATTCACTTTTTACATGTGCACTTGAGGGTTCAGTGCTTAGTTCCTAGACTTTGGTCTCAGGTTTTTTTTTTTTCCTGATTATCACTATAATGTATATATGTATGCATATACACACATAAATAACACCAATATGTATATGCATTTTTTAAATTGACTCTATATGGCAAGTATTCCAGATGTATAACCAGATCCTGGTGTTCCATGTGTAGTCAACATCACAGAGAATTCCTATTCCAAGATGCACAACAGTAACTAAGGTCATGTGGTGTCTGTTTTCTGTAGATTACATGCAGCAAACTGGTGGCCAAGCACATTTGTTTTTCTGGATGACAGTGGAAGGATACAGGGTTACAGCACAGCAACAGCTGGAGGTACTTCAAAGCCGGCAGAAAGATGGAAAACATCAGACTAATCAGACCAAGGGTCTATTAAGAGCAGCTGCATTTGGAGTTTATGAGCAATATTTATCAGAAAAGGTAGGAGTAACTTAATTCTGCAGTTTGGTGTTTGTACTGATACTTCTTTGATAGTTCTGAGTTAGTTAATATGAAATGGTTGTTGTGGAGCACAAGTTGCTTACATGTTGACATTTAAGCTGTTGCTTGTGTATCTTCTCTCTCTCATGTCAAGTAGGCTCATATTGCCACTGACTGATGCACTCATATTGCACCCTGTCAGATGCACTGTGTTCCCCAGAAGCTGACTTTCTAGAACACTCAAACTAGAGACCGTGTAAAGACAGAATAAAAAAGTGTCTGTCTGCATATGCTGTCCATTCCCTTCCTTTTATTCTGCCCTTCACCCTTGCCTGCTGCCTTAAGAAGTGTTATTAAAAAAATGGAACTAAGTATTTGTCCAAACTTGAATTAAGATTGGGTTATCAGATGAAATAGCTTCCTGTGTCTTTGTACCCTTGTCTGTGTAAATTGCTCAGATATCACCACTGAGCATCTTTCAGTAGGCAGTAAGGATTCCTCTGTGGAAGAAACCACTCATCAGCTTGTATTGACAAAGCATCTTTGTTCTGAAATTGTGTGTGCATAAAAACCACCTCTCAGAAATGGGAGTTGGCAAACTGTTAGCCTTTCCTCAGACATTTCATCCTATTATTTTTTTATTGGCTTATTCTTGTTTCTGAATCTAAATCTTTTTAATAAGTAAATAAAAACTGTTTATAAGTCTGAGTAAATGTATGTATAAATTGTTTTTGAGGCAATCCCTAGTGTTTAATAGTGAAACTTCCAAGTTTTTTAATACAAACTCTGAATTTAATTTTGGAGGTGGAGGGGATCTGACTCCTGTTGTATATTCTAGACAGTTATAGAGATATTTGTGAAGAAGAAATTTAGTTTACTTAGAGTTGCAGCATTGCATTGGATTTTATTTGTTAAAGTACAACTTTCTTATTTTTATGCTGCAAAAGTTGATTTAGATCTCTATGACAGGCATCTCCAAGAGTTAATATTGATGACAACTTAGTAGCAAAACTTGCAGAAACCTTGAACCATGAGGATCCAACACCTGAAATCTTTGATGACATTCAGAGAAAGGTATACTCTATTCATCCTTTATTTCATAAGAACTGTTAATGCTGTAGACTATAAAACATAATTACAGATGCTGAAAAAGAAGGAAGTCAAATATCTAAACCCTAAAACCTGTGTTACCATCTTGCTGTTCTATGAAAATCACACTCTAAAATTGTCAACTTTTGCTTTGCCATTTGTTAGCCCATGGTTTTCAAACCAGTGGAGAGAAGGAGTAGGTGTCCTTCCTGTATGACTCTAAATATGAAACACACTTCAGAATTATCATGTTTTTATTTGTGCTAATGCAACAATTTAAGAACAATGTCACAAGTAGACTAAGACATACAGTTTTTGTTTAGTTTTACTTCTGTTTTTCAAAGGTGAATGTAATTCACCCATATTAAATCTTATAACTCTTCCCAGAAATAAGTTTGACTAGTCTGTTTATGCAAATTTGCACAGTGAAGCATTCAGAAAGAGCAAGTACTGAAGAAGAAAACCAGTATTTTTACTACCTGCTTATGTATACTTTATCACTCAAGTATATGTTATAGTATTTAGAAAGGAAAAGTGAATGATTAATATTCCAGCAAGAAGTTACATACCCAGTCTGAAATGTTTTTATTTTAGATCATTTGATCTTCTTGAGATCATTTTGATCTTCTCATTCATGCTACAAATTAGTGATGAGCTGTTGAACTTAGAATCACACTGTTGTATTTGGACCCCCATTTAACACTAATTAAAGCACCTTGTGAAATCTGGGCCTTGCTTGTGAGTTTTGCTGAAGAGCATAAATTTCCCATATGTTACAAAAGAAATTAACTTCCTCAAACCTGTATGGATTGGGGTTTTTTCTATTCTTACTGGATGATAGTACTTGAACAGTGGTCCATGGGAAAAAAAAAAATCATTAAAATATTCTAGAGTTGACATGAGTATACAAACATCATGAATTAATTCCTGCTATGTACAGATATTTTTGTGTATATGTATATATACTGTATAGGCTGTGAAGGTAAATTGTTTGAGGTGGTGTGGTTAAATCTTTGTGAGGTATGGCTACATTGTATTGGCTTAACTAGAAATTGTCAGAAAAGTCACAAATGGTGTCTTCCCTCCCCTTCTTTCCCTCTTCTCACCTCTTGCCCTAAGTGTTTCTAGGTCTACATGTATAGTTCATGCACAAGGAGGGACTGAGATAAGCTTTTATGAAATGGATAAAGACCAAATAGGTTTATACTGCAATTGGAAGGAAGCATTTAAAGCTATTGTGCTACTTCCCCTCCTAGATGTGCATGTCTGACTAGTTAGATGTTATCTGATAACCTTTCCATTCAGAGTAAGTCAGAGACACGTATGCAGAGGTACTTCCTGTTCAAGTAGAATTTATGAAAACTAGTCTGATGAATTAAAAAATGCAGTAAGTGTTTCTGAAGTTGGCATTTTGGTTTCACTAAGGTGTATGAGTTGATGCTGCGAGATGAGAGGTTCTACCCTTCATTCAAGCAGAACGTGTTGTATGTGCGTATGTTAGCTGAGCTGGATATGCTGAAGGATCCCAGTTTCAGAGGATCAGATGATGGTGAAGGAGGTGAGCTCTGTATCTTTAGGGGGTATTTCATGGGACCATTCTTTGCTCTGCTTTAAAATGAAAATTAAAAAATTATCCACACTGTTTTTATGAAATTAAATACTCCTGTGGTGTCTCTGATATTTAAATTAATTCTCCTCCTTGTGCTTTTGTGTGTAAATTGTTTTGGGACACACATAGAGTTTTCACTGTAGTAAGTGTATTAATCTTGTATAAATTCTTGTCAGGTCTTGGTAACTAGTTTGTCACTAAAATAAATATTCTTCCATTCTACTTTTTCTCTTGAAAATATTTAAAATTCTTCAATGTGTTGGGTTCTTTTAATGCATAACTGTGAACCTCTCTGGAAATAGAAATTGAAAGTACATAAGACATGTGGCTTTTTAAAGCAAATAAAATCCTTTTTTCTTGTTAACTGAAGTACAAATCTAGTGGAAATTGTTTTCACTGTTAAACTAGCTCCTTAATAAAGCAGTACTGTGTGGGGATATAAACTTAAAGAAAATTATCTGAAATATTTATTTAGAATCTTTATAAAATTACATTTAAGTGTCTTTATTGGAAATTTGAAACACTTGCATGTTGCATGCAGCATTTTGCCCAGTGCCACAGTCTTCCTTCATTTTCCATACTGTTTTGTGGATGCATTTTTATTTATGTGTGGCTCTATAATGGGGGAAATCTAACAAGCTGATTTTTCCTTTCCCTCACTGCTCCCAGAATCTTTTAACGGGTCTCCTACTGGCAGCATAAGTCTGGTAAGTGCTTGGATTTTTTTAAATTATTTTTGTCTTCAACAACAGAGAGAGTATGATAAAATAGTTTAACTTAATGTACATTACTGGCTTTACTTCACTGCCATTGAATTTCTGAAAGTTTTTGAGTCAAATTGAAACCTACAAGTTATTAATTACTCTGTAAGATAAAACTTCTCCTTTTTTTGTATTTTCCCATGTTTAATGACATTTTACATTGTTTCTCACAGAAACAGAAAATTTATGGAAAGCATACTTTCTTATCCCTATCTGTGTTTCTTAGATACAAATTTTGAGTTGCATAATAGTAGGTGAAAACAAATCCTTTGAAACAGAAATGTCAAAGGATTAAATTCAAAGACTTTAAAATAAGGCATTTAATCACATTTCTGTTGGTTGATTATTTTTTTCATTAAGACTTGATTTGGAAACATTAAAGTACCTGGAGTTTATTCCAGCCATGAGTCTGTTTTTTTAATCTGTTCAATTTCAAGTTCAATTTTATTTTTTTGAAGTGATTCTTGACCTGTGTTAGTTTATCAAAACCTTTTCTTTGCTAAATGAATGTACCTAAACCAGAAATGCAAATACAGTTACTTAAAAAGGAAAAATCATAGAAAGTTTGAGATATATCCTCCCCATGTTTCTGTAGACAGTGTGTAGCTGAGCCACAAGGTATGCAAGATTGAGTTGGGCATATGAGAGTATGTTTCCAAACCTTTTAGTTTCATGAAGATTTACACAGAGATTTACAATCTGCATGCAATTTCCTGGATTATGTGATGCCTGGGCCCTTCTAGTTTGTTCTTGGAGGGTGCTGGTCATGCTTGCCTGCAAAGGAATGAGTGTTTTCTAAAGGAATACACGTAACATTAATGTAAATGTTCCATTGTGGGGCTTGGTTGTTTATGGGGTTCGGTTTTTTGTGGGTTTTGAATGTTTTTTAATTTAAACTGGGATTTTCTTTCCTATTATTTTCCTGTTGTTGACATTTTGAAATATAAAGACAATGGGAGGTGTTTAGCTGATACAATTTATGCAAACTCCTGGTAGATACAGAAGAAAAAATTATTTTAGCCTTTTGTTTTGTTTTGTTTTTTTCACAAGAGCCTTTTTACTGGTTAATCTGTTAAAAGGTCTTTCTAATATTTTTTAAGTACTCTTTCTGAAAATGTTGTAGCATACCAGAGTTATGTTTAATGGATGAGGATTTGTTATTGTGGTGGCTTATCTGGCTAGTGGTTGTCTGCTACTTTGTTTCAAGTGACTTTCCAAGCTAAGTTAGAAAGTCTTAAAGTCTTTACCAAGCATTGTTGCAGTACAAATAGGTATTTGCATGGGACTCTTCAAAGACTTGATACTTGTTTTTGTTGTGACAAGGGTATTTATAGAATATTACATTTATTATAAAGAGTTAGGAACATTCTAGGAGAAATACCTAAGTAGATTTCTCTTTATGCAGATCTAGTTTTACTTTTCTGTCATCCATATTGTTCAGGGTGTTCAGTGCTTTTACAGGTGTTTGAATACTGGTAGATTAGTTTTTTCTGGCTGGATTCCATGTCCAGAGTAAATTTCTGTACACATAGTTTAGCTCCCTTGTGTTAGTCTGTTACATAAGAAAAATAGACCTTAGAAAGGTTACTTCAAAGGTCAGGGAATTTCTGTACTTGCAACTAATGACAATGTATTAAATAAGATTGGGTTGTGCTATGATGTGATATTTTTAGATTTTTAATTAACTTGTGTTCCTGTGAATATATCTAATGGCAGAGATATTAGCTCATATTAAATGTCTGTCTGTTGTGTTATCTATTCAAGTTTCAACCTTTTAATTTACTTGTATTAATAGTTGCTGTATAGTGCCTTGCCACAGCAGTTGAGTGTTTCCTAAAGTTTCTGTTATAAAATAAATTGTTTGCAGTTCATACTTTCACTGGAAGAATTTGGAAGAGATGCTCAAAACTGTTTTGAGGAAAAGTTGTTCTACAAAAATATCTGAATTTCTGCCTTTTGATTTGATACTTTAATCTACTATATTAAATCAGTGGGTCACATTTTGGGAGTATAAAATCATTGTAAATATTTATAGACTCCTGCAGATTTCCTCTAAAGGATTCATAATGGGAGCTTTGCACTGAGTAAATACGAGTTACCCAGGTGTTCCAAGACCTTGAAGGGCAGCAGAAGTGGCTGGGTTGAACTTTTGGCAGTCATTAGCATGTGTCAGCTTGAACCTCACTCAATAATCACAAAGAAATCTGAACTTGAGTGGCAGTGAAGGGAAACAAGAAAACAAGAAATAATTATGCCTTTAAAAAAATATAACAGTACCTATTGTCAGTATTTTGTAGCAAACAAAACATTTGGGCAGCTGACAGTTGTCTTATCACATCTCTTCCATCTTGTTGTTTATCAAATCTTAGAGCTTTCAGAACATCAAGCACTTTGTCCAAGCTTCCAAAAATGTCTGCTGTTAGCCAGTCTCAGGTGATAGTCTGCTCCTGAATTGAGCACTGCAGTGTAGAGCAGCATGCCTGACAGGGTCATGGCTGGCAAGGGACCTGCTCAAGAATGGACTAAGTCAGAGTCCTGTGTCCAACAATGACTGAAAGGAAGCATAAAATTAAAGGAACACCCACTTATGGTGATACTTTACCAGAATAACTCTCCAGCATCCAGTAACTTATAGATTCTTGAGGTAAAGATGATGTCTGCTGTCAAAATATTTTTGCATAAATTCATCTGTTCTACCGTTCAACAGACATAAACTTCTGGCACTATAGCATGTAGTGGCAAAATAGATTCCCCCAAAGGGGTTTTCTTTCTTCTACATTTTCTCAATCTAGGCCTTAGTACTACAAGCCTACAAGCATATCATACAGGTATTCAGAAGACTCCCTACTGCAACACAGTTATTCAGACACTTTAAGCTGCGTTTTATTTGGTATCTAGACTTTATAACAGAAATGTTATTTCCCTCGGCTTCAGTAGTAGGCACTTAGGCAGAGACTGGTTGAGGTGGTTGAGGCAGAAGAGAGTCATTCCTTGGAGAGGACTGGAGGAGGAAAGAATGGAGTATTATGTTGGGATATTGTGGAGTTGATAAAGATTCAGATAAAGAAGGGGCAAGAGAACAGACTTTCAATAATTCATTTTTAAGTCCAGCCTATCTTTTGATTGTAATCTCGAATATTGTTTAATGTTTAAGGAAACAGAGGAGATTTAGAGACTGCTTTGATGTAGGTAGAGGTTTTAGTTTGATATGGGCATGGCATTGCTAACCAGTAAGTCCCATTGTAGGTAACTTTTTATGGTAAGTCACTATTAATCTGGCTTGGTTAAATTATAAAAGATAGTAGATAGCTATGTTCATTCTGAATGTGTTTCTTTGGAGAATTTTAGAATTCTGGGGTGAAATATACAAAGGGATCCCCATGTCTGTGAATTCTACTTAGGTAGCTCCAACTCTTTTTTTTCTTTTAACCTTGTAATTTAAGATTAGAATGCATAGCGGCCCATCCTCTATTTCTTTCAGTTGTATATGCAAGTCTTTCAACAGTCTTGAAGAGCTTTATTATGTTAAATCTTAGTAATCAGATGTATTAATTTTAACTAAAAACAAGGCTTCTCTAAAAGATCCATTAGGCTTCTTTTGATCCTAGTAATTATTAAATATGGAGACAGAGCATTAACTAGCTGAGGATGTACCTGTTCATTTTTTACAACAGAAAATATTCCTGAGAAAAATGTTGGCTTGGTTTTTTTTACATAAAGCAGAAAAACTTCCAGTTTCTACTGCTGCATAACATTCGTGTAGTATGTAAAGACATTTGAAAGAAAACAGAATGCTATAACGGTAAATGCCAAAAGACCTGTTACACAGCATCTGTATCTCCCCAGTTGTTTGGGAGATTTTCTGGGTTTGTTTTTTCCCTAATGCTCAGCAAAAGATCATTTTTACCTGTATTTCCATTAGAGTTGAAATATCAAACTGAAGTGGCAAATATGTTTGATCAACTATGAGTGGTCACAAAATTGTGTGTGAAAATGATGGAGAAAATGAAAGGCCCAATACTGTGCAAAAAAACAACTTTGGTAACCAGGTGGTACAAACACCTACGTTGTTACATTGCACTAAGCTTTTAGTATAGTGAATTGAGAGTTTGAAAATTAAATAGATTAATCAAAACACATCTCAAATACCATGTACTTCTGATCTTATTCTTTCTTTCCCATTTTTTCCTCCTACATGATCTCTCCACCCTTCAGTCATTAGATGACCTTTCTAATGGCCCTTCTGATGAGACAGTTCAGCTCCATGCATACATCTCAGATACTGGTAAGTGAATCTGTTATGATATCTGCTTACTTCTTTTCCACCATTTATTTTGAGTTTTTAATATTACAGGCCCTTGAAATCCTAATTGTCACATTTTTTTGGCCTCATAAAACATTTGAGTTCATATTTTCCATTAAGTCCTTTTGGAAATCTTTACAGTATTATTCTATAGGTCACAGACTATATATCTGTACATTAAAAAGTGATTTAATTTTTGTTGCTTATGGTATTGTTGTTACTACCTTTATATCTGGACAGTCATTCATCAAACATACTATTGAGTAGGATTTATTTTAGCAATTATTTAAAGAAATTCTGAAAGTCATCTCTCTTTCTAGTAACAGAATTATAATTCTTGAGTGTTTCATTCACTTGGTATAATATTTTCCCTTATTCTTTGTGCTTCCTTACTGACTTAGTTCAAGGAAGTGACTTCTGTCCTTATTGTGGTGGCATTTTTGGTTATCTTTTAAAAAAACTTTGCTTAGAAAGAAATTATTTTTCTTTATTACGTGAGAAGAAATAACAAAAAAATGTGCTATTATTTGCAAATGCTCTAGTTAAATGAGATTGCTTTGGGTGGTTGTGCAGTGGTCTTCAGATACTTTTTTGGTAGACTTTACTATGCAATATGCTTTTAAATCTCTGCATTTATATATGGACACATGCTGTCAGCAAGTATTCAGCTACTTTACATTTTAATTAAACCTCTTTCAACTCAGCGTGAGGGCAGTGTGCAATTCAAGTGTCATGTGGTCAGTCCTCAGAGAAAGGGGAAAATGAGTTGAAAGTTAAGAATGAAATTCTGCTTTTTTATTAAAATGGCATGCAGCATCTTTTTTCTGGATTAAACTTAAAAGTTTCATCGTTCTGACCTAAGAAAAAAAGATAAACTTAGAACCACATAAATTGTAAAATTTATAATCTTGAGGGCAGCATGTAACTACCAGTCTGACTCTGAACACATGATGCTCCAGTTGTAGCAGGAGATCTGTACAGGTTTGTATTGCAAGGTAGTATTAAACTGCATCTGTGAGTAGGCTTTTTCCTCACTTAGTTACTGTCCTTTACTGTGCATGAGGGTTATACAGATAGGATTATCTCTGTGTGCTTCAGGATTCACGCTGTCTTGGGTTGCAAAATAAATACTAGTTAAGGGGCTATGGCATAAAGGGCAGCAGTACTGCTTCTTTCTTTTTCTGCCTGAAGTGGTTCTGAAGATGCCACTTAGCAGTGCCCCTGAGATGTGATCTGGAGGCTGCAGGGCCATGTGGTCAGTGTGAGTGTAGAGGACAGGGCTTGTGCAGCATCTGTGGGGCTGAGGGATCCTGGCTCCGCTCTCTGGGCAGTCTTTTGGCACCATCCTGCCTGCATGCTCGTTCCTCTGGAGTTCAGCACTCATTTTCTTTTAGAGGATGGATGGCAAAGACAAGATGCTCTGTGTCCACTCTTCAACTTTCTAGTGTGTAACTCTTGCATTGGCAGCAGCTGCCACTGTCCTACAGGTGCTCCCTGCCTGCTTAGATAAAAGCATTATACTTCAGAGAAATCAAGACTGAAAGTACTACAGAGGATGGAATTGATGATTTCTCAGGAGAATTGTATTTTATGCAGTCTGGGTGCATAGAAAAATTCAAAGATCTTGATTAAAAATATTTTCATCTAGCCACTGGAAAACTGTAGGTACTGAATATTGGCTCGATACTTAGAAATATAACATGTTGCCAATTTAAATGGTGTGCAGTGTAAACAATATTGGTTCTAGTTATTCGATAAATAAAATGAAAGATTTTGAAAGAAACTGTACTGGGAAGAGTCTGTGAGGGAGAAATGTCCAAGAAGACTTAAATATTTAACAGAGATCAAAAAGATATTTGTTTCTGTTTCAGGTAGCTATATGCGTTCTTTTTATTTATAAATTGACTTTTCCATACAATGTGTGTGTGCACACACAGAGAATGCTTTATATATATGTACACACATCTGTATATAGAGTTGACTAAAATAGCACGGGGATTTTTTTATCTTAGAGTTAATAACTTACTGCTGAGTTAATAACAAACTACTGATGCCAGTAATAACGAATGCTTGCACCTTGCAGTCATTGTCCTGTATTTACAGACTTTTTTAATGTGCAGACTTTTGCAATGTGATTAGACTCCTTTGCAGACTGGAATTTCTTCTGGTTTCACAGTTGCCTTTTGCTCCCATCTTGAGTTCTTTAGTTTAAAATATTTTTTTGAAAGATCAATTTACTATTTAAAAGTTGAAAGTTTTTCTGTTTGTTTATGTTTTGCATGTCATTGAAACCTGTCTAACTTTAAAGCTGCTTAATCTCTATTTAAGTTTACGTAGGAAGTTTTGCAGGGTATCGTACAGTATTTAAGTTAAAGGGGTGGTTGGTTTTCTGCTTGCATGTCCATTTTTGTCTCTCAAGTCTGTCATTCCAGACATTTCTTCACTTCACATTTGTGTCCTTTCGTCTTCCTTCTTTCTGTTTGTTCCTTTTTTTATTTTTGTTTTTAAAACTACTAGTCTATGCTGACTCTGACCCATATGCTGTGGCAGGAGTGTGCAATGACCACGGCAAGACGTACGCCCTGTACGCCATCACCGTCCACCGGCGAAGCGCAAACGGCGAGGAGATGTGGAAGACGTACCGGCGCTACAGCGACTTCCATGACTTTCACATGAGGATCACCGAGCAGGTAGCCAGGCTCATGAAAATCTTTAGAGCTCCACGTTTCTGTAGTGTTATAACCGGTGACTATATGAGTGCTCTATGAAAAAGAAATGGAACTTAGAAAGTCTCCCTGCCTCCTGCCAAACTGCTTAGTTTGACTTGAAATCTTTGTATGGAAGTGCTGTTGGTCTCAGAGAGAGTTAGTTGTATTTGTCACAGAGATTAAGAAATAAAAGCTGAGGTTGGGAAATAGGTATTTAGATTTTAAGTGAGTGTTAAGAACTGGTGGGGTCCCGAAAGGGAGAACTGGTAGCACTTCACTATACTACTAGCAATCTGCCTTTTACTGCTATACTTGTATTCTCAGACTCTTAACCCTCCTAACATGAAAGAAGGAAGAAATAGAGAGTTGTAATTCACCAGCTGGTACAAAGTAGAACCTTCTGACATGAAAAAATGATGAAAACAGTGCTTTTAAAAGGGGGCTGAAGTGCTTTTAAACCAAGCCTTTGGAGAAGTCAGACTTGACTGCATAACCTTTGAACTAGTCAGAAGTGTCAGTTTATATCCCTTTACTCTGTTATTAATTGAGAGTTATAGAGAAAAAATTCTGTGCAGGTAAGTTAGCATTTTAAAATAACAACAATAATAAAAATTGAAAAGGCTTTATTAAAGCAAACACTGAATATTTGGATTAATTATGAATGAAGTCCAACTTTCCTTTGAATTTCTGATGATCTTAGTGTGCTGTCGATAAATTTGAAATACCAATTTTTGTACTCCTTCAAACTGATTTTTTTAATTAATTCAGTGTTTTGAAGAAACCTAGATCTTAGAGGGCATTAACATTCTGCTGATATGGGACAGTCATTTAAAGTTAAGATAACGTTAAATAAGTAGAAATAAATAGCAACATCAAAGATGTTCCAAATATGAAAGCTCAACATTTCTAGTTGCTAAGTCAGATTGACTTTACAGAGACTAGAAATGTTACCCTAGAGTACTAAGATTGTAAAAAGTAAACAGATTTCTGTGATTCACTGTGGCATCTAAGATGCTTCCAACAGTTTTGCTTTGTCTTGACAATAAAATAAACATTCTTACTGTCTTGTGTGCTTGTCTGAGACATTTTTATTGACATGTTAAGCATAAAAATTAGAATCATTAATTTGAAATTAATAAGAAGGGCAGGGACTATTTTTCAGAGAAAATAGATAGTTGATCCAAAATGGAATTGAAGTCAGATGTTCAAAGTATCTGAGTTTCTTTTCGTTAGAGCACTGAATAGATTCACACCAGTTCCTTTAATCAGTCATGTAATAAATACCTTTTGAAGTAGATACCTATATTTAAAATAGAGGCTGTTAGTTGCTTACATTGCTTCTGCTTGGATACAAGAGTCCAAATGAAAACTAGACCATCTTCTGTTCAGTTACTTTCCCATATGACCTACTTGCAAGGGAATGGGATTTGTAAAGTTGTAAAGAGCTATTCTTTGGTGCTTCCTGCAGGCCATAAGTTTTTTATGAGCTTCGTGGCCTTCCAAAGTTTACTGATGCAAAAAGAAATCTTGCAGGGACTGAATGGAATCCATATCTTTAAATCTGTAATGTTGTGGTCTTTTCTAGAGGAGAAGTATGCAACCTGTTTCCAGGTTATTTCTTAAAGCCTAGAATATAGTATGTTTCTCTCTTTACCACCTTAAGGATATTATTTACAGGAAGTCTGGATTTTGTATGGGGATAGAAGATTTGTTCTTGTCACTTTCTTATTTTTTGTGCATTTTACCAAATATATTCAGCCTTATTAAGTGTTAGGGCCTCATCTTTCCCATCTGCTTCCCCAGGATTGCTATTGTTCCTGCAAAACTAGATCAGAATACATGTCAACCAGTGCCAATCACTGTCATTACGTGGAGAAAGGGCACAGATCACGACATATAGAGCATGTTGTGATAACCTAGGTGTAAACTGGGTGCTGCCATCTCTCCAGAGAGAAAAGCTTAATTATTTCCTTAATAGGCTTGATCAGGATAGCAAAGGAAAGAGATTTTAGAAAGACATACTAGTTCTCTTGAAAATCTTTACTCTTTATGTAGTCTCATAATCCTGGTAACTACATTTCAAATAATAATGATAAATTTTGAGGCTAAGCCTTTTCCATACTCTATTGGTTTGTGTTTCAAAAGAGAGTTTCACGAGAAATTGCATTTTACCCTTGATAGTTTCCTGGCAGTTTTCATACATTTATTCTTGACAGCATACGTTTCACTTTGGCTTTTCGAAGGATTCTGAGTTCTAGGCATGAAGCAGAATTCTTTTTGTCAGGTGTTAGATGATTATAATAATAGGTGAATAGAATGTCCTTATATGAAGACTTGAAACTCTTGAAAACAGAATAAAAAAACTTCTCTTTTTTTCTAGTTTGAAAACCTGGCAAATATACTAAAACTTCCTGGCAAAAAAACATTTAACAATATGGACAGAGAGTTTTTGGAAAAGAGGAAAAAAGATTTAAATGCTTATTTGCAGGTAAGCTGTTACTGTTTTATTTTAGCACTGTGCTTGGAGTTATTTTTTCAGAGGTAACTTGCCTTTATGATTTCTTCTTTTGTTAAAAAAAAAAAAAAGCTGTGTTGTAGTTGGTACACAAAACTAAATAATATACCATAAGAACTTGATGCTGTCTCATAAGTTTGCATTTTATTTGGTGTTTTGGTTTATTCTTAGCCAGTTCTGTCACAGCTTTTCTGAGCTGGTGAGGTTCCAGGTATGTTGGGTTTGAGCATTATGCCACTGACCTTCTCCTGCTGACATGTTTGTGGTCACTTTCTCTTGTGCTGCTGTGTAAGGATTTCCGTGGCACCCACTCCAGCAGTGTAGCAAACCACACAGTTCCTCTACTTGCTGTGTGTCGTGGTTGGGGGGAGGAGGTGAAATTTTCCAAGGAGATGTGGGCAGTCCAATCAGTGATCAGCTTTTCTGCTAACACCTGGATTGGTCACTCGGAGGTTTAGACACGCCTCTGAGGACACAAAGAGTTAAAAGCAGGAGTCTGAGGGGCTCGGCCTCTTTTCAGATCCCAGTTTCAGCAGAGAGACATCTCTGGCCTCCTTCCCCCCTGCCCGGCCACGAAACTGGGTGGGGGAGGAGAAACACGTGGTCGGCTCAGGTAAGCCGGAGCCCCCGGGGGGGGGAGAAGAGAGGGGACAGGACTAGAACTGAGCTGCCCCGTCCAGGATGGAAGGGTAGAAAACTGTAGAAGTGTCTTCTGTGTGTGCTCACCCCCCTCCTCCCCCCAAACTCCGAGAGAAATTGCCCAGCCATGTGGGGGTTTGCCGAGCCTGGGAGTGCCTCAGCTTGCACCCTGCCCAAAAGAAACTGTTAACCCTTGCTTGGCAGAAAGAAACTTTTCTTAGACATTGATTCTCATGACTGGTAGTTTTCGGAGAGAGGGAAGCGGCCTGAGACCGAGATGATAAAGCATGATTGGAAAGAATTCGATAGAAGAATGAGAGGAGTAGCCTTAGAGCTAGACTTTTCTTGCATAATGTCAGCCATGGACTGAACTTGAGTCTCTTTTGAACATAAACTGCATTTTTGGGTGGATGCAGCTGCCCCTTGCTTTTGCTACAGTGACTGGCACTTGAAGAATGGAGCGAGCAGAAAAAAGAGAGGGAGAGTGAGGTAGTGCCCTCTGCCCTCAGGGCAGACCTGCTCCTAGAACCCCGGCCCCTAGGTGAAAAAGGGAGAGCTCAGCATGCAGCATCCTTAAAAAGCCCTGTATGTAGTTTTGGCCTATGAGACAGCAGTGAGAGCGCTAGACATAAGAAAAAAAGAGTGTCACCTTAGCAGACTTCTCCAGGCAGTGCTATAGGTGACATAGAAACACATAAGGAGTGGACCCGTGTTTTCTGAGGAACAGTCTGTGGTGCGAGAGAGACTCCTCTCTCCCTTGCTGAATTGAAGATTAGTTTGTTTTTGAGTAGTGATTGTTTAATCTAAAACCCAAGAGTTGGTCTTTGAAGAGTGATGAGTGGAGAAGTAGAAACTGGGAGAAGAAATGTTCTAAGAAGTTTTTATTTCTGTCTCTGTGTGTGTTTAAGAGTATTTCTGTCCCTGTTCTTATGTAATTAATAAAGTTTTAGTGAGTTTTTTTTTGTTTTCAAGATTTAAGCCTGCTCTGCTCTGTTCCTGATCACATCCCACAGGAGTTGTTAGAGAAAAAACATATATTCATGGGTGCACTAACATCTGGCCAGTGCTAACCCATGACACTGTGTCAGCCCAAAGAAAGAAATTCAGTTGTCTTCCTTCATAGGGACTTTCTGGTCATTTAGGAGTAAAATATATTGACCAAGTCAATGATCATGTTAACAGTAAATAATGAAGATGAGTAAAATACTGTGAAATGGCAGTTTGATGATAAAGGTGTATGTTTTTCTGTGTAATGCTACAATTGCCATAGTGGTTAAAATTATGGTAATTACTAAGAAGCCCATTGTTTCCATCTTGAGACTAGTGTAATGTGGAATAAAATTTAGGTATGAAAAAATGCATTGCTAGATGTGATGTCTTTGATCGTGTTTGTTCATTATGTATTAATATAATTTCTAAAAATTATTTTACTCAGCTCTTGTTAAATCCTGAAATAATGAAAGCTTCTCCAGCTTTAGCCCATTATGTGTTTGACTTCCTGGAGAATAAAGCCTACAGCAAAGGGAAGGGAGATTTTGCACGGAAGGTAAGAATGTTTTATACAGTCAAGGGAACTTCAGAGCATTCACTCATGCAATGATTGCATTAAACAGACATGTTGAACCGATACTAAAAAGTCATCTAGCACTTTGAAAACAGCTTGCAAGTGAGTTATTTTAAAACTTTCAGTGGCAAGGTATCTGAGGACATATGGAACCAAAAATGACCTTTTTTAAATTGGGTAAATCTGTTTGTATGACAAGGAAATAAAATTTTGAAATTGGGCACAATGAATTGCAGTGAGCACTCTAAAAGTGTGTTTGTTGCAAGTTGCTTTGTCAGACATCTAAGGTTTTGGGGGTTTTTTATGGTCTTATTCCTTCTGATTTCTTTTTGTAATTCCTTACTCTGTATTTGCTGCTGTTACCATGCTTTCCACCCTTCAGCCCAAAACACGATATGCATTTCCCTTCAAAAGCACTTGTTACGTATTTAGGTGTAACCATCCAGAGTCACTGGTCAAATTCAGAACTCTGGGCTCTGCATCCTTTTTGTTTAGCCACCAGAACTGTCTTCAGACAAATGGCTCTTTGTTCAGTTGACCAGTTTGTGTGAGCATCTGCTTTGCAAATGTAGCCATTTCTAAAGTTTTAGTGATTTAGATATAAAAAGCATCTGCAGTTCTATTGTCACCTCAAGTTACTGTCCTCCCTATATTCCTTAAATAATTCACAGTGAAGTAGTTAAATATTTATCAGGGTTTATATAATGATTAAGATGTGTTTTCCAGCTTACAAGATTCTTTATAAACATAACTTTATAAAGGGCATCACACTGATGCATCTGTTTGGACCGAATAGAGTATATAATATAAGAAAAATTGCAAAAGTTTCTGTGGAACCACTTTGTTCTTAATTATACTTGCTGTGATACATACTATTCCAGTGCTGTTTAGAAGAGGCATATTGCAAGGATGAAGAGTTGAAAGCAGAATTGAAACATCTGGAAGTAGAAAGCTTGGAAGGGACAAATGGTATCGAATGGAGAAGAAAAGGAAAATAGATTTAAGCTAAGAAAAACCAAGGGATGGGAAATGGAAATGATTCAGGAAAACATCTGTTGAAATATGTAAATAGCTGCAGTAGGGTTGTAACAAATGAGAACTATAAATGGAAGTAAAATTAAAACTGTATTCTGCATTCTGTATTGAAGTTAAGTAATTTGAGTTGTTCTTTTATATTATTTTTCTCTGTAACAGTGCCATACTTCTCATAGTGTATTAATATGCTGGTGTCCTCATAGATTATACAATTCTGGTTAAACATCTTCCCCTTCAGATGGATACGTTTGTAAATCCACTGCGTAACTCTATGAGAAACGTATCAAATGCAGTCAAGTCTATCCCTGACAGCCTGGCAGAGGGAATGACTAAAATGTCAGACAACATGGGTAAAATGTCAGAGAGACTGGGACAGGATATAAAGCAATCATTTTTCAAGGTAAGAATATACTGGTGGTTAATACATACTAGTAAATTAACAGAAGAGCCACTGTTGACTCATTTAAACTAATGTTGTATAGAGGAGTCAAGTCATTAAACAGAAGCCAAATCTGTTTTGTACCTGCGCCTTTTCAATAAGGTTCGAGCAGGCATTTTACTACAAACATGGAGGTCTTTGTATTAAGTAACGTGTTTTAAGATGGCATCTACAGACTGTTACAGTTCTCCTTCACTTAATTCAGTGAGATAACTTGAGAAGAACGTGAGATTCATGGCTTTTCTTATTTTTTAACCAACCATTCTCAATCAGCTAATTTCCTGCATCTACTGTTTTCGTTAGGAAAAACCCCATGGATTTTGAAATTCAGAATAGGGAGATAGCCTCTTTTCTGCTTATTCTTTACTGAATTCTGGTTTAAATTAATTTTTTTCTGTCTTTCCTGCCATTTTCCTTCATGTCTTGCATTCATAAAACATAATACTTTTGTGCTGGGGAATAGTACCATGCTATGCAATCTGGAAGTCCTATGAAAATAGTTACATTCAGAACATGTTCATCTTCCCTTTATTTCTCTGGTCTTCCTCTTTCTGTGTGTAGCTGTAAGGTCTGTGTTCAGGGATTGTTCCATTTTGTGCTACCAAAGCAGTATATATGGCAGATGTAGAACAGCAACTGAGATGGGTGAATTAACCCTTAAATCATGAAAGGCAATAATAAATTGGGGCCTGGGGGAGGTATGTGAATTTTTAATCACTTGCAGGGTAAAATGACTGTCTCTGGATTTTCTCATTGCTAGTAACTTCTCTGGTGTGTGACTAACAATATATTTGCAGTTGTACTTGCTGGGAAGCCTGTGATTAGCAGAAGTTAAGGTCAGGAAGAAATACCAAAAAGAAATATCAGTCTTATAGGAGTTTTTAGGTGTTTTTCAGTTGAAACATTAGGCACTCAATGAATTAGATATGGGTTGTCTTAAAGGTGTTGATAATTTTGGTAGCTATACAAAAATGTATACAGACTTGATCTTTGGTTTTGGAAGGTAAAAGGGCCACTGTGTTTAGCATTAGTTTGCAATTACTTTTGACCAATTGTTGTTTTATATTTTCATAACAAAACTGCTCATTAAGTTTTTTCTGATTTATTCATATCTAAAGTATTTTTTCTGCATTAACATAGCCTTTTTTATTGTAGGTGCCGCCTCTGATGCAGAAAACCTACTCAGATCCTGACCATTGTCGTGTTGCAGCACCAATTGATGACAATGTGAGTCTGACATTTGTCTTTTCAAAGTTGACACCTCTAAAATGAAATAAATGGGTTACTTATTCTGCATTGAGCTACATGTTTATTGTTTTCTGACACCATACCAGGCACTTCAAAACAGTTCTAAGATTTTTAAAAAGAAATTTGCATACTTCCTTTTAAAATGAACGTTTTTGCTAGCACTCAAATGGTTTGCACAACATTGCAATAACTGTAAAGAGTGTATGCACTACAATTTCTGTGATTTATGGCTGGGGGTTTCATTTTCTTGGGTTTTTTCTCTTCTCCCTCCAACATCTTTTTGTAGGACAATCTGTGTAACATCAGCTACTAAAAAGTAAAATTATGATCCTTTTTTTAATCTTCAAGCATGAAAGCATTGGATAGTCATGCAGGTTACAATGATATCTAAATAAAAAGCAATCCTTTGCACTGTTTCTAGTGTCTGTAAGAAAATGGTGCCCAAAAAAAGCTCCTTTCTGAGTTTTTGTGTAAGGCAGTTGGAAGGACAGCAGCCAAGGAGGAGGTCAGGGATGAGGTCTCTCTTTAGGACATATTTACATCTATTAATTTTGTTCAACTTCTGTCATAACTGTTGACTTTTGAAATAGTTGCTGCTTCTTGTCTTGTTTTAAAAATTCAGTGTATGTGAATTTAATTTTCAGTCTTTTGGT
This sequence comes from Prinia subflava, assembly GCF_021018805.1. Classification (NCBI taxonomy): domain Eukaryota; kingdom Metazoa; phylum Chordata; class Aves; order Passeriformes; family Cisticolidae; genus Prinia; species Prinia subflava. Next base: position 124,115,215 of record NC_086247.1, read on the forward strand.
ACTAATGGTGTTATAGAAGATTTAGAGAAGATTATGTATTACAATAAAATAGAGAGTAAAGTATTTGTCGTCATTGGGCTCCTATTGAAGACAGATAAAGTAGCTTCTAAAACTGTAGCTTTCTTGAACTGAAATAAAATTTTACTGTTTATTCTTTTACTTGGTGATCAGGTGGATGACAATATTCCGCTGAGAGTAATGCTCCTACTTATGGATGAAGTCTTTGATTTAAAGGAGAGAAATCAGTGGTTAAGAAGAAATATAAAAAATCTGCTTCAGCAACTTATTAGAGCAACATATGGTGACACAATTAATAGGTACTGTTTTTCTTATATAGAGCAACCATGTAAATGCCACTGTATAGTCACTGTCTATGCATCCTTCTGGGTGTTACTAAATTATTGTGGTTTAAATCTGCATGCATCCCTCTTCAAGGAAAATCAATAAACTGAGTGCAAATGTGATGTAAAATGGAGATAAACACAAAGCATTACTGAAAGAAAAATTCCAGTAACTCTTTCATGCCAGAGAATTTACAAAAGAGCTTTCACATACAAGAGTTCACGTTTCTGTGAATGTAACTTAAGATTTATGTTTTTTGCTCTGTTTTACCATTATACCTTATTTTATTAATATTATTTATTACTTTCTGCACTATTTCTGCTTACATCTCTTTCATGCCATAAATGATACACTGGCACTTTCAAATTATGTGAACTATACTGAGTTCCTGCATCAAGGTTTTGCTCTCACACTTTAAAGATGGAAGTGGGAAAGGAAAAGGACACTTATAGGGTCTGTCTTGGCTGTTCCATGTTCTTTGTGCTTCACATGTACACTTACTCATGCAAATGCAAAGCCAATTAATAGTGCTAATTAAGTAACATTTCATGCCCTCAGCTTAGAAATACACAATTTCCAGGCTTGCCTTCTAATAATTTGTTTCTGAAATGTGAACAAATATCAAGGACAAAACCAACAAATTCTGGATGCAGGTATAGAACTGCTTTGTTACTTTCGATTTAGTGCCATGAATCAAAAACTTAATTTCTAGATGGTGAGAAGTAGCTTCCTATTACTTTTTTTTCAGGACATTCCTCACTGTATAATTTCTTTTTACCCTTCACAATTACATTTGTGGCATTTTCATTATTACTGTTAAATGTATAGACTCGTGGTAGCAGTAATGATGTAACCGTGTGATGAAATAGCCCTGGGTTTTTCTCAAATAATTCCTTATGGCCAGTTGAAAACTGTCTTGAGAACTGTACTTCCAAGAACATGCTGGGCTGTTGAACAACTCTGAATACTTTTTGTCGTTTCCAGATTGTAGTATAAGCAGCAGAGTTTGTGCACAGGCTGCTGCTTCCCTATTGCAGAGGTGGCTGCAGTGTAGTACTAGTTTGCTTCTACATTTGGAGCCATTTCAGGTACTCATGGCTTCCTCTGGTCAGCAGTCATACCTTATCCTGGCAGGTTCTTGGGATTTAGCAGCATTCTGCAGAAAAATCTTTTTCTGTTTCTTAGAAAAGTAAATTCAAATTGTTGTTAGGGAAGCAGTCCTGGGATTGTGATAATACACAGATGCATGTATGATTTCTGTAAGCGTCCAAGATTTGGATATAGAGCTGTATGTATGGGTTGGTGAATGAAGGCCTGACAAATGATCAGTCTGTATCTCCTGTTAAGGATTGTGAAGTCACTGTACACATTGCAGCAAGTATTTTGAGATTGTAAGTAGATCCTTTGCCTACACAGCAGAACTTAAGGGTGCTCCATGAAGAACATGAAGAGGAGTGCTCTACAAGCAAACCAGTTGTCTAATGCTGATGGGAGATGCAACAACAGCTTTGCAGCCAACTTCATTATCATATAGTTACCTAAAAAGAAAAAAGCTTGAGCTTTAGGGAGTGATCAGTGAGCTTAGATTCCTATCTTGAGAATCAGTGTTTGCCTTCCAATTGTGCAGTATTATAGAACCTACTTACAGAGTCAGAGGAAGTTGAAATTATACTTCGTTTACCCTAGAATGCTTTTTAAAATGCTTCAATTATGGGTTCTCTGCTTTAAAAAATAAACAAAAGACCTGTTGCTTTGATTTTAGAAAAATAGTTGATCATGTTGATTGGATGACATCTCCTGAGCAAGTAGCAGATGCAGTGAAACGCTTCAGGTATGTCTTTTATTACAGATGTTCAATATGAAGCACTCACCAATTGACGTCTAATACCTATATGTCTTCTTATTCTTCTTACATGAGGAAATTATTATCATTCTACAGAATACAGTTGGATTATACACTGCTTTTTGCACATGTTAACTGAGAGAAAGCAATTGTCACACGGAAATTAGTACTTTTAAGTTTTCTCTTCTACCTTAAAAACTTCTTTGTTAACCAGTCTAGAAAAGCTGGCATACAGATATACTTAGGAATTTCATCATTTATCGCTGTAGTGATGTAGTGTCTTGTTTGCCTTGATGAAGGCATGTACGTGCCTTGCTTTTAAAGGCAAACAATTAGTGCTGAAAGAGCCCTAGCTCTGAGATACTGTTTCACTTTGGATAGATACAATGTAACCGAAGTCTGAACTTGAATCTCTCAATTTCCTGAAAGTTTTAATGGCTTCTACACTGGTGTTGAGAAAGTGTTACACACTTTTATTCTTCCGCTATAGTTTAGGGGTTTTTTTGTTGGGATGAAAGTCGAAGTAGGATAATGTATTCCCCAAAGGGCAAGTGTACTGTTATCCTTTGATTAAACTGTAAGAATGCATACTTTATGTTCAGAAAATAATTGTCTTTCACTGAGGCAAAATAGCTTATTAGAGGCATGTCTTTTGCATTGAACTTTCTACTACACTGAAACTATTTCTTCTCAGCTTTACCTTGTTAAAAGGTTAACTGCTAGTGTCAAAATTTTGATGAAGCAATTAATAGACCTAGAGTCTCAGTAGCAATAACCCTGGTAAAAGCAAGGCTTAGGTCTATTTTAAGTAAGAACTGTGTGGTATTTAAATGGCTTTGATTTGCATTATTAAAATTTCATTTCTTCTGATTCCTGTGCTAAAAAAAGTATATTGTAGCTACTGATGAGTGTGTTGTTCTACTTGCTTTTGATTTCTTCATCTCCTTCATCATTCTTCATTTTTTTCTTCTCCTGATATTTGAAGTGTGTTAGGTTGTGTGCAAGTTACTTGTATTTATTTTATGAGATAGCCTTGAGAGATTTAAGAGTTTTTCACTTGATAAAGTGTTAATGTATTTTGACAGATGTGCTTTTGTTACAGAGACGCTTTCTGGCCCAACGGCATTTTAGCAGAAACTGTTCCACGAAGGGACAAAGCTATTAGAATGAGAACAAGAGTGGCAGGGAAAACCAAATTGCTGGAGGTAATGCCAGGTAAGTGAGTCTGGGATTAAAGTCTAGTAATTCATACCATTTATTGTTACTGAAATGAATGTCAGTATTCTTGTTCATTGTTTTAAGTACTGCAAAGAAATGTTGATATATGAACTTACCTGAACTTAAATGAAAGGGTTTCTCATTATTAAAGCATTGGATATTTTCACATGTACTGTCAGTAATTCTCTTAGAGCAAACCCAGTATGAAGTTTCTAGAGGATTTAAGTTGTGCCTGAAATAGGTATATTCCAAAACAGTACAGTGTCTTGTAAACATGGTTTCCACATATATAGGGTAAGAGTGAAGTAATTTTCAGAAACACTCTCTTCTGTGGGAGAGCTTTTAGTTTAGTCATGTTGTGTAGGGGCACTGTTACCTCGAATTTCAGGCTACATAGTTTGAAAGACTTCATATTCAGTTTAAGTTTGTTGTTAACATGGAAGCAGAATTTAGCTTAAACTTCTGTGTGACTTCTGTTTTTGTAGATGAACTGAAACACATCATAGGCGCCGAGACTACGCGGAAAGGCATACTTCGGGTCTTTGAAATGTTCCAGCATAGTCAGCTGAATAAGAGAATGGTGTATGTGTTTCTGGAGAGATTCCTAGAAACCTTATTTCCACAAAATAAGTTCCCTGAGCTGTTCAGCAAACTGCATTCAAAGTCAAAGCAAATGCAGAGATATAAGCAGAGACTACACTCTACTCAAGCGCCTTCCTTACAGAAAAGGTGACACTTCAAATCCGTTAAGCTGGTGTTTGTTTGTCCAGGATTAATTACTTGGGCAGATTCTCTGGGGCTTCAAACTCACATGCTGTCGTTTCTGCACCAGTCTTCTAGTGTCACATATTAGATTATTAATGCATCTGTAAGACCTGTGGATCTTCTCATCTTCACTTGTGATTCAACCACTACCAGAATGGTTTGTGTGTCTTAAATGATTTGGTGCGTCTTCATGCAACATTGAGAAGAAAACTGGCCCGGTATATCGGAATGCTGATCCCTTCCGTTCCTGAGTTGATGTTTTGCCAGCAATGAAAAGTGCCAGACTGTCCAAGTAAAGTACAACTGTGGTGATACGTTTGAAGAAAAGGGTGTTTTGGCACTGGGAGATAGTGCAATGTGTGAGAGTCAGGTGAAATTGTTCGACATTACAAGTGTTGAGGCTCTGTAGGGCTATTTTAACATTCCTGTAAAGCCTGAGTTAACTGGAAAAGCAGTCTTTGGAATAGCAGGTTCATAGGAGCAGGAAGAAATAGCTATAGCCCCATCATAAAAGTACATTTATTGAATAAAAAGTGGAGGTAAGGTGGCTTTGATGCCACATTTGCATCACCTTTCATATTTTGAAAATTAAACTAACCTTATATCTAATGGGGGCTTTAGTAAAAGCAGAGGTGCAGTAGAAACAAACCCTTTATTCAGATTATTCTGTAGCTTTAAGAGCCATATGCTGCTCTTACAGCACCTGGCATACATTTTGCATGTAACTTCAGTGGAGAAGGAACATCATATTTATGTTCAATTGGTCTATTGGAACATAAGTCAATAGTTGTAGAAGGAAAGGGATATATGTTTCAAAGAGGATACGTATTGTGTTAGAAGATGAGGAAATTGCACTAAGACACAGTTTACACACAACTCCCCACTAAAATCTGGAGCTTTTTTGGGAGGTGAAAGAACTATATCCAACTTAATTGAAAGGTTCCTTACCTTTAAGTGTGTAAGCCTCATATGGAAAAACGTGAGAATTACTTAGTTCCTCACAGGTAAAAATTTCATTAGTCATATGCAAACACTTGGAAATTTCTGAATGCATCTCAGTGTATATATGAAAATAAAAAGGAAATAAAACTACAATATTTTTTTAAATAATTTTTTTATTTTTTGCATAGTGTAAAATTTTAATAAAAATTTGACATCAAGGCCCCACATCCATCTGTTTAGTTTCATTGAAGAAGTTTTTTCAATTAAAAATACAGCAACATCTGAATAATCCTGTTTGGCCACAGCGTATCTCAGTTTGTGTTTTCTTTTTTGTAGTCCTCGACTGTTTGAGCACTACTATCTTGAGTGAATAGAAGGTAATCTTTTAGAGTCTCTTTTTTTCCTGAATGCTAAACACAGGGTAAAATACAGTTATGAACCAAGGATCCCAAGGATCCTTGTTGTAATTTGTGTCTTAATGGGAACAAATGGTCCTTTTATGCAAGAGAGAAGCATAGACCTTTGATGAAAGCGTTCTGAGACAAGATAGAAGGCTCCCAAAGGACCTCGTTAAATTGACTGACACCTCTATATAGATAATTTTTCTCATGGACTCTTAATGAAATGTAGCCTTTTATCATACTACTTAATGATGATCATATTGTACTGTTAACATTCTCATACAGTATGCATGGGCTCAAGTGCACTTGTTTTTTTCTTTATTGCAGAACTAAATGCTGTAAATTAAATCCCTTTCTTTTGTAATCCCTAGGAAGACAACTTGGTAAATATAGAAGAACCCCTCTCCCTTCCTCTCTGCAGGTTCTGTAGAAGTGTGACGGTTAAATGCTTTTGAATTTAACAAAAATTCTTGAGTTCTGTGTAAAGTAATCAACATAGCCAGCTCCTATTGTTTACATGCCTGTATCTTCCTCTGATGTCAGGGTGCTCAAGCATAACTGATATCTGACTGATGAAAGATCATTCAGCAGTTGTTCTTGCAGATACAGTAAATATCTCATTAATCCTACCAAATCTAATTTATGTCTTTTAAGTCACTGAATTTGTTAAGCAGTATTCAAGTGTGAAGTTCAAATACTGTTTTGTCCAGTCCGTGGAACCTTTTATCTATCTATAGGTACCATGAAAAATTTCAAGAGGATAATGATAATATACAAATTTGGTTTTTTTTAGTTATCTGGTACATTTCTGTACAAAAATAAAATAATATCTCTAGGAATGTGAACTGAACATAATGCACTGTGCTTATTAGTCGTTTTACTTAATGAATTTATTACATATACCTATACACACATTTATATACGCATGTGTGCATATGTATATATGTATTGAAGTTTTGTCTTCTGTATTTAATTACAGAATGTGGCTTCCTAATTCAGTGGTGCCTGCTGGCTGGCAAGAACCATCAGAAATGAGTACTTTTTGTTAAAACGAGTTTGTATGTATCTTTATTTAAAAGGTTTTCCTGTCGACAATTTGAAGTACCCACCCTGTGAACCCATGCAGCCTATTATCCTAGGAAGTCTCCAAAACTGAATGTTAATATACAGCACTGAAGTGTCTGGGTGTATCTTCTGGCCTTTGGGTGCTGTGACTGGCCACTGAAAATTGTGCCACTGTCAACAAATGCACTTGTTTTAGCCTTAATTATTTTTAAGAGAAAATGAGCAATTGAGTTTTTCATTTGGTTCATCCTCAAGCTTGTGCTGCTGGTGTTTGCTAGAACTAAACAGTAAATTTTAAGTGCTACCAGAACGTGTACCAAAATGAAACTATAAATTCCACAATCTAAATTTTAATTTTGTGCAATATTTTCATTTAATGCATGTGTATTTGAATAGCTGTAAAATAAATGAATTTTTAATGTTCTGAAGTCTAAGTTAAAAATGTCTTCTCAGCTGAACGATTCTGCATTCTGTTGTTACATTAGTTTATTTAAGGACTTGTTTTAAAAGTCTTACCTGTTACTCCTTTGTTAATTCCTTTGTTCTCAATGATCCTTGCTCTCCTGAGCAGGCTCATATATTACAAGGGAAGAATCTGAAGAACACATCTCATAAGCTCATAGAGCTGCTATAAATTATTTGTGCATATCATTGTACAGTAAGTGTCAGCTGTGTGCCTAATTGTTCTATTGATGCTTTTCCCCTCCCTTCCTCCTCCTCTCGTTTCTGTAACAAAGAAGGAACATGAAATGGGCTGCCATGGTCACTTCTACTGAATGGCAGAGGACTCTGAATTTTTTTTGGAGTTTGCATTTATGTTCTGTCCAATAGAAAGCTAAAAAATGACACTAATAAAGTATTAACAGGATTACTGTGAGTCTCCATTTTTTTTTCAAATAACATTCTCACTAGCCGGTACAAAAGGTCACTAAAGATAAAGCTATTGCTGTTTAAGTAAAACAACCATCCTTTGATTTTTTTTTTAAACATTTTATAAATTGGGTTTGCTTCTAACAAATTAATCTCTACATTCATTTTTGACCAGTGTTTGCAGAGAGTCCTGTATTTTAAAAAGCAAAAACAATGGGATTGTATGATGTGGGAGGGGTTTATATTGCAGGTTTTTTTAGTCTTTGCCTTTTTCCCCCGGGTTTATTTTTGCAGCAGCTGTGTCTACCATGGGATCACAATTGTTACCCTTGATGCATTTCTTCCAGCTGTTTCACATTCATCAAAAAGATGCCCTGAGCTAGGGAGATGTTAGTTCTTTGACCCTTGAGTAAAGTGTTTACCACTTTCTCTTGCTATAGGATATAGACACATAACAGGAATTTTACTGACTTAACAGCTGATTGGAAGTTCTTATTTGTTGAACCTGTTATGCTAGGGTAATTTCATGCAAAAATACACTCCATAATAATCTTACGTTTTTTAAGTTTTTAAAATATCTGCCCTTTGCTAACTGAGTGTTATATGTGTCTATGGCTTATTTAAATCTTCAGTCTATCAGATTATTTGATTTTGATTTTGATGTCTAATGCAGTGTGATTGCTAAAGTTTGTGTGGAGTTCAGTAGGCAGCATCAGTCTTCCTTGACATGACTACAGATTCTATAATTTGTCTCTTGGAAGAAGGGAAATTATTTCATGAAGACAATGAGTTCACTTTTGTTATGTATTTCAAAAGAAATTAAGCTTTAGTAAACATTTGAAACCTGTACACTACTACAGTGTGTCCCTCCACAAAATGCATTTGGCTACTTTTGTGTTCAGATGTCTCAAATAACTATTTCCCAGTTATTTGAGATATTTGCCATGTCTCTGAATTATGATGGCATGTTGGGCTTGGGATAATCTGCATGGGTCAGGTAAATAATTTGATACCTGGTTCAGCAAGGGCTAACTGGAATTCTCATTTGGCGTATTTAGAATTGGTCTAGTCCACAAATTAATTCTGAGGCTGGGTTTAAGTAGAGAACAAGATTATACTGAATTCGTTGGCAATCAATATGTACTAAATGGAAATAAGGAATGTAGATTTTAAAAATTGTATTTTTCTTTCTAACCATAACACTTTTAAACCTGAGTCCAAAGTAGTCTTTAGAGGTTCTCATGCTGAACTGAGAGATAATGATGATGAAATTTTTCTGTTACCACCTTCTGGGAGTTTTAGCTAAGAGATTATCAAAACTATTTGAATTGGGAGCATTCTTCTTCATTTGGAGCATGTGGAATATGGTTCTGCAAGTTACCTGGTAATTCCATGCATAGAATAGCCAGAATTTTCCCTTCTTATGTTATTTCCCTTAAAATAGCCAGGCTGTATTAGGGTAAGTACAAAACTTTGCAGATGTCATCTCCCCTAGAGTTTTGTTATTTTTCAGTGTGACAGTGAAGTTGGAATTTAATTTCCAAAGGCAATGTCTTTGTATCAAGAACTTCATACAAAACATTCCTTTACAGTCTATTTAAAAATTTGGTTTCACATCTTACTCAAGTTATCTATGTTGATTTAAAACACTGGCTTCCCATTAATCCCAAACATCATTTCTGCAAACAAACAAGACCTGCTTATGTCTAATGTGAAAACATGGATATCTGGGGGAAAAAAAGGGGTAGGACCTCCATGCAATGCTCTTCTGTCCTGTGGAATGGCATCAGTGCAAAACTGAAACCAGGATGCATGCATTTGGAAATTCACAAATTTTGCTGACTTTGTGCGGTGCCATGTAAAGGAAACATGGACTCATGGTTCTCCTGTGGAGCTCAAGGAAAAGTATTTTAGTTTTATTTCATGTGGATTCTAAGTGTTGCTAAGGCCAGTGGTGACTATGTGTGGTAAATGCCTCTGAATGGGTTGGAGCCTCATTGTTGTGCTCATGAGGGAAGTGCAGCCTGTAGGAATGTGTTACTGACAGGGGTTCTGTGGAACCAACACATGGGGCTGTCAGCACTAAAAGAACTTGCTGAAGCACCTGAGTGATACCGAGTGATTCCATAAAGAAATATTTGTGCTGTTCCACTTGCTGTAAAATCCATCCTTTTTTACTTTCTTTAAATGGTATTGCTATTGCCAAGAATATCGTGGTCCCTAGAGGCTGTGTCACCCTGAGCCTAAGGAGTGCAGTAACACTGGACAGAGGGCTGTTCGTGTAGGTGGACTCTTGGCCTAACAGTCACAATACTTTTCTTGCAGTGTTGTGGACTACAGCTGAAAAGAATCCATAAGAAGCAATGATAAGAATAAGAGGAATTTTAAATAATAATTAAGATTATTTATCAAGAATAACTTAAAAGTTATTTTTACTGGAATTTTTTTTACTGATGTTTTATTTATTTGATACCAAGTCAAGTGATTACTTACCAAACTGAGAGAGATGTGGCTCTCATAGTGGGTCTACTAATGCATTTCTTAGAAAACAAACAGTAAAATTTTGTACTCATTTTGCAACAGCACGTGAAGTACAATATCCTCAGTTCATTAACTTGAGAGAGAATTGGATAACCTGAAAAGAGAGCACTTCAGAAGAAAAATTGGTAGGTCAGAAATATCTCACCTTCAAGTTTATTTTGAAAACTTAAAACCTCTATCGACATCCCATTCCAATACTTTGTTTTTACACTCTTAATACAAATTAGACAGTAATTGATTGAAATTTGCAGCGCAATTGGGGTTTTTTGTGCATCTGTATTATTGTGTGCATTTATACTTCTGAGTCTTACACATTTTGTATTGAGCATTTCACATCAGAAAAATACTATTTTACATGCAATACTTGTTTTCTTTCGCATTAGCTATTTGTAGGTTTTATCACAGATGAAGGGAAGCATTTTCCAAATAAACTGCCTGCTCTTTGCAAACTGCTTTAGTTGACCACATCAAAATTAGTTCAATTTGCTCAGCTAGAAAATACTTCTCTTTTTGTTAAAAGACAAAAGACTAAGTAGGGAATTGCCAGAGATAATGTTAGTTTCTTCTGGTTATTTTTTATCAATCAGCAAATCTCATGTTCTTTCTTACAGGGAAACCTAAACCAAGGAAGTCTAACATGTAGAATTAGGTTATGTATCTGAACATAAGTGTGTGTTGTGTGTTGCTAAGTATAGAATTAAGTACAAGCCTCCTGAACATTTTGGGGGAACTGTGCAGTTTTAAAATCAAATATGGGGAAACTGAAAATGATGCTTTTGATTTTATTCAAATATAAAATATGCCAATCTTAATGCTTTTTTTTCCCCAAGAATTCTTTTTGGTTGATTATTTTCTTTTTTTAGTCTGATCACTACTTTTATACTTGTAATAATCCCTCACATGAGAAATGGCCCAAAAAAAAAGGAAAGGACTGACATACATTTGCATGTCTCCTTTGGCTACAGAGTGTTTTCAGCTACTTGGAATGTTTTCATGCAGTTGCTCCTAAAAATGGACAAATGTAAATACGTTTATGGTGAGTGATGGCACTCATCCACACATTGCTTAAACAGCAGTGGGACTAGCTTAAAGGCAGAGGGGTTGGGTTTGTAGAGGAGATGTGGGCAAAGAATTGTGTTTTGTGGGCATTGCAGATGTTCTGAGCATGGAAACACTGGGGATGTTTACTTTCAAAGCAGAGGAGGACAGAGTGTGAAATCTTGGCTAGCAGAAGCTGATTACAGTAATGCACATCCTGGTTGAGCCTGGGAACGGGCTCCCCAGGGAATGGTCACAGCACCACGTCTGTCTGAGGTCAGGGAGCATCTGACAACACTCGGGCACATGGTGTGATTTTTGGTGGTGTCCTGTGCAGGGATCCAGGAACTGGACTTGATGATCCTTACAGTCCCTTCCAGCTCAGGATACGCTGTTGTATGATTCATGAATTGCTGTCTGAGCCTGTTTTGACCATGTATGCTTTTACCTTCTACACGGTGGCCATCCCTTTAAGTTAAATAAGAAAGAAACCACAGTTAGGACTTCTGTTTCTGTGCCTATTTTTTATGGGCCTGGAATAATTGCATTTAAATGAATCTTCTCTCTCCTATTAAAAATTATACATGTAAGCTAAATTCCTTTCTTAACAGCCTGCTGCATCTTTTAGGTAAATTCAATTCACAAGTCCTAATAAAAAATATTGCAAGGATAATTATCTGAGGTTTTCCATTCTTGCACTGTGTATTACTCTAACACATCAAGTTAAAAATATTCTATTCTTGATTTTTTTTATTTAATTATGTTTGAAGTAAACCAGATTATTCTAGTATTGTTTGTACTTAGTTATTTTACAGCAACATCTGTTTACTCAATGTGTAGGAATAAGTTTGAAAGACTATTTTTTGTTAAACTGATGTAAACTTAGAAAAAATGTAAAATATTTCCAAATACAATTAAACCTGATAAAACACTTTTTAAAATTTTCTCCTTTTCAACTCTATAGTCAAAAATTAATGTTGATGTTGTTGTTCCTCAAGTTGTTTTGTTGTAAGTACAAGCAGGGATAGTATGTTTCTAAAGACTGATGTATTTTAAAGGTGATTGCATAGTGCATATGTAGAGTTGAATGATGCATGTGACAAGGTCCTTTTGGACAGGCAGTGAAATTACTGAGCTCAGTTAAAAAGAAGTGGAGTAGAGGAGCTGAAACCCTCTTAAACTGTAGAGGTTAAAAAGAGGTCAGGCACTCAAGTTCTTGGATCTATACCCTTCCTCTTGTCCATCCTTCCCACTCCCTGCAGTGTTTTGGTTATGCTTTATGGCTTCAAAATTCAAGAAGCTTGTCTCCTGGCATGATTTGCTGCTGACATTTCATAAGAATAATTGGTTGTATGAGAGGAAAATAAATACTTCAGAAATATTTATGGATTTTCATCCAAAGCTTCCTGGCAGCTAGTTCCAGGCCTCTGTTCTCATTTATTCCAACCCTGAGCCATGTTCCTGGTCTACATTCCTCTCTCTTCACAAAGTGTTTTATGTTCTGTGTTTTTTAATCAGTGTGTGATGGTCCAATAGTGCCTGAGATCTGCTTGGTATAAAGAAAGTGGTTGTGTATGTAAGTAAGATCAGTGTATGTGGTAAGGGAGCTCCACTGGGGGAAAACTGACACACAGCAGGTGTGCAAGGAATAAGCAAAAACATTTTACTATGATAAAGATCGTGAAACTGAAGGCCAGAGAATGTCAGCTATTTCTAAGACCCCTGACATTTTCATAAAGTGGTCTTATGGTACATGCTTGCCATCATCTGTTCAGTTGTGGAGGGGTTTAGAAAAAAATGTTAATTCAGTGCTGCTGTCTCGACAGAGTCCCAAAACTTCATGTTATTGCACAAAAGTCTGTAATCTTAAAAATCAGTGGAAGGTGTAATTTGAAGTATTTTCTTCCAAAGTGCTTGGTCTTTGTGCATTGTACCGTGTTTTTGGTTGTTTGTGGGTGGGATCATGCTTTGGACTTTGGTTTGGGGAGTGCAGGAGTTTGTGTTTCTGAGCCCCACAGGATATGGCTGAATATTTGCTACAGCCAGGTGTGATGCAAGATGGGCACAGCCTCACAGACAGAGGTAAGCTCCACCAAAGGCATTTGTTCTAATAATTCTGGTGCTTTGGGAACCAGGGGAAGGTCTGGCTTTGAAAGCTGCACTTCTGAAGTTCTCTGTTCCCACAGTCCTGCCGATCCTTTTGTGTCAGAAGAGGCTTTTCTGAAATTACATGGGCTATGGGTGTACAAGGAGGTTGTCCTGGATTTAGCAGTTGGATATGGCATATCTTCTATTTAACTTTATTGTAGCAAAAGTCAGGGATCTCCCTGGCATGAGTCAGATCAAGAGAGATGTGTTTGCAGGTCAATTTGCTGAAAATCTGCCATAGCTTCCATCCTAGGAAAGAAGCTTTGAGTAGGAACAGGTAGTGTGGAGCCTGCACTGAGCAGAAGGCTTGAGGAAGGAACCTCTGGAGAGTTCCCCAGCAGAGAGTGGCCAGGCTCAGCGCTGAGCCCATGGGAGCCTCCGTGTCTGAATGGGGAGACTGCCCAGGCAGTGGGAGAAGGGTTCTCCACCCCAGCAATTGGTGTGACTGGAGGAGTGGTGTTCAGGTGTAGTGGTATTGAGGGGATCTCCTGCACCCTCACAGGTAAAGCCTTTCTTTGATGGAGCCCTAACTGGAGCTTATACAAAATCATGGTTCAGCTTTCAGGGGTACAGAAAGAGCACAAGGTTCTGCAGGGAATTTGGCCCATTGCGTTTCGTTTTAGTCCTTCCCAGGAACTTCAGGATGGTGCTCATGGATTTCAGCTTATTGTCTAAAAAATAACTATTAGGATAGCCTTTAATGATGCAGATAAATGAATTCATTACTTTTGCAGCCTTGTGCTACTTTAAAGCCCTGTCTTTAGTGTTCTTTAAAAAAAAATAGAATTTAACTGGTTGCATTGCTACATTTTTGCTTTGGTGTATCAGTCTGGCCAGCCCAGCTTCACAGTAGTTGGGACTTTTACCCTCTTGGAAAAAAACCTTCTTGCTACAGGTGTTTTTCTTTTTCTGTAAGGGGGTTCTAGAAGGTCACAGAAGCATGAAATCTATCCTAATTCAGCTTAGCTGCTAATCACAGAAAGAGAAAGGAAAGTGTGACTGAGTATTGAGTAAATGTCAGTTGGCACCTGTTTTCACAATCTCAATTTGTTTTTCTTCTCACACCATATTACACCTCTTAATTTAATTTGTGACTAGCCTTTTCTCCTTCCAGCTGTCCAGGGCTGCAGGGCACACGTTCCAGCTGGTGTTACTGGGGGCTTTGCTTAGCCTGAGGGCTGAGCTGAGCAAATCACCCAAGACCCAAAGCTGCCAGGATCTGGGTACTCTCTTGCTGTCTTATCTCACTTACAGGCTGGTAACTTGATTCCCTGGACCTGAAATGCAATATGCGTATTTCAAATACCTTTAAAAAGTCTTTCCCATCCTAACTATGTTGTTTTGGGATTAAAATGGACTTTAGGTAACAGAGTGGCCTATTCATCAGCTTTGCAATAATTATGGTGCTAATGTTGATTTAAGTTTGGGTTTTTTTTGAAGAGAAAGGTTCCTAATGGCATTTGCAGGAGGGCAGGCTGCCTGGCAGTTGTGCTCTGAGCGTGTCACGTGTAAGGGCTGCATTCTCCTTCTGTCCCGTGTGAAAGCACATGAAAAACAGCAGGGCTGGAGAAATCCAACATCCCACCCCCATGCCCCAGAAAAGTTTAAGACAGTCCCAGAGTGACATTCAGAGAAGTAGCAAATTTATTTTTTTGGACCTCAGGCTATGATAGCTTAATCCTTCCTCTCCAGAACAGCTACCTTCAAAACTGAGATGCATGACTGTCTGGCAAAATTAACAGACTGAGAGATGATGAATTGGTAAGATACAGAAGCCAGTGTTATTGCCAGAGCTTCTCTTTGTGTAGATCTTGGTGTTCCAGATCAAGAAAGAAGGAAATTGCCTAGCCCTGCTCTCCCTGAACAAATGTTTCTTGTCTTCTGTCAGCTCTCTGAATTTCTAAAAGTTATAGTGTGTGTATGTTGTGCATATAATTAAATAGGTTGTTAATTTGCTGTACAGAAGCCAATCTGTTACTAGCTCTGACTACCACTGAAATGTGCTAGCTAAGGATACTTCTGTCCTGATAAGCTCATCTTTTTCACAAAAACCATTTTCACAATTTCTCCCATTTTGATTTGGGAAAAGTCCTATGTAGTAGTATGGTTCCTGTATTAAATGATACTGCTTGTTTTCCTCTCCATTAGTTGTTCCAGAGTGAATATGCTAGCAGTTGCCTTTGAGTAAGTAGTCAGACTGAAAATATATTTCTGAAAATGGGTTCTAAACTGAAGAGCTGCTTGAAGGGTTTTTTAACAGTTTTTGTTCATTTTGTTTGTTTGTTGATGATATTTTTGGGGAGGGTTGGTGGCTTTGGATGGAAAAAATTTGAAAAACATTTGATTTAGATGCAGCTTTGGTCAGCACAGGCTGTGGTTACAGGTGGTATTGGCAGGGCAGGCATCAGACGTGGTCTTGGAGGTGGAAAGGGCAAAGACCTCAGTGAGAGTGTCTGTCAGCCCTGCCAGCTCACAGAGGCTGTTTAAGGAGGATCTAGAAAGTCTTTCTTCTTTTCCCAAACCCCAAACAATTGCATTGTTTGCATTAAGGATGACCCAATACTGAATTTCATTTCAGCAGATCATTCTCTGTGGCTCTTCTCTATAATTTTCTTGGCTTTGTGTAAAAGCTCCTGGTGGGTAAAGAATCTGACATCTATTGAAATGTTACCCCCACTCTGCATGTATTTCATGGATGTGGGATGGATATTTGAGAAGAAACAATCTTTCAGTCTTCAGGTTTTGATTTTTAGTAAGTCTCTGCTTGCCCATGATGACTAAAGAGGAATTTTTAGAAAAGTCACTCTTGTCACAGCTGGTGACCGCTTGAAGCTTGAAACTTAACACATGTTGAGGCTATCATCATCTAGGTTATTGCAACTTGCTTTGTCCCCTAGCCTTGGCTAGTCTTACCTCTGCAGAGTACTGCCACAAAGACTTTGTTTTTAATAGGGGCTGTTATAATTTTCTTCTTTCCCTGCTGTAGTTGTTTTGAGAGTACACGATCTTTTTAGTCCCCCAGAACCTGTAGAAGCAGTAACAGGAAAAATTAAGCTGCAGAGAAATTCCATAATAAAGTCAGAAAAGTACACTTTTCTGTGTTCTTTTCTTTTTGCAGTTTTTTGCAAAAGATATTTCAAAAACCCTCCACATGCTCATTTTGATTTGCAATAGTCCTTTTTTTTTTTTTTTTTTTTTTTTTTTTTTTTTTTTTTTTTTTTTTTTTCCCCCAAGAAAGTGTCCCAGCTGTCTACTTTTTAGTTCTCATAGACCTGCTTCCTGTGTACAGCAAACACACTTAGAGCAAATGTGGAGTCTGGTGCCCAGGTGCAGTCTCATGGCTGCTTCTGCAACTGGTAGGAGACCTGGGTTTGCTCACAGCATCACCTTCCTAATCACCCTGGTGCAATGCATGAGATAGATACATCCACTGAGTGACAAAGATTAATTTTTCTTGATTTTTCTGATAGGTTCTCTCATTGTCATCCCTGGAATTTGGTAAAATTATGCCATAGAAATCGGAAGCTTCTCTGTTTTAAATTTCCATATTTCTTTTTAATCTCTCCTGGTCTTGCAGGCTTGCCATAATAGAATTATTAGGCTGATTTTTTTTGCCTCTGTTTACTTCTATGTTGTGCTGATTGCCACCACTTAGAGTCAAAAATGGGAAGATGGCAACACCTGAATTTCAGTTTTCCAGCTAAACTCAGGAAGTAGAATAAAATGTTGGAAAATATTTCTGACTTGCTGGCAGTCTTCCCTCTCTCTTGCCTCATTTTTCCATCTTTATTTTAACCCTTACATTGAACCCTGCCCTGTCAAGAAGGTATCATAGGGCTGATATGGCAAATAATTTTACTTGTGTGCCTATTGCTGATGAGAGAAATGTCAGGTTAAATTTGAGCATGTGCAGGTTAATCTGTAAAGGTTGCTGAATTTCTCTTCCGTGTTCTCTAATGAAAGATTACTGCTGCCTAAGATTGTCACACTGAGATAGGGAAAAGTGAAGCTTGGAAGAGAAGTAAACACTTGGGAAAATTTATTTGCCTAATTATGCCTTGTGGGAGCAGGGTGGATTGAACTTCCTAAGATACTTCTGTGTTCTGGTGAACTTTTATTTTTCTAAGTGCAGAGAAATCCCCTAACAATAAAACACAGACTAAAGCACTTGGCTTTAAAGTAGGACCACTTAAAAATAAGTATTCCACTTTTTCTGCAGTATAAGTTGCTGTTCTGAGTATTTCAGGCCCAGTACGTCTTGAAAAGTAATGAGAAGCAACATCCAGACAAAGTGTGTAAGGAGAAGTGCACAGAGGAAGAGGCTTCTCTTGAAAGGAGCCACATGTTCAGTCAAGGGAATCCAGGAGGTTTCCTGGTTGAAAGTGCAGCAAGATTCTCTAGAGAAGAAAATACAGAGATTTATTTTATCAGCTCTGGATAATTGACTCAAATCTATGAAATGAGACTTCTAAAATAATTATCTGTTTTAGAAGGTCCCTATTATATAGATACTGTAGTGTCTATATGACTTTTTTGTCAGACATGAACAGCTTTTGTCCTGTGTCTCTTAAATCGCTCACATACAGGTGCACCCCCAGCCCAGCATGGGGAAGAAGGTAATAAACCTATTACTGTGTAGCAAAAGAAGAGCTACAGAGCTGGGGAAGGGTCTGCAGCACAAGTCTTACTGGGAGGGAGCTGGGATTATTTACCCTGGAGAAAGGGAGGCTCAGGGGAGACCTTGTGGCTCTCGACAAATGCCTGAAAGGAGGCTGCAGTGAGGTGGAGGTCAGCCTTTTCTTCCAGGCAACAAGTGACAGGACAAGAGCAAATGACCTCAAGTTGCACCAGAAGAGGTTCAGATTGGATTTTAAGAAAAAATTATTATCCAAGCATGTTGTCAAGCACTGACACAGGCTGCCCAGGGAACTCATGGAGTTGCCATTCCTGTAGGTATTTAAGAGATGTGTAGATGTGGCACTTAGGGGCAGGGTTTAGTGGTGAACTTGGTTAATGGATGGAACTCTATGAAGTTAAAGACCTTTTTCTATCTAAATGATTCCAAGCTTCTCTGAAATTTGTCTGAAGCCTCTGCTGCTGGAAGGACACGGCCTGGGCACTCCCTCCTTGGTCTCTGCCTGAGGGACTCCAGTGCTGCACTATTTCACTGACTCACTCATCTGTGAACCCCTGGATCTCTTTGCATGGCTGAGAGTTAAAATTGGTGTTTAAGGTCCTTTGATGTCCATACCTGATAACTGGGAGCTACTGTTTGTTCAAGCTACCTTTGTTAATTGTGGCCCCCCTGCCTCTTTCTGTTCAGGTTTTGTAAACATGCATTTTTAGGTTAGACATGCTTCACTACCAAATCTACTCATTAAAGGAAACTTTTATGTCTCTGGTTTTTATGGCTGACTACCCTGACTTAAATACATATGCAGGTTTCCCTGAAAGAACATGTTTTCCAGGGTAATTGTGACTACTTTTGGCTGCTGACTCCTGTGCCAGTGTCATGGTGTTTAACTAAGGCAGGAAATGCATGGCTATAGTTGTTGCCTAAGTTGTTGTCTTGTACTTCACTTCTTACTGGCAAGCTCTCAGACAAATGAAATGTTCAGAGCAATGTGTTTCTCCCAGTGCTCATTGGCAAATCGGGGTTTAATAACTGGTAATATTTGGGTGTCTTTGGACAAAAATCAGCCTCTCTTGAGCTAAAAGTGCAATAAGTAACTGCATTTATTTAAAAAGTTAATCTTTTATGTAAAAAAACCTCTTAAGTAATACTCAAACTGATGGATATCAGTTTCATTTATTGAAAGGTGATCTAGACTTTTCATGTGCAACCATGCCTAATCTAAGCACACTGAAATATAACAATATTATCTAAATTCAAGGGGAGAAATTATATTGGTTTTTTTGCAAAGTTTAAACAGTGGTTGTGCCTCCCCAAAAATTTCCCTCACAGAGGGATGGCTGCAGGGCTTTCTGGCAATGCAGAAAGAAGTATGCTGCTGCTTTTTTCTTTTCTTACATTTACCAATTATTATTTTTTTTCTTATATTTATCAGCAACCGTAACAAACTTGAGCAGAGGGCATTTCCCAATGACCCCATGACTGACTGGTTTTAATGACCCTCAGCTTTTCTCTGGGTCATTAACTTTCCTAGGTAGTTATCAATCCCCAGGAAACCTCCTGGGTCTCAGTGTTCAGTGTTTAAAGACATGATAGTCTCTTCCAGATATTTTTCCTACAAAGCATCCAAAACACATATTCAACTAGATTTTTTTTCTTTCCAGATGTTCCAGTGTTTTTCAGTCTCCAGGAGGAATCTTCTCTTATCTTAGTGATTTATTTTGGTCTTATGTTGCATTGGTATGCAGCTAGTGTACGTCTGTCAATTGAAGGTTTCCACGCCCTCTGGTCTTGGGGCCTTTACTCTCATTTCATTAAATGAACTGCAAATGTCTGTGCACAACATAATGGTAGTTGTGCTTTGAAACATATAATTTATTGACCTATTTCTTGCTTTCTGTCCTTTACAGCCACAGTACTGATGCCCAGAACAGCAGTCTCTTGCAGAGGACGGAGGGATTGGTGCTGTAACAGGGACAAACCCATCCATTAACTATCAGAGCCAGGGATGAGGAACCCTGGGCCTCAGCAGCCACAGGATGGCTCGGATGGATGGTGTCTCAAAGCACCAGAAATTCTTTGATTCTCTTCTTGTGTGCTTTTATTTCCTTTAATATAGGACTGCTTATCAGGATGATTCTTTGAAAAGATTGACATGATGATGAAAAAGCATCTGTTGCAGGGCCCAGCTGAGTGCCAGAGCAAGCAGCCCATCTGAGGTGCTGCTTTGGGAGGTGCAGCCGTGCATTGGTGCACCAAACACCTGACTTGGCAGTGGTGGGGATCCTGACACTGAGAACGTCATGGGACACTGCTGAGAAGCCTCAGCTCCTGGTGCTGTCTGTGAGCAAGCTCTTCCCTTAGAGGGAATATTTTGGAATCTGCAGTGTCTGAAATGAAATAGTTTGTTACTAATGGTAAACCACTGTAGAGGCTGAACTTCAGATTTTACAAACAGCTTGCAAGACAAAGTTCTTTTCTCCAAATATAGAACTTCTTGAAACATTTGTGGAGTGAAAAATACCAAGTTATGTCTTGCTGTCTGTGTTCCAGTAATGCCTCTGGAAAGCAGAGCACAGCTGTGGTGCCTGTGAAAGTTCCCAGTGAAACAGTTCTCTGTGATACACCTCTGTCTCTTGGGGTGTCTCGTTCTACACCCACAACCTTGAAAAGGCAGAATGGCCAAACTTTCCCAAAATGCACAGAAATGCTGTGGCAGAAGAGTAGAGCTCAGGGAATGAAAAATCATTCTAGACTTGTGTTTTCACGTCTTTAATCAGGATCACAGAGTTTTTGTCGTAAATCTCCCATTTTCATCACTGGATAAGGTGTTGAGGGTGGGATCAGGCCCTGTGTAAGAAATAGCTCCTTCCTTTTTATTTGTAGGAAATTATTTTAATTTTTTTCTGCAAACCAGGGCTGAATTACTTTGTAGTCTATAAATTTATTTTGTTTTTAATACCTATTCAAACAACGTTTTTGTATGTTCAGACACCCATTAAATTTTTATATTTTACTCGAAGTTCTTTCAGGAGACAAACTTACAGGATCTTTCCCATACCGAGCTCCTCTGTGTTCATTTTGTGAGGAAGGCAAATCCCACCCCCCATAAATAAAGAAGAGCTTTCCATTGAACTTACTTCCACTTTAAAAGTTCTTCCTACAAAGTAAGCCCATGAACAGTTTCTTAGACCTAAATGTAATAATAAGTAAAAGACCTGTTGCAAAATAATTCTACTTACCAAGAACAACTTTTAAAAATTGTTATTTCCAGTTGGAATGCCCAACTTTAATATATCTTTATTTCTAGAGATGAGGAGGTTTTTTTTCTCTTTTGATGTTGTGCCTATTAATAAGATGTAGCTGCCAATTTAAAATTGAGTTGGTTTTCATTATTTATTCTGCAGGCGTGCACTGGTCAAAGTCCTGATGCTTGAGTCTGCCTGAAAACAGCACAAGTATGAAACGAGATTGCCACCTCCTGGTTGGAAACTGAGCTGAATTGGATTTTATGTGCCAGTATTAATGCCTGCTTTTTTGACTCCTGCTGGCTGACTGCATGCCTGATCCCATGATAAGTCGGGATCCCTGGGAGAGGGTGTCCCACAGGAAAGCCACCAAAGTCATGTTTATTACCTTTACTCAGCTCTGTGGCCCCTTTCAAGCCCCAGAAAGCAGGGGGCTATACACAGTGAAAAATTGAGAGATATTAAGTAATTATAGCTGTGGGAAATTCAATCAGTTAGAACTGTCCTTTCTGCATTAAAAATGGAAAAATAATTGTAGTGCCGCAAATATTCCTGTAGTGATAAGACAAGGCAAATATTTAAATATTAGAGCTCTTTAAACCATCTCTTGGAAAAAACAGTGGTGAGCAATGTAGATGTTTACCAAAGTAGCACTTTGTTTTTAGAATTTTGTACTAATTCCCCAATTAGATGCCTGGAAATGAGGCTAACAAATACTGTTTTAAGCACTGTGATAGTATCTCCTTATTCCATGTACAGTGGTATGGGTAAACCTCTGCAGTGCTATGCAGCTCCAAACCAAGGGTGACGTCCTTAACAAGTAGGAACTGCAATATCAAAACTGAATCACTTCACCGATCTGGCATTTTTCTAGTGGAACAAACAACCTTACATTTACATTCCTACTGCATATACTATTTTTGAAGACATGTATTTAACTGTTGGCATAATTCAGTTTAAAAAAAGAGAAGCTGTAGACCTTAAGGCACAATATTTTATAAACAAAATATATCCCTAATGATTTTAAAGGGAGTATTTTTCAAAACTGTCTGGCTGGGACCACTGTGGGTGGAGAGCCCTGCTGTGGGTTTCTCTTGGCAGGTGCCTTTGCCTTGGCCTCACGCAGGGGTGGCAGTAGCCAGTCCTCTCCCCAGCTGCCCAGTTATGCCTGTGCTGCTGCTTGGCTGCTGCTTCTCCCTGTGCCTGATGTCTCCCTCTGGACACTAATGACAGGGGCAAGCAACACTTTTGGTTCTTTGCACAGTTTTCATTAAAACATAAATTTGTCTTCTTGCCCTGTCATCTCAAAGGGCTGCACTCACTGTCAGCTGTTTTCTGCCACACAAATGGCATCTGAAATGGCACTCTGGCTAGAACATCATAATTAAAAATTATTTATGAAGGCTGAAGTTACTTCCTTGACCTTTTCTCTAACTGTGAGGGAAGAACAGACCGACTGTATGGAAGTTGCATAGACATACATCCAAACCAAGGATAAATCTGCTTGTCCAAAGTGTATGAGCAGTGGTTAAATGCTTTATCATCCAAAACAAAACTCCATTTACCTTAACCATCCTCTAAATATGTTAGTGTGATGTATTTTACCTCATGCATTTAATTTGAACAAGTAAAATTGTGATATATGGCTGCAGATTACAATACCTCTTTTCAGGTTAACTGAGCTTGTCTCTATTCCCTACAGCCTACTGGAATTCTCTCTCTTACATTGTTACCTGGCCATAAGGAAAAGCTGTGAAAGAAAACTTATCCACGAGAAATCTTTTCCAGTGTGCACTTTGTTAATGGAGTCCAGAAAATGGATGTAGAAATAATACTGAGGGTGCTAACAACTTATTGCTTATTGCTGAAATAGAGAATAAAAAAAATCCCAAGCTTTTGAAAACTGGGCCCTTCCAGTGCCCATAGGTGACTCTGGATTTGTCCAGCATTTTTTCTGGAAGCTGAAATATCCTCCTGCGGGGCACACAATGTGTGAGGTGCCAGGTACTGCGCTGCCTGAAAGAACCCTTGCTGTTGAGGAGGCTAAGCATAATCCTTTAAAAAGTGCTTAAACTGGTGGATGCTGGAGGCTGCTAACACTCTCGGGTAGTTTGTGTGACAGGAACATCCAGTCGCGGTGTGGCTGCACCGTCTCAGTTGCAGGGGTAACCTCGCACTCGCTCACTGGGGTACAGCTGGTTGTGTGCAGCTACAGCAGCACAAGGCTCATGAGCCCTGCTTCCTTCCCCAGCCTGGGTAAATAGCTGAGGGGAGATAGCTGGTGTTATTTATCTACTGGGAGTTGTACTGAACCGACTGACTCACTCAGCAGAGGTCATTGCTTGGAGATTTGCAGCTGTCTCCATCACATTGCTGGGAGGAAGACTTTAGACTCTTGGCCATGAAGCACTTGCAAAGTAATGCATTAACTCCTATTAAATTCACCACTTGTTCTTCCTTTTTCAGGGATTGCTTGGTCAAACAGCAAAATGAAAGTGTAGGCCTGGAGACAGAGCAATGGCACTAAGCATTACTGCTGAAAATTTGAGGAGAGCTGCCAACTAATTAACACATCCAAGCAGCTAAGCTTTCCTGCTGAGTTACAGCTGCCAAGGGACTATTCAAGGGGCTGGTTGGGAGCACAGTGGTGCTCTGTGCCTTTTTCTGAACTTTTGATATGTGAGCAAGTGACAAACTGGAAGAAGAAAAACATTCAAATAAATACTTTTAAAGGACCTCAGGAATTACTCATAAGCACATGTTCTTGTGAATAGTAATATATGATTTTAAAAAAAATCCTGCTTGGAAACACTGAAAATATGCTTAACACAGAAGGGTTGATTTAGGAGGGATTTTCATCTCTCATATTTATGGTTCTGACACCTTCTAAGAGTCAGATTTGCCCCATCTCCTATTTCATCACCTGAGATCTAGATTGTCACAAGTAGTCAAACTGGTAAGTGTGTTTGAAAACATAACTCTGAAGGGCCCTTGGTCATTTGGAAACCCAGTGCATGATTTACTCTCTGAGCAAGGCTGGAATTTCTCCTGTGGGAAGGCTGGGACACATGTGTGAATGGGCCTTTCTCTTCTGTGGCACACAAATGAGGTATGAATTGTGGCCTTCATAAGGCCTTGCAAGAGGTTGTGCACCTCTGCCCTGTGTGCTGGGTACCTGTCAGACCTGCCCTGGCATCCTGGCCTCTCCTTTTCATGTCTCACGTGTGGCAGTGTCTGCCATTATCTATTTTGTAGCTGGACCACAGACCACTTGAAACTGCTGCACATAATGTATGTGATCTTTATACCAGGGAAAGATGGGAGCGAGCCCTGGCTGTTCATCTTCACTTTGACGGAGCAGGGCCACAGCTGATTCTTATTTTGGCTTTACATTGCTGTTTCTTTGCTTTCCCTCTCCATGAGCTTGTGCTGGATAGACCATGCCAGCTCTTGGATGCACCCACTGCATCCACAGCCCATGGACAGACGAGCTGGATGCATCTTCAAGAAAAATATCCCACCAAGGATGTTGGGGAGACAGCACAGGCAGACAGCAGGGCCTGCTGCTTTCCTTTGCTATCGAAACAAAATCGGCTTTTCTTTCCACCTTTCACTTGGTAATCAGCCTTGTGAATCAGTGGCTTGCTGGCCAAACCAATGCTGCAGATCAAAGCAGGTTTCAGTGTGTTTTCCTGTACCACCAGTCCTGCTGCAGGCCTCTGTGAGAAACGCTTGGGCTGGCACATCCACCCTCCCTGAAAGTCTGTTGTCTTCAGTGGAAAGCACAGGACTTTGTGTCCTAAGCTGTTAGCTCTTCAGGTTAACAATTCAGGCTCTAACATCCCATAATTTTCACTTTTTTTTCTCAGTAAAGATCAGCAAACCTACTACATGGGCTATTACTTTAAGTTTTAATAATCAAAAAGTAAATAGATACAAACAAAATAAATACCATACATTATTACTATTATTGCAGCTCAGATTCTCTATCTAAACATTTAGAAATTTCAAGCTTAAGGCACAAATTTGTTTTTTCTTTCTTCCCCCACGCTGGATCTTTCAGTTCATGAAGGTTTATCACCATTCAGAGCCATATACATATAAGGTGATTTACATGCTGCATTTTGTGATTTAATTTCTTACCGAAAAGTTGTTTTCCTGCTTAACATGACAAAACATGTCAAGTTAAACCCCAGAGGAACTCTTAAAGAAGGCTTAAAAAGACAATATTGCTCTTTCAGACAGACATCTGCAACAACTATAGTAGAAAATACTGATGAGCTTTGAATCCACTGGTGGACTCCTAGTGCCACCTAGTGAATAGGGAAGAATTAGTCATCTTACACAACCCTCTACTAAATGAATTTATTTTTTACAAATATATCATAAAGTGTGGAAGAGTAGCTTTGAGAGTAAATATACTTTCGTTGGGTTTCAAGCTTGAAGTGCTCAGACACTAAATACAGGTTGTATTTAACCTTGTGGAAAGGCTTGTCTACTTGATAAAGTATTGCCACAGGGTGATATATATCATGTAATGGACTTTTTTTCCATAAAGCCTGTGCAACTTATTTTTTTGTGGCCTCTTGAAAATTTTGCCATTCTGTGTCTGTGTAAAATTGTTTTATGCTCAATCCTGATCACAGGGGTGGCTTGTGCATTTAATATTGTGCCTAAATGACATTTTCTGTGGTGGGATTTAAGGATATGGCGTCAGGAAATCAAAAGCAGATAAGCTGTTTTTCTGTTTATTTGGTTGAGTGGGTTCATTTTGGGGTTTTTTTTGTTTGTGTTGGATTTTTTTT
This sequence comes from Prinia subflava, assembly GCF_021018805.1. Lineage (NCBI taxonomy): Eukaryota > Metazoa > Chordata > Aves > Passeriformes > Cisticolidae > Prinia > Prinia subflava. Next base: position 124,141,074 of record NC_086247.1, read on the forward strand.
TGTTAGGGTTTTTTTTTGTTTGGTTGGTTTTTTGTTTTTTGTTTTTTTTTTTTTTTTTTGTGGTGCAGGTTCAGTTGTTTCTCTGAATTTGTTTTTGAAATGAAAACTTTTCAGATGTCAGATTTTAATTGGCAATATAAATCCATATTTTGTGTCTGTCATTCCCATGGTGACTGGTTTCTCCTTTGTGTTACTTTTCAGAGAGATGTGCTGTAATATTTGGTCTTACACACAGAGAAGACATATATAGGATACTTAGTGTTTTGCCTTAGTTGTGTATCACAGAGTGGGTGAATGTAAACAAGTTTTAAAAGGTATTTTCCTTAAAATATGTTGAGAAAAAAGGAGCAATTCAAGTAGCATAGAAGGAAAAGCAAGTAAAAATATTGCCTGTTTGTATTTGGCAGAAGTATTTTCTTTATTATTTTACTTCCATTTAAGCCATCTGAAACACACTAAATTCTTACTGGAAACAAGAACATTTACCATCAATAACCTTGATGTGTCAGTGTTTGCTTCCTGCTTTGAGCTATTTGCTTTTGCAAGAAGAGAGATTCTTAAAGAGGAAATTTTTTTTGTAGTTTTCATCGAATTGTTTGAATTACTTGGGAAAAAAGTCTGTATTTCATTCCCGCAGTTTTTTGTTTATTTGGGTAATAATTGCTGTAATTTCCCTTCTTATACTGTTGTCCATATACTAGGAGTTCTCTGCCTGTAGCAGATTGCAAATAAAAGCTCCCTTGTGGCTCCCTTGTGTCTTGCTGTTGTGGGATAGCTCTGATTTAGCTGTATATTATTTTTGGCTTTTTGCTCCTCTCCTGCTCCAAATAGATTCCTTTGGGTAATTTTACCGGGATGTAAAGGTTTGTGATTGCTCTTCTTGGCAGTTCTTTTTTGGCCAGAACAAATGGAGTGGACCCTGTCCCCAAGTGCCACAAAAAGCTCCTCCAGGTTGGATGAACCCCTTTTTGAATGGGGCCATGGCAAATTGTTGTAGAAAGGAAATGCAATTAGGGAAACATTGGCCCCAACTCTCAGATATGAGTCTTCAGGAAAACCAACCAACAAGAGATGCATAGTCTATTGCTGACCTCCAAGGTCAAAAACTGGCACATTTAAGAGAAAAATGCTTTGGTGACTAATGGAACCCTTGCTGTAACATCCTTTCCCAGCCCTGGAGAGTGGCCATTTCAGCTTCATCAGAAAACTGCCTCTGAATTGTATCACAGCCCTGATAACTAACTCTTTCAAAGCAGAAACAAATTTTAGGGCATTCAAAAGCATCTCTGATCTTTTATCTTTATCCATACTGTGATGAAAAGAGTGGGCATGCTATGAATAGGGATGCAATGGGTGTGCTGCCAGGTACTTTATTTCAATGAGGCCATTCTATTTAATGCACTGAATCAAACTCCCATGAAGTTAAATTTCAGGTATAAAACTAAAAAGTGGAAATTTAAAGTTCAGGCGGCTTGACGTTTCTTTAATAACTCCCTTGTGAATAATGTGCCTGTGTTTTAACGTCAGAATCTTTCATGGCATAATCATATAACACTGACTAGCCTCACCTTCTAATACATTTGATGATACTGATCATCATGTAATTTTTCCTCCTCAAAGTTTATATTTTTAGGGTGTAATGGAAAAACAGTGTGTTCATGTTCTTAAGATTTTTTGAGAGTTTCAAAATGAATGTAGCATTTTTCTTTAATATTTTAGCAATGCTTTACTAAAATCTGAAGTTCTTTCCCCCAGACAATGCCAGAAAAAAGCAAAGTAGAAAATGGTGAGGGTCCCAGGCTGCAGAAAGGTTCTGGCACTCAATGTTTATACACACAGGCAGCTCCAATGGGATGGAGACAGACACCTTTCAAGCCTGTTCTTACTGAGAGCCAGCACGGGCTTTGGTGTGGGCTCACACAGCTCAGACCCTCAGAGAGGCTGTATTTGTTTGGCTGCACAGTCAGAAAAAGGGCATTTGCTTGTCCACTGCTGAGTCAAACCAACAGTTTTCCAGGGGTTGTTGAATTAATGACAGTTTCCCAGAGCTGGGGAGAGAACCTTGTGTTGTATCCCTGTTCCTAAATTCCCCTTGCATGCTCCCATTCCTAAACCATCAACCATCAAGAAAAGTGGTGTTTGAGCAGCTTCTCATTGTGGCTGCATAGAGCAAGGGCGCAGCAAATACCAGCCCCTTCATGATTCCCTCACCCAAAGTGGGGGCACTTTTTCTTTCCCTGCTTGCTGGTCTGGGTCCATCCTGAAGGAACAGGTTCACTTGCCAGAAAAGCAGCTTGGCCTTTAACATCCATCCTGCAGCAAGTCCACTTCACACCAATATAACTAAATCAGTCATTTAATAAATGAAGTTAATGTGTTTGAAGTGCTCTGCTATGCTTTTCTACTTTTGGTGCTAGCAGTAGTTTCAGAGGCACTTTAGCTTTCTGTGTACTCTGTCAGCTTCTGTTTGGTTAGCTGGTTTGGGCTGTCTTTTTGGAAGACAAAGGAAAGAGACTGTCATTAAGATTTCAAGGCCATTTAATTTTTGTCCTTGCCAGCTGAGATAGCTATCTTTAGTCCTAAACAACTGTAGTCAAATGGCAACTAGGGACTGAAAGAATTTTTACTATGAAAAATATACTGAGGGTCATGTATATTCACCAATGGTTTCAGGCTACTGTAGGCAGCTTGCTTCAGTACTCTTCAGAGGGTCCGAATCAGAAGCCTAGACTTCTAAATGCAATGCAGATTGATATAGATTGTAAATATACATAGCCACAAACCATCACTAGTGCTGATGGGACTCCAGGGAAAATTCCTCTTGCTTCCTTAACTTTGACTTGAATGCCAGCTAGAGCCAAGATTTCTGTGTGTCTTTCTTGTTTATATGCACTCAGTGTTTCTCTTCTGAGTGAGGATTCTGTTTTTGTAGTACTGCGTTTGTTTGCCCCACTGAAGCTGGTGCTAATGGTGGAAGGATGAAAAGTTTAGACTTACTTCCCTGAGCTGCTCTTGTCAAGCAATGCTTCTGCTTTGGCATCCAATGAGTGCCTTGGTACGTGGCTTCCACAATAATTCTCGGTGACTCTTGCTGAGAAACTCTCAAGTGATATTCCTACTGGGCCAGGATTCGCAGAGAGATGTTGGGAACATCATCCACTGGCTGATACCATTATCCTGTGGATGTATGTCTGTACATGCCTATGCTAGCTGATGGCTGAAAGACAACTCCTTTTCCACTGCTAGATGGCACTGTGTCTTAGGGCAGAAAATTCTGCACAACTCTATGCTCAGTTTTATCAGCATATCTTTTCACTTTGTTTTAGCAGCTGTTTTTTTTGTTTTTCTTGTTGGTTTGTTTTTTTTTTCCAAACTGGAACACGTTTTTGTATTCTGATGCAAAATACCTATTCAGTTAAAGATGTGTTATTACTATGGGGAAGCCATATCTCAGATGCTTTAATTATAATCACTCCTTTCCAAAGGTAACTCTCAGCCTTAGGCTTGAAATGTGGCTATGTAAGGATGTGTTGATGAGCAGAGCTGTTCTTTTGGAAAGCTTTCATTCTGTTGCAGAACGATTCAAAAAGGATGACTCTTTGAGAGGTTTACCGGGTGGAAAAGGTGACTGGGGTACTCGAACAGGTACCTTGAAATCATCCATTCACACACCTCGAATGATTTGGCAGGCTAATGTAGAAATGCACCTAGCTCAAATCTAACCTTGCCTCATTGAGGGCTGGAGTGGGGAGAGAAAGGAAAAGTTCCACAAGGAGTAAAGCAGAAAATTTATGGCTTCAGCTGACAGAGGCTTGGCACAATACGCTGACTTCAAAGTGTACTAATACTCTGCAGAGATCAGTAAACATGATTAATATATAGTCTGTGGAATATTATTTTCTCTGTATGTGAAGTTATATAAAAACAAAAACAGCTTTTATATTTAATGTCTAATGTGTTCCATATGAGGGAATGTGTATCAATATGTTCCTACTAAGGGACAGATTGGGGACAAAGTGCACATGCTGAGTAGTAACTTAGTCTGCAAATAGTGCAACAACACTCTTCTAATGAGAAAATAATTAGCATATGAGTTTGAATCTCCCATATCAATATGTTCAGAAAACCAGCAACATGTTTCTCCAGATTTTCTCCTCTGTGGTTCCCTACTTGTCTCCTATACTGGTTTTCTATGTATTTTCTCTCTGGGGTCTGCTATTGGTGCCCTTCAACAGGCAGCCTGGGGAACCCTGTAGCTCTGATACTAATTGTTATTCTGTGGTGGGTCTGCTCTGTCTGACTATGTGGCCTGTGCTACTCATGCCAGTGCAGCTTTACTGGAAATTGTTTCTCAGAACCCATTCTTCCTTTGTGCATCTTTTTTTAGCTTAATGGGTGATACATCTTCTCATTAGCAGATGCTATGAGCCTGGAGCAATGCACTGGTGGCTCTTGTGTCTCACATGGTAATCATGCTCTGATTCAGGTGTCCTGAGTCATCTCTTCACCTTCCTTAGCTTTCTTTAAATGTCAAAATTTATGCATTCTGTGAATTTGTATTTTGTAGACTTAGAAAGGTCTCCTTCAGATATTTGAAAAGCAGTTAAACTCCAGCCTTTCTCCTATCTAGCTAAAGGTATAACCTCTTTTGTTCTGTTATTATTGGTCTTTCAGCTGGTACAGAAATTTGGTGTCTGTAACAAGCCATGTCATTTCCCTGCAATTCTCTTAATTCCCTTTAAAATGGTGGGGGGAAGGGGGAGAATTTATGCTTAATGTGTTTGTTCTTCCATTTCTCCTTGAAATTATTTGCACCAAAGCTATAGGCTGTCAAATTGTAAAATGTCCCTGTTTCTCCTCCTTTCCTCTGCAGCTGCTAAACAGTTGGCAGCCAAATGTAGCTTAAAAGGAGAATTTTGATGGCCTTTGTGATTTTCTGCTGGCATCGAGGCCCATTTGGGTTTGCTGGGCTTTGTGCAGCATATGTGTGCTCCCTGTGCCCTAACTGCTGTAATTGCTGTGAGCCTGCAGAACACAGCCTCTTCCTACAGTTACATAAACTGCCCTGGCCAGCCTGTGCCAGCTGTCCTTTCATCTACAGGCACTGCTTGCCCTGCCCTGCCAGTGAATGTGGTGAAAGGTGCTGTATTTTTCTTCATTCAGCTTTTGTAAAAAGCTGCGATCAAATGTAAGACATTAACTTAAGAAAACTAAACACTGAAATACTGTAGATCTCAAATGCAAGTCCACAAAATGCAATGTGCAAAGAATTGCCCAGTTGTGCAGTATAGATTATCCCCTTATCAAAAGGCAAGGTAAATTTCCATTCTTTCTAATAGGAATGTGGCACAACTAATGTTTATAACAGCACTGAAGAAAAGATCCTTTCCTTTCTGGGATTATTATTTAAAATAAAAAATTTTGAGGTGTAAATCTACTGCTGTGGGTGCCCAAGAGAAGCCAAGCAGGTGAATTTTTTGATAACTTCAGTCCATTCTTCACATGTACACAGCTCTGACAGGCCAGTTGGCAAGGCTGGCAAGACTGGGATGTGGCCCTTTGCTGTGATATCCTGCCACTGCAGGAGTTTCCACTTCTGCCACTCCAGAGAGTTCCCACTCTCTGAACTTCACCTGTCTGTTTAGAGGTGGGCCGTGGGAATCATGGATGCTGGAGCTCTCCTGTTCTGACTTTCATAGTGGCATTGACAAGGGAAGACATCAAGGGCTGAGTTTCTGAAGGAAGACCCTTCTTTACCCGGCTGAAGGCTGGGATTGCTGTAGAGCATGGCTGTCTTGTAAGATGGAGAGAAAAGACTTAGAGTGTTTCCAGTGCTGCAGAGCTACCAGGAATTGTGAGGATTTAACTGATGATGGTGAGGTATCATGTAGGGAGTTTTATTTCTGTTCCATGACATGGAGTTAGCATTACAAAAGCAATAAGCACTTGCAGGATTTGGTTTTGTTAGGGTTGTTTTAATTTTGTGTCAATTACTGAAACTTGTAACTACAATTTTTTAAAATATTTTAATATTGTCCTGTAATATGACCATGGATCAAAAGAATTATACCTATTGTACCATGTGCCTGACAGCATGTTTGGACTGGAAATCTGTTTAAGAGCCTTTCAATATGCTAAAATCTTATAACAGATGCTTTACTCAATAACAACAGTTAATTAACCCAGAAACTTTATATATGCAACTTTTTCAATGGGGTTTCCTTGCTTCTGCAAGCATGCATCATGCTTTGACAAAGCACACTGTGTAACCAAGATCAGCAGAAAGTGAATATATGAGGCTTCTGCTTGGGACAGTGAGCTCTGGGAGAAAAATATGAACCAGATTCCATGAAAACCAAAGTGATTTGACATACAGTATTAGTGTGAGAAATATCTGCTTGCTCAATGGAGCAGTTCCTTTTTCAATGGAATTCTTCTTTCAAAGGTGAAATTAAAGGCTCACAACATTGGATGGAGGCAGTGAAGCTTTCCACAATCTGCAGGAATCTTAAAGATTGAAATCCATTCCCCTTTGCCATTTGTTATACTAATCCTGATTTGAAAGGCCTTAAATGATCCCAGGTTACAAAGAGTTAAATATTAAGATGTTTTAATTAAGGATTTCAGCGCTCTGGATTTCACAGTACTCTATCAAAGAGAAATACCACAATGAACCAAATATTTTGGAAGATATTTCTCCCCTGGGAGAAAGACATTTACAGAAATTCCGTACATGAAAATGTCAAATATTACTCATCCTCTCTGTGGCTTTTTTTTTTCCCTTTTTGAAGTATATTTACTTCCACTTGCTAGCTGAGGGTGTCACTGCTTGTTATTCGATATGTGGAACTGGGGCACACAAAAGGATGACTAATCCCATTTACTGGAATTTTACAGTTTTCATCAAGGCCACAGTTTCCATTTCAAGCTTTATAGTAAAAGCAAAACATCAACTGGCAAACTGACTTCTGGTTATTGTTGTAGTAAATTAACATGGATTACCATTGAAGTAAAAGGGTTATTTTTGAAGGTTGCCTCTTGAATTGAAAAGAAACTTACATTTAAATATTTTCTCAGGGGCAGTTTATAGTAACTACATTGACAGCACAGAGGGCTCCCTGTCTTTCACCCGGCAGTAACAGGCAGCATATTGTGTCCTTTTGCAAATACACAGGCTCTCTCTTTCTGGGTCTCAGTCTCCCTCTCTCTTTCTCTCCTTCATTTCATGGTTTCAAGACCAATGGTTTGCATCCAGGCTGAAATAAACTTCTTGTTACAGCTATGTGACTCTCATAGTTATCAATGAAAAATGCATGCACCCCTTGTATCTTGAATAATTTTCCCTTACAATTCAGCAGATCTTGAGGAAAAAGAAAACCTCATAGTCACTGTCTTAGGCTGTTCCTTGCAAAAGCCTTTTCTTCTTCCAGTTTCTCATGCTTCTGTTGCAGTGGTGTTTCTAGAGCCTCAGTGGGGCAGCTATTGAAAGCTGTTCTGAGCTTATTGTGACAGTCCCTTTTTTAAGAAAAGAAATCAAATTTTAAGAGCCACCAGTTTACATTCCAGCATTAAGGCCCTTTAAATTACACCACTGTGGTGAAATCTCTTCTCTAGGCATAGATCATACCTGCTGCCACTCCTTCTTTCCTTTTCTGCTCCCATGAGTTCAGTGAGTCCACGTTTTGTTTCCTTTCATCTTGCTCTCTCCATATTACACCTACTGTGAGCCACTTTCTGGCCTTCTTTGTAGTGGGTTGCTACAAAAGAGCACAGCCTTTGGAATTACAAGACAGACAAAAAGAGATTAGATTTATTTAGAAATCAATTGAAGTTGACTCATTCTTTTCTTTATTGAAAACCCTACAGTACATGGTATTTTCTAAACCCCCAGCTGCTGTGGGTTTGTCTACCTAAAGAGCTTACCTAGGTGAAGCTGGGGGATTTGACTAAATAAGTTCTAAGGGTTGGTAGTCACAAGTTTGGAAACTTCATGGGTTTTAAACCAAATCTGTTTGGATTGATCAGTCTTGATTATATAACACCTTTTTTTTTTTTTTTTTTTAATTGCAGTGGATTTTTCTCCCCTTTTCCTCTGGAAACTGGATCTCTGTAACAAAGTGATGTTAAACACAATTTATTTTTGGGAACGATAAGGTGCCCTTTCTGATACAATCAAATCAATAAACTACCAACTCACAAAGGATAACAGAAATCTTTGGAAATAAATGAAAAATTGGGCTAATCTGCATTGGAAAGATCTCTGTTGTAAAGTCCTCCTACTCCTGAAGACTGAAGTCCTCTCTTGCTGGCAGCACTGGGACAATTCTCAGTTTCTTGAGACCGAAGGCAGGTTTTTTACGTGCCGCATTGGGACCAGACAGATGACTTGTGCTTTGGAGATGGGGAATGTGGGATGTCCCCCTGTCAGGTACATCAGGTACAGCCTGTCTCCATGGGGAGCAGGTCCCACCGCACTGCCAGCCTGCCCCACCTCTCAGGGCTGAGAGCTTGGCAGCTGCAGCACCCAGGTGTGTTTTGCTCTGGGCTGAGTCAGTGCCAGCCAGTCCTGGTGGCTTTGGGCACAAGGGTCAGTCTCCTTGAGTACAGCCAAGCTCACCTGATTAATGCTTTATTTTGGTAGTGGGAATGACTCTTTCCCATGTCATACAATTTCCTCCCCCACATGTTCCTGTGTCCAAATTAAAGGTGAACCCTCATCTGGTTTAAATCATGGCTGTGCTGATTTCATGCTTGCATGTATAACTAATGAGCTGGAAATTTACAGCTAGCACTGTAATACAGTTGTTTGTTATACAAACGGATGGAGACTCATGGCACAGGAGTCGTCAGTGACAATGTGAGTAAGGATGTTGAGACACTTTGGAGTTGGTTCTTGTGACGTCAGTAGTTGCGAATTTGCAAAATCATCCTGCCATACTTTTTGTGGGGGCCTAACAGCTCTGTTTTCAGTTAGATTTCAGCTTTTTGTAATGAACTGTCTCTACTCCTGCACCGTTCTTGCACAAGCTGTTCATCAGCGTAACTCTGCTAATGAACTGAACGTGGCCATCCCCAGATCTCAGACTTTCCTTGTAAAACTTTCATTTGCTTAACTGGCAGCCAGCCTCAAAGCCTTCCTTTTCTCTAAGTCTGGTGAGCCACAGAGCCACTCTTGTGACAGTGTATTGAGAGTGGTCTCAGAAACTGGTGCTGATGCCAGTGTAACTCCTTTGTGTGTTAGACATGGAGGGAGCCTCCCAGAAACTGGGAGCTCTGCCATGACAGTAGGTTGTCAGCAGCTGAACTGCTCTCTGGAAGTGTAAACTGTTTTCACATCTCCTGCTAGTCTTCCCTAATGAACTTTGAGGGGTCTTTTCCCCTGCTTTGCTTGCCTAATCAGCTGAACCCGTCTACTGCAGATACTATTGTCCCTTTAAGACTTAGTATTGACACAAATCTCTCTCTTAGCATATCAAAATATTTTTAGACAGTATTTCAAAGAGAATAAGTGTTAAACGAGCAAAAAATATCTACTTCTAGTTTTATTTTTATCTCTGTGAGATGCTAAGAATGATACTATAACTACCCCACACTTTAACACCCTTTTTATGGAGGAAAACAAATGTGACCTGATTAATGACACAACAATAGATTTGTTTTCTTAGAGAGAGCTGAACTGTAGGGTGTCTGTAACAGCACTGTACACGTATTTGAACATCTGCCAAGAATAAGTGCTCCAAAGCTGATCTGTGTTGATTCACATCTGTCCTCTACACATTCTCCCTTTATGGAGCAGCTTTCCTTCTCCTCCTTGATTTTCCAGAAGGTGTCACTGTAAGGCAGTTATGGTCAAAAGTCTGTAAATTTAAAATTAAATGAGTGAGAAGTGCTTAATGGCTCTAATTTTCTTGCAATGATTATTTAACTCCTAATAAATCAAAAAGAAGAGTTTAAAACATTAGAATAAGAACAAGAATTAGGAGTATCAAAGTTCCTTCATAGTCTGAATTTACAGCCTGTTTGAAAACATGTCATTCCAAATAAAATTCAGCTGCTCAGGCCATTAGTTCAATAGTTGAGAGTGCAAAACCACCAAAATGACTGAGCAGTTTTAAAGCCTGCTTTAAATGCTCTTACTCTGTGTGTGCACACGGGGGTACATCTGAGAAGCCCATGTGCATGCCAGTGGATGCAACTTCATAAGGAAAAGTTGGAAAGAAAAATATCTATTTTTCCAGGTATTCAGTGAGATGTGGCTTGCTTGCAGATTTCAGCTTCCACTGATCTTGGGTGCTCGACACAACACACTGGGGGCCCTTACAGAAGGAGTGGGTGACACAGATTTGGAGATGGTGTTGCTGTGGGTAGAAGGATTGGAGGGCAGCACTACAAGAGCAGATGAGCATGAGGGCTCCAGCCATCTGAAGGTGATACACATATTAAAATGGAATGCAAAGGCTCAGACGTAGGAAGAACAAGCCAAAAGTTCATCTGTAAGTTACAAGTGAAGAGATGAGAAGAAGGCTCGAGTCACACTGGAATCTAAAGGGTTCCTGATATAATCTGTCATGAAAAGTAAGTTTGGAGTAGAATCAAGGGGAAGAGTTTCCAGTGAAGCTGAAGGAGCTTTAGCACCTCTGACTTGAGGCTGGCTGAGCACTCCCCTAGAATGTCCCACCCAGCTCTAGTCCTTTGCTTTGGGAGGTGGTGAGTATGGGCTGAAATGGAAAGAGCACTGGCATGCCTGGGAAGCCAACTGTGGCATGCCAGAAACACAACCTAGGATGCAGGAAAGTGGCAGCACAGGCAAGTTGGGAAATAGTGGCCATTTGAGCTGTAAAATAGAGAAATAAATAGATATTTGTGGACAGCACCCTTTGATTACTGTAAAATTAACTTTGATTATATGGTGTCCATAATTATAATCCAAGACTATAGATAACAGTTCTGGAGTTGCCTGTGTCCTTCCTGTTTCCTCACCAGACAATAACATGCAAATGCTGGATCATTCATTCCTCTTCCTCCCAGCAAGGGGGTAGGTGCAGCCCAGAAGTGATGCTTTGATACCTATCATCTATCTCAAGTTCTTGGGGAGGAGGAAGAGGAGAGCAGCCTCTCTGTGCACGCCCTGCACAGATTCTGGTGCTGTGCTGGTTTACCAGCATGGAGACCAGCCCTCCAGGCTTCTGCCAGTCTCCTCCACTGGCTGCTTATTTAAAATGGAGTCCATGAGATAGGACAGCTGCTTTGTTCTGGTCTTGGCAGTTTTCCTGGAGGAGCTCTGTCTTGTGAAAAAACCCTGTGGCAGGAAGTTATGGGGCAGGGGGGGACTGGTGAACTCCTTGGGCGTCATTGAGTGTGAAGGGGATCCCTGCAAAAAAAACCCAATTGATACCCTAACAGCCCTGGCTGCACTTTGTCCAGACTTGATTTGTGGGTCCTTTGGAGTAGAATACTGAGCTGAAAGGTGGGCATAAAGCCATAATGCTCCTGTGATTTCTGCTTCCCCAGGACAGTCATCAGAGTAGAGAGAGGAAGGGAGAGCAGGAGAAAGTGGGGGGGAGACAAGGCAAATATTGGAGCTATGTCCCTGAAGGACCCTCCTGGGGCAGACTTTCAAGCATTCATTTTTACAGCACATTCTTTAGTAACAAATTTTCTATTTAACCAATGTGTTGACAAATAAATCCTGATTTGAATTTGTACTTTGCTTTGATTCTTCAAGCAACTCTTGGATACGTAGCCAGATTCTTAATATAGAAGCAACTGGAAGTAGGTCATTTCCGCCCTTCAAATACCATTAAAAAGTTTCTCTGTGTTATGGAAGAGAGGGAAAAGTTTTCCCTGTCTTTTCATCTTCCTATGTTTCTGCTGTGCAAAGCAGCCTATGAAAATAAATTGGCATAAAATAAAAGTTGTTATTTCCTTTTTCCTTCGATTTTACTCTTCATCAGGACAGCTTTAATGAAATCCATCTATTTAGTTTGTGGGATTCTAGTAACGTACCTTCTCATTATGCCATAAATAATGGCCAAGTAAGAATCTTATGACTATTACTTTTAAATCAAAGTTATGGGTTTCCTAATGGATTCCATAATACAGATTTCAAAGTTTACAGTAGTTTAACCATACACAAACATTGTATCCTCCCCTCCTTTGTAATTCAGCTGCTCTTTATTTTCTTCTGCAGCTTCATATGGTTTGAACATCTGGGCTTTCGGAGCCGTTCCATGCCTGCTCGCCTTGTTAGAGCTCTTGGTGCTGGAGCCTCCGACTGAGTGCCAGAATCCTTCCCTTTGTGTCCCTCAGTGACGTACACAAGAACTTTGAGGTGGTGTAAGAACAGAAGGATCCGTGGCTAATAAATACTTCATCTAAACGGGTGAGTGCTCGAGCTGGGCTGTTAGCTTAATTCTAACCATAAGGAGAAATAACCACAGCATACTTAGGGTGGGAGAAGATATCAATCACTGTCACTTTTCAGCAGAGGAAAAGGAGCAAAGAGAGAAGAAGCTGGCGTAAATTGTAGCTTTTGGAAACCAGGTTTATTGAAGTTCCTAATGTTTCATTTCAGTAGTACCATTGCTCCTGTTACTAGGTAAAATAAGATGATTAATACACATATTATGACCAAGGCTGACTACAGCTACATTATTCAGTTGTGTTGGAGCTTAGGAAGAGCTTATATTGAAGCTTTGTTTGAAAACATGTACAGAGGTTATCAAAGTAACTCCCTTGACATACCAGAACTGACATACCTCTGCTATGCTCTGAAGTTTACTCCAAATTATTCAGCCTTGGGAGAAGTCTTGTGAATCTTGTCAGAAGTTAACGTGCTGCCATATTAAGCATTCAATAATTTTAGAAGCTTCTTTCTCATGGTCATTTTAAGCTTAATTTACATCACCATTTGTAGGCAATGTAAAGTTTCGCTTTTAAATCATCATGGTATGTTCATCAGGGGGAGTGATTCCCTAACAAAATTCTTTTAGAGGTGGAAATTATTTATTCTCTTTAGTAAGTTTTGCATTCACTGTTTTACATATAGAGGATGAGCTCCTGGCCCTGTAGATGCCAGTAGAAACTTTGTCTTTACTCCAGAATTTCAAGACATCACCTTCAGTCTTTAGTGCAATCTGTCTCCCCATAACCCTCATTTCCCTGACAATCTCCTCAGCATTCCTACGATTAACAAAAAACCTCATTGACATTGTCCCTTCCTATTTGCTTTTCAGACACTGTGTGCAGCCAGGGAAATCTCATTTTCCTCAGCAGCCTCAGTGCCATCAGTGGTATGGGGAGAGGGCAGCTGTGACACTGCATCGCTGTCTGTGCCCATTACCAGCAGAGGAAAGAGATCCCCCCTAAGTCGTATTGATTTAGAAGGGAGCCTTTTACAACTGCAAAACCTCAGTCTCCTAACTGTAATCACCACAGAGGTTTTTCCTCACAGACATCTTCCGCCACGTTGAAGCAGCTGAGTTTTGGTAAAGAAAATGCATTTTCCTCTTCTGGAAAACCACTGGCATTCAGATGAGTTGCTACTTCTCTTAAATCTCTCCCTCTGTCCAGTTTGAGAGCCAGCTGAGTAACATAAAAATACATAAATGAGAATTAAGTGAGAAGGACTTTTGCTTTATATTTTTCCCTAATCACTATTACTCTATCCATGTCAGCTTCAGATTTACACCAGAATAAATTCTGAATCGAAGAAAACTGACACAATCCAGCAGGGTATCCTAATTAAACTCTTTCAATCAGTTGTAAATTTTTTCCCTTTATGGTTGTAACTTTTCAAGTATAGTGACCTGGTCAGGTTGAAAATGTTCTGCTTGTATCTTTTGTAAAAGCATGGATGATATTTCTCTACTTAAATGGTCATATACAGTTTTTACAGTGGAGTTAAGAAAATTTTTTTGCATCAACAGATATACTGTAATACCCACTGATAAAGGTAGAAGGAAAAAAAAACACTTATTGTTTTTTAAGTGCAACAAAAATAAAGTTTCAGCATGTAATTTTTTCCCAATAAAAATGCAAAAAAGCATTTTCTAAACAGAATTTTTTAATTGAAAAGCTTCAGGTTTTTTCACATTTAATTTCATCCTGGCTGATAAAATATAGTTGATTGAAGGGTTTTTTTAAATACTTTGTTTCTTTTTTTTTCTCTTTTCCACCACCATTTCTTAGAATCCTCCTTCTATTGCAGTTTGTTTTGTCTTCAAATTGGTTTTCATTTTTATTTGCTTAGGTATATCTGTATGTATGTATGTATGTGTTTTTTTATTTTTGCTCTTTGTATCTCTCCATTATTGGAAGTCTAAATTCCCTTCCTCCCCTATTATCTTTTTTGTCCTTGCTTCTGCTCCTTCGTACTGAGGAACTGACTGGAGCTTCAAACCTATGTTTAAGACCATAATTTTACTCCTCTCATTTGATAAACTGAGTTCCTTAGAGCCTCCATCTATCACACAGCTGCTAAGGAAGGAAGGTGATTCACCAGACAGTAATGCCTGTAAAATGGAAATGGACAGTGTAAAGCACAATTCCTGAGCTGGTGTAATTAAAGTGAGTGCCAGAGGACGAGAAGACCCCAAACACTGTACTTGGCCTCAGCTGTGGAGAGACTCAGCATAAGGTGGAACTCCAGTGGACACCTGGGGCGTGGAAGTCCAGCAGAAGCCTGGGAGGGTATTGAATGGTTTTATTGGGCCTTTCTGAGCACATCTGTGCCTGCAGAAACTGGTAATTGACTTTGATAACCTCAGAGCTGTAAATAAGCATGATTTGCAGTAGTAGGTGCATAAGTAAAGGACGGAGAACCAGACCTAGGATGCAGCTCCTGAGAGCATACCTGATACAACAGCTTGCAGAAAGGACTGGCAAAAAGACAATCTCGGTCTCTTGAGCTGGTGACTGCAGTGTGCACCAGGAGCTCATCTGGTTTGAGTAAATTCCTGTCAGTAGCCTGCCTTCTGCTTAATGGGGTTTGAGGTCAAGAAATCAGACTTCCTCTTGTCTTAGTTCTCTAAAGGTGTTGTTTCTAGTTGTGTGATTTCTGAGTGTGATCACACAGGATTCATCTTAACACAGTGTGTTGAGCAGTCTTTTGAATAATAGCGAGAGATCAGAAGCTGGGAGATTTAGATTTCAACTCTAAAGGCTTTTAACAGCACTGTACACATAAAAGAGTGCTCCAGTGATCTTGTATAAGTATCCTGAGTCTGACACATAAAGTCTGACATACTTTATCAGTGGGGTTTTGTTTTATACAAGTTATCTGAATTTTTTTTGGAGCACAGAAAAAAAAGACTTTCCAGCCTCATAATTTGGTGCATTGCCCTGGGAGATTGGAAAGCAAATTTCAAACCTGTGATTATTTCCAATTATTGTCTTGAGTTTTAATACAAAGTGAGAAAAGGCAATAGGAATTTTCCCAAATCATTGTAACGATTTGAAGGCAAGGATAAGCTTGGAAAATGGAACATTTCCTGTTTCCTGCCCATGCAATCATGGTCCTTCCCTCTCTGCAGTGCCCATAGTTTTAATAGTTTTTGATTTTTACTTGGTTATAAAGAGAAAACTTTAAGCATTTTAAAATGTAGGTTTTTGTTTCTCAGACTCTTACTACAGACACCTTGGAGGATGTACTATCTAAATCAAAATTTTCTTTCAGTCTATGATATCTTCTTTGAAAACCTTTTTTTTTTCTTTAATCTTAAACGGTATTTTTATTTCTAATAATTCTGTTCTGTTTTGTTTTATTCAAATCAAACTTTTCTGATTACCCGCTTAAATAATTCCCTTTGTGGACATAAGTGAAGCAAAGACTGGCTGCTCTGAAAAAATCTGTTCCTTTTTTTGTAGTCCACAAAATAGAGGTGGCCAACCAGACTCTGCTCTTATTCTTGAAATAGTTCTCAACTGGGAACATTTAGCACCGTGGTTGATGTGTCAATGTGTTTGCCACTGAAGAATAAACATCTCCATGCCTACCCTGTAAATAAAACAGTTTCCCTCCCCCAACTATCCAGGTCCCCTCTGGATCCTGCTTTTTGATGAGACACAGAAAAAGCATGTCAGCACTGAGAGATGAAGCTGGTTATGCTAAAGGAAAAATCCAAACCACACACCTAAAAGCTGTTCAGAAGAAGTTTTGATCTATCCCTAAACCTGAAAGACTACTTGTCTTTGAATCTCTCCTGTAAGTGACCACCCCGCATCCCTTCCAACTAAATTATTAAAAATATTTTGCAGTATAGTCTTGACAGTCTTTCAACTCATTAGTTTTGGAAGCATAAGCTGCCTTACAATAATAAGGAAATTGATCTTGGCATCCACATTACTTCTGCCTATTTCACACTGGATCTCTTCAAATGACTACTGCCACTAATGCTCTTGTAATTCATCTGAGTTACCACATATCTTTTAATCCTGTTAAGAAGAGAATAGTGATTATTTAGTGATTATTAGATTTTTAAGGAGCTCATTGGAAAAATTATCTAAATTCTGCTCTGAATCATTAAACAAAGACCATAATTGAATTTTGCAACACTGTGGAAAAACTTCTGAGATTCTTTCCCAGCAGTGAAACGGGTCAGCAATGAAGATCAGTTTCAAATGTATTTAACTTTGAATACAAGTATGAAGAAAGATGTTATTGCCTGTCACTGTTTCTTATTTTTATCCATGCCACTTGTGAATTAATTTGTAAATTTGGGATTGGATAAGTTCTAAAAAATTTAATGTCAACCAGTTATAATTCTTCTGAGCAAATGGAAGCACCTGCCAACTCAGAGGGATGACAGTGTGGTTATTCACCTGCTCATAGATGTAGTCCAGTTCTTAGTGCATTCAAAAGCTCAAATTTTATTGTTCTTTCAAGTATATAAACTTCATTACTTTTTAATATAGAAACTCATGTATTGTTGCTCTCTGAAATCCCATTCCGCCCAGTTCCCTAGTGGTTTTTCTACTGAAAAACCTGTATCCCTCCTCACCAAGCATTCAGCAAAAGTCAAGACACTTGAGGAACATTTAAGAGGAATGGTGAAAATCTGAAGTGCAGTGGTGAGTGTATTTCTTGAGAAGATCTGACTAGTCTTGCAGGAAGAATATTTATCTATTTATCTATTTATCTGGTACCAAATGATGAATCAAACCCTGATTTTAATTTTGCTCTTCTAAGAATATTACAGCACCAAGTAGCAGAACAGACCATGAGAATTGGTTCTTTAAATAATTTTTAACATTTAAAAAGTTACAGGGATTTCCTTTCACCTATTTCTTGAATCAGAAAATGTTTCTGGGACACTCAGCCCTCTACTGAACCTATCTTGTTAGATAAAAGAGAATTTCAAACTCTGTTAATGCTATTGTTAATGCTTAGCCATACTTCTTCAGCAAAATTATATTAGGCATATCAAAGAAAAATAGTGTTCAAACTAGCAAAAAATATTAAAAACAACTTCACATTCCCCCTCTCTTTGTGCTTTGAAAGAGCAGTTTCATAAAGCTGAAAACAATTAAGAGCTAAATCTTTGGGGAAAAAGCTTTTAAACAGTAAAATGTGAATGATAATTAGGAGCTGCTTAGGAATATTTTACCAAACGCTTCAAAAACCACAAATGAGAGAGAAGGCCATGTTGCTTTTAATAAAAATACCACCCAAACAAAACAAAACAAAATGAAACCCTGGCTCAAAAAGAAAGTGGAAACAGATATGAAACAAGCAAACAAAATAAACCCAAGAAGAATGAAAATTTATATAAAAATGGAAAAAGGGCAAATTTGAAAGTGGTACAAGTCAGAATCATAGAATCATAGAATGGTTTGGGCTGGAAGGGACCTTAAAGAAGGTAGGAATTATTCAACAGTTGTTAAGGGGAAGAAAAAACCCCCACAGAGACAGAACCTGTAGTGTGTACGAGGGAAGTTTTAAAAGATGTTGAGAAAAGTTGTAATTAGATTGTTCCATTGCCAAAAGAAAGTGCTATTATTGTCTATAATGACCCAGAGAGGCAGAACTGCTCTGCAAGTAATCATGTCGTCCAGTATTTGAGGACATCAAACACATACCATTCAAGTTAGATATTTTGAAATAAATTAGTTTGATAAGCCTCACTGTAAACATTTATTCTAATCTAGAAATGGGAAAAATTAACACCATATTAATGTTTTAAAGGAACAAGATGGTGACTGCAGTGGGTGGAGGATCTGTGTGAAGCTGCTGAAGAACTTCTACAGGAAAAATGAGAGGAAGGTCCCAGCGTCAGCATCAATTGACATAGGTTTGCAGCTAACAGCTTTTTGCATCTTATTTTGAATAAACTGAGGTAAGTTTGGCTGTTAAAGACAATAGCACTGAAGTGTGTTTTCATTTGTCATTCTGTTTAAGACGTGAAAGGGGTAATTGGTAATATAGCATAGACTAAAACCTCATTGTGATAGATCACATTTTAATCATTTCTGGCAGCTGTCAGAGGACAGGTGGTTCCTGTCTGATGTACTGATGAAGGAAGAAAGAGAATAATTTATTTTTGTATGGGAAGGTTATTCATCAAAGTATGAAAGATTGCAGCAATGCAACAGCGGACATAATGAATGAGAGAAAGCGGTGACAATCCTGAGAGCAGGATCACAGGATGGCTCTCCTGAGGCCTTTGGCTTCTGCCTTTCTGTCTATCTACAAAAAATTAATTAGTATGGCTAGAAAGTATTGTCATAGTTTGTCCACTGCTGCAACTCAAGGTAAGTTTTTTTAGGACTTAATTGTGTGAAATTAGCTGCAGGCTAATTTCACCCTGCAGCCTGTGAAAGGGTCAGGCTGGATGGTCCTTTACAATCTGTGAAGGCACAAAGGAAGAAAAGACCATCCAAACCAAGAAACCCACAGTGGGAAGGGGAGAGAGCTACCCAGGTTTGAAAATACTGCTGCAGATGTCACATCTCACAGAACATTTGGAGAGTTTTAGGCTAATATAATCCATCTCCTTAAAAATGACACATCTGTTTCCACTTTCTGTTTCTTATATTATCTTTGTAACATCACTGTAGGCTCCATCTGGAACTGAAATTCTCTTTAATTTTTTTAAAGCGGCGTTCCTGATAAAATCTGGCATTGTAATGATTTGAAGGCAAGGATAAGCTTGGAAAATGGAACATTTTCTGTTTCCTGCCCATGTAACTATGGTTCTTCCCTCTCTGCAAGCACACATGGCAAAGATATATAGAAATATGAATGCAGTTACACCTCATGTATACGGTGGAGGGAAAACCAACACAGTTAGACTAAGATAGATCCTTGCTTTTGTATTGATAACATTGTACTAATCTTAAAGACAAATTAAAATGTGTATTTGGAGAAGTGTTTTAAACATTAAAAAGCATGATTCCTAATTTCTTAGCATTAATAATCTTTGTACTGTTCCCTCTTCTTATTACTCATGTTTTAAAATTTCCCTTGGCTTTGTAGTCAATCCAGGCTGCTGGGGCTTGTTCTTGTCTTACTGCAGTTTAAAGGAATTTTGTCATTGACTTCAGTGAGGGCCAGCTCTACTTTTACTTTTGTTTTGCAGCCTCTTTTAATTTCCTTTACCATATGCATTAGCCCAGAGGTAATATTCCCAATCCTGTTATGGAAAGATCTTTTTTAAATATCAGCATTTAACTATATCAGTGGAAGTGTGAATAATATTGGTGTGTGTGTGTTTTGATGATTAATACTGAGGGGAACTATGAAACTGGATCCTCGAGCTGTTTATCTATGAATTTAACAGCCCAAAATATATCTGGAAATCTAAAAATGTTCTTGATTAATATGGAACAACTGTGGGTGTATCTTATTGCACCAGGAAGAATGAATAAATGTGATTATTGGGAAACCTGTTTGTCTCATATTATATTTCCTCTAGAGGTCCCAGTACAAAAATCTCCTGGAGTCAACGAAGGCTTGGAGTGCAAGCATTCCTCCAGTGCCTTTGATTTAGCAATAACAGTGACTTATTAATCTTCAGTTGCTAGACCAGAGTGGATATCTTTCCAGGAAAAGAAATAACATATTTTGCTGGGGGAAAAGAAGGAAAAGAAAAGCAATTAAAACCAAAAAAAAGTTTATATTTTTAAGCAATAAATCTATTGTCTCCCCTTTAAACTGAGAAGGAGATAACCAGGAGGATTTTCTGGTCACTTAGTAATCTCTCTGTGCCTTTTCCTGGCTGACTAGTCAGGCACTTAAAATTTTTGCTGGGCAGCAAAGGAAAGAATAAGTAATGCAAATCATGTGACAAAATTTGAACATGGAGTAAAAGAGGGCAATTTCAAGGAGGACTGAAGACCACTTTTTGTCCAGTTTCATAGCTCAGTTTAATTTAGATTTCTTTTTTTTTTTAATGGAGGAGAGGAAATATTTTGCAGTGTCACTCGTGATTATAATGGAACTATCTCTGGACTTCTCTTTCTTCTTTTGTTTCCTTACACTCCCATTTCCTGCCTCAAGTTTGGGAAGGAAATGCACTGCAGCTTCAACACAATGCCTTAGTCCTTCACAGTATACAGTAAAGGTCTGAGAACTTGTTAATGGTGCTGGCCTGGCAACATCCTTTCTCTCCTTATGAGAGCTGGCACAGCATAACTCATCCTTATGACTTCACTCCTGCTTTTTCCCAGCACCTTATCTATGTGACAACACTCAAAAGGCATTTTGCCTCGTAAGAGTCAAGTAGCATCTTGAAGCTGTGTGCATTCTTCAGTTTTCCCATCAGAGAGGCTTTTGAATTGTTATCCTGTTGTGCCCCAAACAAACAGTTATCCAAAAACTATGCCATCAAGATACTCTATCCATCTAGAGCTGCTAATTTTACTCTCTCCCTCCCTCTGTCTTTGGGACATACTTGTCTGATTGGTTATCTATCCATCTAACCTAGTGTGTGCTTCAATGGATGCAAGTAACCAAGGCCAGCATGACCCACAGCTGAAGTGCAAAGAGTAGATTTATTCCATTGCCCTGCTGGCTGGAGGATTCCAAAAACAAGAGGGGACACATGCATTGCTAAGCTGAGTCCATGTTAGCAGCGTCAAAAGGCCAGGAGCACATTCCCACCCTCAGCATCTCCGAGGGCCTGGAGCATGTGCAGTGGAAAGCACTTTGCTTTCCATAACCCCAGCTCCTCATCTCTCTAACAAGCCTGGCCATGAAGAATGCCTCAAGTTTTGACAGCTTTCTGTTATCCTCTACAAAAACTCCACCTCTCAAGACTGACAGAAAACAACAAAGCAAGAACAATACCCAAAATTTTCCACACTGGATATTCTTGGCATCCCCCAGCTGCAAGGTCATCTTGAGAGAAGACAACTCTGCTTTCCCTCCTTGCCAAATCTTCCGCTTTCAACCCTTTTCCTGCAACACCTAGATAGATAGATAGATTGATAGCTAGCTAAGAGAATGAAGGAGTTATTTTAGCAGCTTTCAAAGCATCCCAGACAGCAATCCACGTTAGAGTTCATGGGGGTATTTAACCCTTAAAATCCTGTCTGTCAACGAAGACTAAAAATAGAAAATTAACTTCAAAATACTTGACAAAGAAAAAGAGAAATCAAGAAGTAAATCTTCAAAGAGTGGGAAGATTTCTCTTGACTGTAGAGGAGACCACATCAGCTCTCTGGCCACATCATGCTGTCTACACTGTCAAATGATACTGATAAATATTCATAATAGTGTTCAAGATCATACATGGCAAACTGGGCATAAATGCATACATGTCTTGTGAAGTTTTTCAAAATCTTAGATGGAAAAAAATTAAATACCCGACAGTTTAATTTATGTTAGCAATTCAAATCAGGCTTAGACTGCAAAGCTCTGAAAGTTGTCAACACTGAATAAAAAATCCTGAGCTGCAGTAGTAAGGTGGTTGCAGAGAGGGACCCATCACAAAGCCTGCCCTGATAGCTAACACAGTTTTCAGTGGAGGCATCTGCTTCTGTTCTTGAGTAGAGAAGAGGCATTGTCATTCCAAATCACAAGGAGTCACCTCAAGGATTGCCATTTTAACTCCCTTTTGGCCAGATGAGAAACATTAGGTGGTGTCAAAGCTGAGCCAGTAGGGTCTGGCTGAGTGCTCTGAACTCTATCGGCTACAAAAGTATCACTACCAAATGACTGAAAGAAGTTTCATGTCAGTATATCTTAGATTTACAGTTTATGTTTATACCCTTTAGAACCTTTCCAGGAGGGACATAGAAAATTAAAGTGAAGATAAATTGGAGCAAACTGAGTGCACCTTATATTGCTGCTTTTTTCCAAACAGTGAGAAGAGTACTCACTGCAAGTGGGAATCTGTTGTCCTTCCTCGGGGCTCAGGAGCATAAATTTTTTGTGAAGCTCCTTGAAAGATCATCTGTTTAAATGTGAGAAATCTTTAAGGAATTGATCAAATTTTCTGGAGACCATTACTGATCTTTAATGAAGCAGTCTGAAAATTTTAATTGATTTTGGTGTTTGAGCAAAATTGACCCTTGGAAGGAGAAGGCATTATTACTTTTTGTACTGTCAGAGGTTGAATTCAATTGTGCACAATATTAAACTGTTTGCCTTTATTTTTTTCACCACAGAAATGGAAACTATAACTTCACATAAGATTTTCCCGTTTGCAGAAAGGGCAGAGAAGGAATCCATAAATTTTAAGTTTTCTTCTGATCTATTTAACACTTTTTTATGTTAAAAGTTAGTTTCAAAATAAAAATAATTTCTCATCAAAATGCCAGAAATACTTTCTTATTGGAAATGTTTGATCAGGCTAAACATAAATTTTCAAAAGCCTTGGGTTTCCCAGAAACTTTCATACAGCTTCTGCAGCCCGTCAAAAAACCTAATCCAGTGTTAGATTTAATTTGCTCTGATGTGAGTGTGAGAGGAGAGTTAGGCCACATGTTTCCATTTGCTCATTCTAAGCCCTTTTATGAAGTGTGCAGTTTCAGTACAATCATATCAGATTTGAGATACCCACAGATATACCCTGAGATCAGCAAGCCAGGAGCATTTTGAAAGGTGATGATACACTGAGTGTGTGTGCACACACACACACGCCTTTAGAGGTTTCCTTTGAGGCTATGAATTGTGATTCCATCCAATTTTACACAAGCCACTTAGCTTTAATGGAAGCTTTGATCACTGGTAAAAGAAAATAGTTTTCATTACTCAAATTCAGAATGCAGAGGATGACTTAAGAGTGAAGTGTGTGCTTAATGCTCACACCCCCCCTTCAGACCCAGGGTGCTGCTTCCCTGTGCTTTTCCTTGCAACCCAAGAACACCACATTCTGTTCTAAAGATTGAAGTTGATAAGACATTAAAACGTGTCTTTCAGTTGATACTGAACACAAAAGTTCACTGTATTTCTTAATCCTACTTTGGAAATTTTCAGAAGTCATCAGTTATGGAAATGATTAAAAGCAAGAGCTGTGACATTAAGGAGAAAGATTTCTTGTTCAAAATGAAGGCGAATGGTCATTCAAGGATTGCCAAGGGCCAGGGAACCATGACACAGTTTCATAGAGCATGCAAAATGGATTTTTGCTAAAGTAATAATTACAAGAATAATCAGTAGGTCCTCTTAAAATTAAGAATTTTATGGTTATGAATCTCAAGCATATTAGACACTAGCAACACAGTCAAATAGCAAGATATTGGCACAACAAGACAGAAAGAAAATACTAAAAGAAAGACCTGGTCTCGTTCCCTGCTCTGCTGTTGGACCAGTGGATAATCTCAGCTCCAGTAAAATCAATGCAGTTTCATATACATTCATATTAATTCAGTTGATCCTTTTTTTTTTCTTTCCCTATTTCTTTACCCCCAGTGTGTGATGCATGAAGAATTAAACTTGTCTTTTCATGCATTCACTGAAGAAAGTGTGACAGTAGCAAATCCCCTGATGTTTGTTATGCAGGTAGTAATCTGAGTGGAAGAAAAATTAAATTAAAAACACCTGTAACTGTAGTAGTTTGCTGAATAGGGAAATGCAGGTTTGGATGGATTTCTTGTCATTACCTGGGACTGCATATTCCTAAATATATAAGCATCCCTGTCTTTTCACAGAAGTCTTTGAGTATGATTCAAATGCATGAGTTGATGCTGGAGTTTCAGCCATGATTCTTGATTTCTTCTGCCTGTAGATATACAACAAAGAACACTAACACTGGGTTTTGTAACATTTTGGTGTCTTTGACTATGTTTTGTACAGCTTGTGGTCAGACAGCTAGGTATAAGCAGATCAACCTCTCTTTTTGTTTCCTATATCAGCAGAATGGGTACAGTATGAGGGTTGCCTAGATGTTTGTCCATGTTTCTTCCAAAACACACTGCTTCTCCTGTAGTCTTCTGAAGATAAACCACTTGCATTTCCAAAGATTTGTGCTTATTACTGTGTAACAGTGGTTAGAAGACACTCTTGCATCTAATAATTTTCTTCTCAGTGGTCTTTCTGAACTCTTCAAAGCATTTCCTTAGGAGCCTGCTAGAAACCCAGAGGAAGCCAGGCAGCCAACCAAGAGCTGATTCAGGATCCTCCAACTACCTTGTGCAACCAAGTGTTTTTTGTTGTGCTTGTGCTATTACATGGCACCATAACAATCTCTGAAAAAGAAAAGGAAAAGAAAGAGTGCTCAGAGTGCTCACCAGCTCTAAATGTGATATTCTTGTCTGGTTAAATATTTTTTAGCCTTCATTCTTAAGAAACCTCAAAAAGCTTGTGAAGGTGACAGATAGGAGAGACTTTCAAGGGGGATTTATCATGTGGTTAAACTATATACCCTCTCACACATCTGGTTTTGGTTGAAATGGAGAGCTTGTGTTATGCTGTAGCTGCTTGAGTATTCTCAGCAGTGGATCTGCTGTGATCTCAGAACTCCTGACCAGAAGTCATCCCTCTGATATGACCCCAGGGGAAGTGATAGGATCTGTCCTTCCAGGGATCATTGCTGCTAATTCCATTCCATCTCCTTTCTGTTATCAGGATGTTGATCTCACAACTCATTCACTAGTGAAGCAGAGGAAAACCAGCTGCTGTAAGACTGCTTCTGAAACAAGTCTCCTGTTATGCCCACTTTCTGCAGTTTGTTCACTCCAAGACAACATTACACTGTTGACCAAACTGGAGAGCTTTCAATGTGAAGAGATCCAGCTGGCTTCTCATGTGCTTACACCCACCCTTCTGACCAATTGGGCCAGACTAGAACTAATCTGCTGTAAAATCCTCTCTGCTGAGCAAAGTGGAGAAGCTAGCTCTTCAGGAACAACTTTGTCTTCTAAAGGTCTGCTCCTATTACAATCCATCACTTGCCAAGGCAGACGCAGACGGATCTCAGTTCCTTGTTGTGAACATAGATATACCTTGGCATTTGCTGTAAACTGATGACAGAGCAGATTTGCTTGGTAGTGTTTTCTGTGCAGAGCTTTCCTCCAGAGCTTGACCCTGCCACGTCCACCAGCTAAGCGTGGATTCTTCCCTCCTTGGCTGCTTCTCGTGACTCAAAGCGAAGGCTACGGCTTCCTTCCTGCAAGACTGCAGACTGACCAGCTGCCACACCTCTCTGCTGATGGACTGAAGTGCTTTGAGGCCTGACCTTGCATTCCCTCCAGCTGCTACTACGTATACAGTTTTTACTAGGGAAGAAGAAAGGGATTTAAGGGAAGAAGGAATAAAAGTGAATTTTCAAAGGAAATCCTGCTGTTGGTTTCCACTATTTCCCTCTATTGTTGAATGTTGCAGATGCTGAAGTAAATGTCGACAGAGATGGGAATCCCACATTAACTATTGTCATCCAAGTTTGGTCATGGCTAGCAGTTAAATCATTCTTCCTTCTCATTTGAACAGCTGGAGTCTATAGTGGTGTTTCAGATATTTTTCTGAGTAAGCATGTATAATGTTTCCCACAGGTCACTGTCCTCCAAAAATGGGCCAAAAAGATTGAAATAAAAATGTTGAACCTTCCATAAACTCTCTGGCAGTTTCTATGGAATTGCATAGAGCAGGATGCTTGCCAAAACAAACTTATAAGTGCCATATTTTTATTTCTTTGTCTTCCCTATACTTTTAGCTTAATTTATATGGAACACAACTGAATCCCTCAGTGATGATGTTGATTTTCTCCCTGATGAGAAGGCTAGGAAATTTCTGAGAATCCCTTCCAATCCTAAAATGCTCAGATCACTCTCCCTTCAGGGCATAAATTCAGTGTATGGGGCAATCTCTGTTTCAATTAAGCAATGCTGTGCTTAGAAGAAGATTTGGAAACCTCATTGTGCATCTCTTCTAACGGGGTTATGAGTGTAAGGGGAGTGCATGTGCCTCCTCCACTGACCAGACATGACATTATACTTGCAGACTTGACTGTGTTTTCTCTCCTTCAACATGAATACCCTTTACTAGGGAATGTGGGTTACAAGTGTTCACTCTGGTCTGCAAGTCTGCTCACAAAAGACAGAAAAATAATCCCGGTGAAAAATCACCCTAAGAAGGAATCCAAGCAATAGGGTGAACAATTAATGCTTGTTAATACTGAAGATGCAAAGAGTGGAAGAGTAAAAAGACAAGCTGTAAAGCAACTTGCAAAGGGATATAACAGAGTGTATTCAATAACTGTTTTACTGGAAAGAGGGTAAGAATTTAGAAGCTGTCTGAGTATGGCCTGTAGACATTTCCTCCAGGGAACAGTCTCCTAGCTGTTTTAAATTTGCTGATTCTTGGCTTCCCACCCCTCCCTCCCCTACAATAGTCAGCAGCACAAGGACTGAAGGGGGCCCAGCTGTGCCAGGACATGCTGTGAGCACAGGCTCCATCTATGCCAATCTCAGCTCTGTGGCTGAAATTACTCAAGACGTTGACATTGCTGGAAAGGTTGGGTTTAGAGGTTTCCCGTCACCCCCTCTGCCCTGGTGCACTGTACCCTTCATGCTGGTGTTTACCATACCCTCAGGTCACCCTTCTGGGACAAATTAGCCAAAGCTTAGCTCAGTCATGGGCCCATCTTCATACTTTTCTCTGTGTCTCTCCCCTCCTCTCTTGTACCATTCCTGGCATGAGAGTGCCAGGCTACAGAAGTTGCTGGTAGCTTTCTTTAAGCCCTTTGAACCAGCTCTGAGCTGCTGGGAACCACCAGTGCCAGCAGCAGAGGGGTGGAGATCTCAAGGGAAAGATGGGGATGTTGGTGGCAAAGTTGGTTTAAGCTGTTGAGAAACCTCATCCCCATTGCACAAGAACAGCAGCATATGGGGCTACTCAGTGAGCTGAATTACTGAAATGAACAAAACAAAGCAACTCCCCCCAGAAAAACCCAAATCAAACCCCCCTTCCCGTAAAGGGCTATTTTGGTGTGGCTGAAGGGGTGGTGAAATACTGCAGAGTTCCTTTGGGGTCACTGAGGCTCTCATTTCACCCATAAATTTCATCCCATAAATTTCCCCCAGATCTAAGAAGATCAAAAACAAAGAATTTTGATAAGCCTTTTAAAACTGAAAGTGTTAGATTTTGATTTGGAGTTGCTTAATTACAATACCCAATTTTAACAGCTTGTTCAAAGTTTTTGAATTTATATGTTGATATTCTGAACCACTGCTGAGTCAACAAAAACCTGTTGTGCCTCTCAGAAAAGAGAATTAACTCTCCTAAATGTGTTTGCCAGAAATATTGGGATATAAATCATCCAAACAGAGTGGTTTCAACAAATTAAAACCAGCCCGTTAGAGTGACAACATGCTTACTTAACTCAAGATACAGTAATAAGCTCTTTGATGTTTTTCTAACTGAACCAGATTCACAAAATTATATCCTACATTTAATTTTAATGTCTTTAATTCTGTTTCTATGTCTCATTGAAATAAAATCCCATGTGGTTTTTTTATTTTTAGATGTAACACCACCTGTTTTGAAATATTTTTGGATAAAATATTTGAAATATTGACAGAATTTTAGGTGGTGGTTCATTATGCTTATTTAGTTATTTATATGAAGGATAGAAGAACTTTTTATATCAAGTATACAGATAATCTGAACAAATGTTTCTTCATCTTTGTTTTTGGACATCTCTATGTAAGGACAACATCTTGTGTTAAGAAGCAGTTAAGAGTTAAGTGGGGATCTTTTAACATTGTACGCTTCCCAGGACAGGCAACACAGAAGGATTGTCCTTAGAAATGTGCTGCATCTTGTTCTTTGGCTGTTTGTTAAATACCACCTGACATACCACCTGACTTGCTGGGTCACTAATTAGGTATTTTACCTTGTTCAAGGGTCTGTGCATCTCTCCCGGTCTCATTTATTCTGTTCCATCAGTACCCATATCATGAGATGTTTAAGTTTTCAGAGTAATTTTCAAGTGAATTTCCAGAAGGTGAAAATTCTCCACAGTACCTGTTGTTTAGCTGTGCTGATTTGGTTCGACTGTTTGTCATTATTTCTTTAGTACAGCCACACCTTTGTGTTCCTGTGTCACATTAAAGCAGAGTTGCCTGTCTATCAAAATTCAGATAATTTCATGCCTTGCAGTTTTTTCTTTAGGGAAAATAATAGATGGTCAAGATATTAGTAGTATCTTTAAAAGAAATCTCATCATCTGAAATGAACAGAAGAGGAGTGTGCCTGTTCTCACACTCTGTGAGGAAACCTTCAGAGCTCTGAAAAAATGGGATTCATCACAGGGCACAGCTATGACCAAATCACTTCCCTGCTCACGTGATTCCAAAGAAACAAATGAAAAGCAAACACCAGCCTAGTGGCACTGTGAGCTGGAATGGATGCCTTGTACTGGGATTTTTGCTTCTATCTGGGTAAAAAGTCTGTCTGTTTTCTGTCCGAAAAGAAACAATAGCTACACTTACAGACAGGCTGTGGGGGCTGGCTCCAGAATATTTCTTTCTTGAGTGAGGGAAAAAACAAAGAAGAAACTCTTAGTGGAGGTGAGAGAGAATGTGAGCATTTTTAGTGCTTTGAATTACATACTTCTGCTAATTGTCAAACAATCCTCATTCTTGTTTTATTCACAGACTATTTTACAGAAAACAAACTGTAATAGCATCTGAGAAATCCATAGGCAAAATAGACTTTGAAGGCTCTTTTGAGCCAAACCACAATACATACAATTTATTATGTTAATTTGAATTAATGCACTTTTACAACAGGATTCAGAGTTGCAAAACTTTAAGTGGAATAAATAACAGAGGCTTGTTTTTACTGTTTCTGAACTTCTGCTGTTCCCAGTAAATTCAACAAGAGAACAGAACTCTAGAGAAGAAAAAGTTTTCCCCACACCCATTCCCAGTTCACACTTCAGAGTAAAAAAACTACCCAAGAAAACTCAGTCTGTGCTTCAACTAAATATACAATAAAAATCACACTAGATGAGCTAAACTACCAAAGTCTCTGTACAAGAGCTTAGAGCTAAAGTGTTGGCTAGATGCCAAACCTGGGAATTTATGTTGTTGGTGTCAGGGGCTGGTAGCTCTGATCTCCCATGTTCCATTCAGGTAGCTTGTCAGATGACAAAGAAGGCGTCGTTCTGTAGAATTATGTAATTCTGTAGAATTATGCTACAGAAAGACAGTGCCTGTCCAGAAGCAATGGAGAGTCACTGGTTTACTGTATCTTCTCTTATTATTGAACACGTTCTTCATCAACTCTTTAATGTGTGTTTTCTGTGGCAAATATGGCATCTCTAGAGCTAATGCAGAGGTGCCAGTTACTACAGTTGTCCTCAAATGCATATACATCCTAGGAATTATCCTTCTCCTATTTGACATAAGATTGTAATTTCTAATCTTCATTTGTAATATTTTTATTATTATAGTTATGAATTATTAAGGTTATGAATAATATATTTTTGTAACTTTCTGCCATCCTAAAGCATAGAAGAGCATTAAAAATTTACTGATGGAAAGTTACCTTAAAGCACAGCAACACATACTTCATTTCCTTTCATATCATTGCTTTTATACATTTTGCTTTTAAATTGTACTTGCTGGCAATTTTTTGAGATTTATTCTGGGAATTATTTGATTTGAAGCAACCAAGATGGTAGCACTCAGCCTTACAGTACAGAGGCAAAACTGGGCCAGGCACAGCTGCATGAACCTTTCCAAATCTAATTTTTAAAGGGCTCAAGAGTAGGCAGAGGAGAATGTAGGCTCCGAAGTTCAGCAAGACAAGCAGTTGCCTGAATCAAGATTCTTTATGCTGTTTGTGAAATCTGAGTTTAAGGTGCTGTTCTCTGATCTGCCAGAAGTATCAGTAAGGCTCTTTGTTCCTTAAATAAACTGTCTTTAATTTGACTGAACTGAAATCTGAAAAAAAATTATAAAG
Organism: Prinia subflava; assembly: GCF_021018805.1. Taxonomy (NCBI): domain Eukaryota; kingdom Metazoa; phylum Chordata; class Aves; order Passeriformes; family Cisticolidae; genus Prinia; species Prinia subflava. The sequence goes on from NC_086247.1 coordinate 124,171,423, forward strand.
GTGTTCCAAATAGAAGGAGATTTGCAGGAGGACCCTCTGAGTCTGTGCTGTGTATCACTGCACACAGGCATGTAGCTTATGCCTGTCTGTGCTATGAAATGGGGAAGAGCCTGGAAACAATCCTCAGGTGTAGCACTTTTTATGATGCTTAAATATTAATGGAAAGTGAGGCTGGCTGTGTTTCCTACCTGCAGTTATAACACAGCAAGGTTACAAGGGTAAAAAAACACTGTAGCTGCCTATTTTCCATGGTGTTTTGACCCACTGGTCTCTGTTGGCAGCTGCAGCTTTCACCAACAGTGACTAAACCTCACTGAAAATTCTGATTATTGGCTTGAATAAAAGGGTCAGAATCTCAGCCCTAAAGACTGAAAAATAAAACTCATAGACTGGAGTGATCAGTTCTTTATTGAACATGAATTGTAGTGACATTAGTAGTTCTAAAAAAATCTTTGCCAGCGTATGCACACACAAAAACGTATGCATATACTAAAATGTATGTATACATATTTTACATCCTGAGTATTTTTCTCCAAAGAATGCCATACTTTTGTTCCAACAGCAGAGGAAAGTAATTGATGAGGTTTAGATGTTTAGAAGATTAGCTGCCAAAGTCTGTTTTTAGTTAAACTGCTAATAAAGAAAATAGTTCTGTATTTTCCATACAAGAGTTTTGGTGTGGGTGCCCAGAAGGTACATTAGTGATGTATTTTTTTTTTCTTCTTTTTTTCCAGTAAACAATCTTCTTCCCTTGAAACTGCAAAACCTGACAGCTGCTGTTCAAAGACAATGTAAAACAACACTTAACAGCCAGTGAAATATTCTTAGCACCAAAATAACTCCTGATTAGCATTGACTATGTGAACGATCAAGACAGTAGGGACATTCCACCTGTTAAAAAAAACATTGCCACTCAAAAACCAGGTATGTGATCCTTTTGAATGTTCATCTCAAAATTGGGGAAAAAAAAAAAGCTTTAAGATATGGTGTTGAGAAGCTTTATTTTTAACTGAAAATCATAATTAGTTTGATGTCAGTCCTGAATATAATGTTTATCTTTTCAACAAATGATTTTTTACATTTTGTTGCGCAATTTTCTGCTTTTTTTACAGATGGCTTAACACCGTATCCCTTGTTTCAGGGAGTGGTGTTTAACCATATAAATAGCTGGGATTAAGTGCATGCCTACATACTGAAGTGGAACTACTTCCATAAGGAGCTACCACTCAGTGGGAATAAAACAGAATTGGGTGTAGAATTATTTGTTTATTATTCATCAGACAGAATTACTTGACCACCCAAATGGAGTCCCTGAGGCTGTATCTGAAACCCAGTAGTTTAAAAAACCCAACCAGATTACCCTCTTATAAGTGGTCTGTACAGTGGATTTTTAATTTAGTTTTGTTCTGAAGAGATTTTTTTTACAGTTTATTAATGATGGGGTTAAGAAAAGAACATTTGAACTTAATTAGTGATGTAAGATAATATGTATAATTATAGTATGAAGAGAAGCTAAAATATCTTGGTACATACTGTGGCTGTATTTATTCCCACAGTAATTAGCCCACATATAAAAGGACTTTTCAGACCAAATTCTTGAAGCTAGTGACAAATTTGGATAGCTTTCTAAAACTATGAGAACCTCACTGGCGCCATCCGACTCCCTCTGAAGTCAATGGAAATTTTGCCCACAACTTCACTGCAAGTAAACAACGAGATAGTTTGGAAAACAAGATGAAAACATTGCCATTAGTGAGTCATGAAATCTGGAATCAAACCCCTAGAGAGTCTCCACGTCCTTCAATCTCCATGTAAGTGTACAAAGCAGAATTTCTAAATTCTTTCTTTTCTGGCAGTGCTGAGGTAGAGAGCAGTGTGTAGTACATTCACATATGTGAACTCTTAAGCAAGGGTCCATGCCATTGTACCCAAAACTCTGACTCTGCATTCCTGCCTTTTTGAGCCTGATGTATCCCATGTATGGCCAGACATGTGGGTGTTCAAAGCTTGGAATTGTGCAAAGGTCTGGTAAAACTGTCGTTGCCTAAATTGATTTCTCTTGTATTAAAAGAACTAGAGAAAAAAGTCATAGTTTTTATACTCTAAATGTTTTCTTAAGTAGCTGTTAAGTAACCTGAACAAAGAAAAACTATGGTCCATAAAATTTTGAGAGTATTCCTTGGAATAAGCATACACACAGAACAGAGGATTAACGCAATTAACAACATGATTTTTCAGAGTGAAAGGACTTTTCTTTGTAAGGTATAAAGGCAAAACATTTTCCCACACAAGATCCCTTGTTACTCAGAGAGTGAAAAATGCTCATGTCAGGATAGAAGACAGGAGAAAACATGACTGGCATGGAGTTAAACTCCCTGTGAAAGTACTTTGGGAAAGGCCACTTCAATAAGTGCACAATTGTGCAAATAAGGATTTCATCCACTACTCTGCCATGGTTTCTCTGAATACAACTGTGGTTCAGTTTGAATGTATTGTTCATATATCTGAGTTCTGCACACTGGATGTCAAGGCTCTCTCTTCAGACAAAGCCTTGTTGTTTATTAAAATGTTTCATAAATCCTCATTGTGGGAGCAGCTAACCTCTCCCCACCAAAGCCAGATCCTGTTCAGAGCATGATTTGGAATGCATGTCCTTTTTAATTTAAAGTACAAAATAGCCTCTCTGTGGTCTGTGCTAAAAATCCATCTGAATGCAATATCTTTCCCCTAAGCTTAAGTGGGCTGTGATGTTTTGTGTCAAAATAAAAGCATATACTGACCCTGATGTTCTGCTCTGGTCAAACTATTTTCTATCTAAAAGTGGAGGAGGATTTAGAAAGAAAGAGTATTCTTGTCTACTTCTTAGTCTACCTTATTTTGCCCATAGTATAGGTAAGTACAACTTTATTCAGGACTCTGCTAAATTTTGCTTGACTGTTTTCTCCAGAAGACGTTGAAGCAGAGGAATCTCCCCACACATTGGATCCACCGTAAGCATCATCACTGCAGACCTTCTGTTCTGGGTCTCTCAAATGGACAGCACAGAGGTACTCTGTTCCTTCTTCTTTGTCTGGGGTTTTGCTCCTTTGCAGGACCAGAAATATTACAGAAGCTGCAGTACAGCAGATTTAACCCTCACATTTTCTCACTATTAATCTTTTAAGTAGAAACGTGAAGCATTTGGTAGAGACGTTATTTCATCATAAGTCTCTTGTAATTACTGCACAATGACTCTTAAGGCTATTTTCATTGTTCTGGTAGCCTATGTTCTTACTTACAGTAGTTACATATATTAATTCCTGAGTATTAGACATAAAATCTTGTTTCCATTGGTAAATGGAATTAATTTATGGATAAAATTATTTCACAGGGAATCAGAAGCTGTAGAGTGGCTAAAAAGTCTTTATTGTTGATACACAATATTACACATTTGTATTGAATCAAAGCCCACTGACTCCCTTACTATTTACTAAGAGAACTACAATTAACACTGCAGCCCATGGGTTAAACAGCTCCCTTACAGCTGGAGAATTGGGATGTATAAACTCTTGGGTAAATGACATTATAATTTAAGTGTTGCAAACATGTTCATGGTATTTAAAATAACTTTACCTAAGAAAATTATTTGGATTCTTGATTTCACTGTTTTCCAAAGTCTTTTGATCCAAACCAATTCTGAAGGTGGCTGGGGCTTTATCATATCCTGTCATTTTCTTGAGATTAGGACCTTTACTCAAGACAAAATAACTTCCCTTTTATTTATTTGGCAGGGGGCACAAGGGCAGCAGAATATGAGGTAGGAAAATGACAAATAGAGTCCCTCAGCAGCCCATATTGTATATTTTAGGTCAAAACTTCAACTAAAAAGTATAGGAACTAAAAATTTAGCAGTAAAGTGCATCTTGGATAAATGTATGAAGCAAAGGATTCTGCCCTTTCTTCCTCAGAATTATATTTTAAACATAAATACAAACCAGCATTTTTCTTCTTCAAACCCCAATGTAAGCACATTCCAAAATAACTCCTGGAGTGAACAGCCCAACATAAACAACAATGGCCCACAAAAAGCATTTTTGGGCCATTGATGAACTTTCCATTTTTCTTCAAAATGGCAGCTCAGGAGAGCTTCCAGTTATGTTGGTATGGGGAGCTTCTCAGCTACAAAAGGAACACTGTCATGTATCCCATCAAAATGAGAATGCCACAGCCTCCGCTCCCCAAGGTCACTTATGGGCTGCATGGAAAATGTCCATCCCTGAAAGCTTGCACATCTCAGCACAGATTGCTGCCTCTCTGGCAGTGCTGTGTGACCTTCCAGTGCAGCAAATGTGAGAGGGACTGCTGGCTATTGTGGGAAAACCACATGCTGTGCTGGCTGCTGAACTGCCACATGGGAAAAGGGAAGAATACTTACAGGTTAGCTTTTCCTTTTTTTCTTTTTTTTTTAAATTTCCCATATCTCAGCTGTAGAACCACAGTCTGATGTTTGCTTTTATCCCAAGAATTATATAGGTTTTGACTGAAATTAATAGTTTTCACCAAAACCTTTTTCTTGTGCCTGGCAGGAGGCTGTTCATGTCACCTGTTTTACTTTGACGGCTTAATCGCCTGAGCATTAAATGCTTGCTCTGCTAAACTGGGATTAGTCTGACTGCCTGTTTGTGTCTTCCTTCTATTATCTAACAATATCACGGGACAGACATGAATGTGTAGGTGTATGAGTAAGTACCTGGGCAGCCTGGGTGTGGGAATGACGCATTCTCCTGGTCTCAGTGGGAAAATGGTGGTTTACTTTTAGCAGCTTTTTTCTTGGAAGTGAATAAACTTCTTCTTCTTAGTGAAATATAATGTCCTTCCTGTCCTGTAAACCATGGCTGGACCATGCTCCTCATGCTCTTAGCATGGAGGGTGCTGAGGAAGCATATCTGAGGGGGAGTTGAGTTTATTTTGGGCTTTTGAGGCCAACCGTAGTGTTTCTGCCTTTGTTTAGGATCCAGCCAATACTTCCACAGTTCCCTCTTCCACTACATGCCTGCTTCCCCCTTGACCTTTGCCTGGCCAGAGGAAGGAGAGGAAGGGAGTGGCAAGAGATGTGCATACCAAGAAAACATTTAATAAATCATCACAGCTTTGTTTTCTGCATTGTGTCCACGGAAACACCCACAAAACGAGAATCCGCTCAGTACAAACACCACAGGAATCTCCTGTTCCTGTCCAGTGTATATAAATTGAGTGTCTTTACTTCAAGGAAAATTAAGAGTTCATAAACAGACTGTTTCACAATCACTTAACACCCCCCCCCTGAAAAATCCCACACTGTGGTTTTTTTTCCTCTTTAGTAAGGCATATGATATTTGATGAACAAAGGAAGCTTTGGTGCAGGTGTGATCTAAAACTTTTTGTGAGCATTTTCAATCACATTCCTTGTATTTAGGAAAGCTCAGGAAAACACAATAGGAAATTAATAATTACCGTGGCATTTATTAAATGAAATGCATTTAGGGATGTTTCAGCCTAAAAGGTATTTGAGATTATAAAGGTGAGACTCCAACCAGAGTGTAACTTTAAGTGATGTACTGGAAGAGCCATGTGCATGTCCGAAACACGCGGCACAAAAATCCTCCATGCTGCCTCCTCTGCTTCCCACTCACCAGCTCTTCCCTGATGACTGACACCGTTGCACCATCCCTGCTTTGCCCTGCCAGGTACCAGTCAGGGGCCATGCCCGTTCAGACAGAGCTCCATGGGCTCCTCTGTAATTAATGATGACAGCTTTTCAAAGAGAAGGAGGGCCTGGAGGATGGGCTGGTCCACAGCCTTTGACTCTAAAGCCTTTTGAATTACTTACGCAGGACATTTTTCCCCACCTGCCTCTCTGTCAGCAGGGTGAGTCACACTCATATGCTTGTCCATAACATCGCTTAGGTAAGCTGCCTCACTAAACTCAGTATGGAAACACATACACAAACATTTTCAGACTGTGGACACAGGACTGCAGGCCTTGGCTGTGACGTGAATATCCTTTTCAACATCCAACTGTATGTCTTGATCTAGAGCGAGACTCCTGTGTTATTTGGGGCTTCTAAGTGTAACTAAAATACCTCCAGACAGTAAAGAGCATGGATATCTCTTGGTCTGTCCAAATAAAAAAAAAAAAGAAAGAGAACAACTCACTGCTCTACCAACTCAGAGTTAATCTTATATTTCTGGGAAGTAGAAATGGCTAAATATGAACCTGCCAAGGCCATATGAACACGTGTTGCTTCTCCATCTAGCTGCCAAAAACCATGTCTGTGTTTCACTCTAAAGGTGCTGAATAGTTTCTTCAAAACATCTCATATGAGGTCTTGAGGGTAACAGTTTTGCCAGGTCTCAAGATAATAGAGAATCAAGTCAGGACAGCTGGACTCTTCTTCTTTCAGAGTTGCTGGGATAGCAAATTCTGATTCTGGTAAGAGAGGAGTAAGTTGAGAATTTGCCATCTCTCTCTAAACCAGAGAATTTCACCCTGGTGATACTATGTTAGGTACACATAACATTTATCTCAGCAACAGTGCTTTTGTTTTCTGATTAGAAACTTGAGGTTGCCAAGGTTTTGTGTGTTGTACAGAGCTGTGGGAAGGGAGTTAAAGAACATTGCAAATATTTACTGTAGGCTTTACCAGCAATTAAACTTTATATTAGTCCCTCCTTCCTGAGTAGTGTCAGATTAGAAAGGGCCTTGCATTCTAGCACTGTAAAAGGCACAGAGCATGGGTCTTTGTTAGCCATATATATTTTATGCATGTATAGGCTAGGACTTCCATAGAGGTGGTGAAACCAGACAGGTTGAATACTATTTTTTTTTTTGGTCAGGAATATTATCCTATATTGCAATGCCTGCCTTACAGAGCCTTTCTGCTTGAGGAGTAAAATTCCTATTGCAGGAATGAAAGCAGAAAGCTCCCCTTTATACAATGGCCTTTCTAAAAGTCTTGCATCCCAAACTACAAACAGTGCAGTGTTTCTTCTAGGATTGGAATCAAGACCATGCAACAGAAGCAAAAAAAAAAAACCCCTGAAATTTGGTGATGTGTCTAATGACACCATTAGGTCATACTAGCATTAAGATAATCATGTTCAAGACTTTTTTTTCATTATATTTTTATATTTTAGATATAATAAATTGATTTTTTTAAAATCAAAAATTATCTAGACTCTGGAGATGTAAAGGGAAAAGTGAATAGTTTTTTGAGTGAACTGAAATTTATGTTCATCATCTCTGAGAACACAAAGCAGATCTCTATCGTAGTGACTGAATAGGATGAGGAAGGGAACAAAACCTGCAGGAAATGAGGTTATTTCTAAACTACTTGTACAAGAAATGGAAAGGCAAGGCAAAGCAGTTCTGTGCTGGCCCATCACACCACAATTCCAGGCTCAGAGCATTCCTAGCTCCCTTGCTCTATGTCAAAGGCAAATAGATTTGAACACGTTATGACCACACAAGGCAAAACCAGTGTGCTTGTACAGAAAAACCTGCCACCCTTCCCTCCCCACCCTTCTGGCTCCACAGTGTCCCCATGCCTCTGTGTCTCCACCTTGTAAGCAAACTTGGACACCATCCTCCCCATTCACTTCCCAACAAACCCACAGCTTTTCTCCAAGGAACGTTGTTACAGAAGATCCAGTGTCACTATTTACAATATTCAGAACATTGAAACTAAGAATAGTCAGGGTGGCAAAGGTTTTGCACTAACCAAAGAAATCAGTGTATTTTTCACATCATCTGGCAGATTAGTTCTACCCTTTCCAGCCCAACAATACATTTGTTAAAGGACAGCTTGTCTATTTGCTCTCTTTAGAATTACTCTCAGCTATCGGTAACATAAAACCTAAATTATTTTTTGCCTTATGAAATTAAAGCTGCTGCCTAAGGCGTTCATATACAGATGGCTTGACTGTTCAGAAGAGAAAGGCCACATCAGCTGCTGAGAGATCTTGCTATATATATAGTTAGAGCAAATTATCTGTAAAACAAAGCCATATGACAGAGTAATATTATTTTTAATTTTATTATGGTTTCTTTACTTAAAATCAGACTTGATAGAATCTTGCTTATGATACACACAAAAATTTCCTGTGATACTTTCAATGGGATGAAAAAAATCTCTCAGAAACTTCTCAGGACTAATATATTCTGTTTACAGGTCCAGCAAACTCCTCTACTTATTGTGTTCAATATGCTTGTGTAGGGACCTCAAAGAAGGGACTTTGTGTTGGTAATTAGGACGTGCTCTGTCCAGCAAGAGGAGAACATTGTATAGCAGCATTAACACAGACTGGTCATAGTGGCTGAACTCAGTTCTCCTCCTATTACAGCTTCAGGGCTGATGTTTTCTGTGCTGTGCACTGCATAGATCTTTCTCTTCTGCTTTTTGACACACATATCTTCTTGAGCTCACTACTGGCATTCTTTATGTGGGGCTGCAGCCTAAAAATAGAAGGTAAAATTTAATATTTCAATGGCATGCCACAATTTGCATGATTTTAAAACCAGTGACTTGAAACATGAAAGTTCCTGACAGAACAGTGTGTTTCCAAAAACTGCTCTCTGTAAGAGTTCTTTCCACTCGTCCTGGTCCCATCCTCTCCCTGTTGTTCCAAAATCTGTTTCTCCTCATGAGGTCTGCTCATGCTCATTTATGCTTACATTCTATATTATATCTAATTATAATAATATAACCACATAATATAATAATACCTAGCTATAGTTCTACATCAAATAGAAAGTTTTTTGTGAAAGAATACAAATTTCAGTGCAATAGGGAAATGAAAACACAAGCTCACTTGAAAGAAAGTAACATTTTTGTTTTGTTAGCTATGCATATCTACCAGTATATTTAATGTCTTTTTTTATTGTTTGGCATCTGTAGTTTAGACTGAGCTGCTTAGCAAGCAAGTTTTTCTTTCCAAAGTTAAACCAAAGCTATATCAAAGTTAGTTAAAAGAAAATTGCACACTAGTATTCAATAGAAAACTTGAAAGTACTTAATCAAAGACACATCTTGGCTGAGAAAAAAAAAATTGAATAAATTTCTATTTCCTGCTTACCTTCTCCTTGATTCTGGATGAAAAAAATTGTTACTTGCTCAAGGGGAAAAATCACATCAGTCTGGTAAAATTAAAAGGAAATATTTAAAAATAGGGGGGGAGAAGAAAAAAAAGATTAATTGGAATAGGGTTTTTTTTTTTTTGGTGAATGAGTTTTCAATCTAAATTTAGCATTTTCTTCAGAAGCATCCTGCTCCTCTATAAATGACTAAGACTGTGTACACACAGGCCTTCCTGAATGTGATGTTTACTTGCAGATGCCAAGATGTCCTTCAGACAAATATCTAAGACAGTATTATAGAAAGTGGATGCAAAACTAACTCTTGCTGTCAAGGACAGCCAGCTGGCCCCCATGTGTCCAAGCCAGCGAGAGACTCAGACTTGAGAGAAGCTGATGGGAGGTCTATCCTTCCCAAACTGCTAAGGCTGTGAATGTCTTAAAGATTCCTCTGAGAGTGGTTTTGTTTAGAAATTCAAGAGTTTAAGATTTGTGCTTTTAATATGTCCATGAAGTAACTGTGTCCAGAGTGTCAGCACACAGTGAAGCTCCTCTGTGGATGCCAAATTAGATTTAAGTGGTTTTATGCACAAAAGCTAGAAGCTGTTTCATGAGTGGTGACAACACAAAGCAGTGAAGGAAATCAGGTCACAGAGAGCTGAGATAAGGCTTTGATATGGAGGAGTCTCTATTCAAAGCACAGAAATTAGATCTGTTTTTGGGAGTGGCTGAGAACCCAGAATTGCAGATCCAGGAAACAGCAGGGAGGAGGTCAGACCCATAAAGTAACATACATTGTGCTGCTGTATTTTGCTTCAATAGTAGGAGAAATCTAAAAATACTTTTTTTTTTTATGTCATTGAAGTTTTTTTCAAACACAGTTAATTAAACCTCTATCTCTCACTTTCCAATGCAAAAACAGCAGCACCAAATTTTTAAGGCACAGAGATACCAAGCTTGGTTATAAATGCTACAATATTTGTCAGAGAATATTTTGTTGAGACCCTATTGAACCAGTGTCATCTCAGAAAGTGTAAAGTGGCAGAGATGATCAGACCTTCGAATTCATCTGCTTCTCCCTTGAGAAAACTTTCTTTGCCTTTTCAGAGCTTTAAACATGAGATGAAATTTAACAAGATAAAAACTGTATTTTAAAAAGAGATATCTTGCTGCCAGCTATGGTCAGTATCATAGAAGTGTCTGTCATGTTACTATTTTGATATAAACACTTTACAGTTGCAAAGAGAACCTTGGAAAGCAAGTGCCAAATGTCTTGGATTTGGATGTCAGAAATAACCTGATCATAATCTCAACCACTGGATCTAAATATTTCTTGGTGATGATCTCCTAAAAGAGCTCTTCTGTAGTATCTGATCCTGTTACTATAAACTGCAGAAATAGCCAACATTTCTCTCTACAAATAACTATTGAAACCTAGAAATGTCGTGCTTCATCTTCATGCAGTTATTTTATATTTAAAATCATTGTTTCTGCATCAAAATAACCAAATTTTTTACTGGAAGTTTGTTTACATTTGATGCTCCCAATTTTTATTTAATGTAGCACTTTATATGCTTAATAGTTATTATTATTATTATAATCATTTACATGTTACTTATGTCTTTCTTTTTTGCAAATTTGCATGTTTTCAAAACTTCTGTGGCTTAAAAAAAAAAAAAATCCCCCCAAATGGGAAGGGAACTGAAATATCTTCTGTTACATTAGCAATAATACATTTTAGTTTTTTATATACTATATTTCATATAGTAAACTGACACTGGCTTCTTCCATTCTATAACAACTAACTGCTTTTAGACTTTTCCCCTTCTTACGAATCTCCCTCTATTTCTTTTTTTTGAATTGCACCTTTTAAACACCCAGGTGGTTTGTGTCTGACCCATCTCCTGCATACATATCCTTCAAAGCAAGGAGCAATTGCTTCTTTTTCTTCTCCATCCTCCTCAGCTAGCTCTGTGCCTTCCAGGAGTACTCTTCCTTCCAGCTGCTGTTCTGAATATTCTCTCCATTTCTAACATTAGCCTTATCCCCATTCCCGATTTATGCAGTGTTCTTTGGGCTCCTGCATGCTGTTCTAATTTTCTGCTACATGCCATCCACTCACTTTCCTCTGTCTGCAAAGCCAGGTTTATTGAGCTTTGTGAGATCTATTTAATCACTAAAAAACCTGTGCAGTCCAGAAGTAAAAGTAATATGTATTCCAGAAGACCTACAAACAAGTTTTACTTGGCACTCAGAGCAATGAGGTAAGAGGATAAAATGAGTTTGTGGTCACATTACCAGACCACCAGCAGAGAGTTATGAGAAAGCTAGACCCATTTTAATTAGGAAAAATATAAAAAGTTTACATGAGAGACATCATTCTGGTCTTCTATTAACCACAAGCTGTAATTATAAACCCTAAGTATGAATTTTCTGAGCTTTATTCTTGGATTTTAATATCATTGGGTGAAACAAAAGTTGAATTTCTTTAGGTTGTTCAAAGGTTGCCTTTATTAAAAAATCAGTTTTTTCAAAATCCCTGCAGGAGATTAAACTTGATAATCTGCATGGTCTCCTTTAACTCCAAAATTGATCCATGCCATGCTATAAATCTGTGCAGTATAGGTTTTTAAGGCTGATTTCTATGTAAGTAGAAGCGTACATCTTAAAATTGAATCCTTTGTATTGTGTAAGGGATGAATTAAAATCTTCAACATTTCTCTGAAACACTTATGTCCTGAGGAGTTGTTTCATATTTGATTTTATAATGATGTTATGATAGGATGGATTGTTGCTTATGCTGAGTGAAGATGACTTCTTATGATGGAGGAGTTAAATACATTTTTTCAGTCCAGAATTGCCATGACAGGACAAAACTTTTGCTTTGGGGACTTGCTCAAAAGATGTCAAATTTGATAAAAATATTCTCAGGTAACACAATCTTTAGTATTTGTTTACATCAGCAAGGATATGTCTGGATGGAAATAATTCAATACCATGTTACAAAGCTGAAACTATGATCAAACTAGTTGGTATGATAGTGCCACACCTTGCTCAGTCATTAGAAACCAGCTTGGGTTCCAGAAGGAATGTAGCTCAATAAACATGATGCAATACCTGAATTATTTAGCCTCGAAACTGGATTTTCTGATGATAGTGGGCCTGTCTTTGTTTTCTTTGAAGCTATAACTGTTTAGCCATCTTCTACTTGGCAAAACATGGACCTATGTCTTCTAAGAGATGTGTCATCTCTTCACCAAGTACATCTACACCATAATCTAGAGGAAAACATAAAAGAAAATCTAAAAATTCATTACTGTGGTAGATTTAACATCTGAAGCGGTGGACCTGCGGGACTTGGAGTAAGCTTGGAGTGGGAAGCTGGTTATTTATTATATGAAGGGGAAAAATCCCCTGAAGGTGAGGGGGCATCACTATTGGATAGCCTTTCTCTTGTACCTGCTGGTTATGTAGTGTCTATCATGACACTACACTGCCCATCTTTTTTCAGTAACTCAGTGATTTGGACACTCTTGCGCATGTGTGATAACCAAACTCATTTCTTCCCACTGCTTGCTGAATTTCGAGTCTTTGCCAGCTTCCCAGCAAATGCAATGAGCTTGTGATAATTCTGTCAAAGTACATAACTGCAGAGGAAGGGACAGGCAATGACTGAAAGGAAGAGAAATGCCTTGTTGAGGCTGTTTTACTTCAATTAGACATTTGTGGTCTCACAAAAGTGACTGCTATAAAGGTGCTCAATGTCACAAAATTCAGAGAACAAGGAAATCTGGATTTCCTTCTGTCAAAAATCATTTAGGTTATTCTACAAGATGACACACATTTAGGAAAAGGGACTAAGAACCCTGTGAGGAAGGCTTCTATTCAGGATGCTCCAGTGCTCCATAACTCAGAAGTTATGCCTGCATGTACTTGGTCTTCTGTACTGGGTACTTCTGTACTGAAAAGCTGTCAGTGCAAGGCTCTGGATGTCCTGCTTAGTCTGGTGCCATCAGCACATTCCACTGGTATGGCATTTCTCTTTTGGCTTCTCCCACTGGTGCTTTCACTGCCCTTGATGGGTAGGATGTTTTAGAGTAACCTGGGATGTTCATCAGTGTGACTGGGAACTCAGCAAAGCCCTAGGTGCACAAAAGGAAAAAAATAGAATTTTTCTAAATGATATTTCAAAGTAAGATTTTTTTTGGTCTTTCTTACCTACATTCATTTCTGTTCACAACCAAGATAAAATGATAGAAGCTAAGGGACTGGTATAAATTGTTTTTCTTGAAGAAAATGGAAGAATGCATTGTCTAGGGTAAAGAAATGGAATCCTAAGACTTACTGTTTAAAAATTACATCTTGGTCATAACTAATAATTAATTTCAATGACTTATCTGGCAGACAAGACCAGTAATCCTGAAAATGTGGGGTAATCCAATGGCTGTCTCCTTATTTAATATTTTTCTCTGCTTCAGGCTAAGGAATTAACATTTATTTTTAAAACAGACCTTGCTTCCTTGAGTTGTCCTTGGAAGATCGTCCCTGGAAAAATTACTGTTTTGCATATTATAATGTTCCTTCAATCTTTAATTATTTCCTTACGTCTCTGTCCCCATATGTGATCTGTGGTTTTACCTCTCTTATTTACATTAGCCAGAGAACAGATTTTATTTTCTGAGTTCATTCATTTATGTAGCTTTGGACAAATCTAGCTGGAGAGCTGCAGACTGACTGTAGGAAACACTATGGAAATTATTAGTCTAAAATTCACTAGTTCTGATCTGCTCATTGAAAGATTAGTGAGTAATCTCATCAAAGTCCAAAAACTAAATGTTGTTGAAAACATTACACATAGGAGTACAGTTTGCTGATTCCTTATCTTAATTTCTGAAGGTGGCATTTATTCTTCACCCTTTAAAAAAAAAATTAATATTAAAGCTGTGATGTCATCTGGTACAAACTGAAATCCTTCTATAAAGTTAGTCACATGGATTTAGACCAGCTGAGCTACTCCCCCTCTTTTAATGTCCAGATTTTGTGCTTGCTCTCTGTGCTTTCAACTGTGTGCTCTTGTGTATGATGGCCTCCAAAATGATCTGTGATAGCTCACCAAAACCTACTTAAACTTTTGTGCTTTCCTCCCATAAAAATCCTCATGGATGAATGTCATTAACATAGTGCAGAAAATTCTGAGCCTCTCTGATTAGAAAAAAAACCTTTGCACTTTGAAGTTCCAAGCAGAGCATTGTATACCCAACTTGTGTCCACCTTGTAAACTCATGGGGTCTACCAATGATCTTGGTTTCTAGCAGACCGGAATTCTGTGGTCAGTATCATAAACTTTCACTCTTTGGATTGCTGATTATTATAATCTTGATAGAGATATGTCAGACAAATTCTGGACTCAACTGGCCCTCCTGGCAAACTCTGAGATGTCCACTCTGTGAAATCATGGAGCTGTTTTGGGATGGCTTACATGGAGCCCAAAATATTTGTGACAAAGGAATTAGAAAACATTTTCAATAGGTATGGAGAGGTTTATGTGCTGTATACACACACACACACACACATATGTAAAATCATATGGCCAAAGCTATATATATCTAATGAACGGTATTAAAAAAACATTTTACTGTCTTTGTAAGACACTTCACTTTGAATTATATAACCATACATAGTTTTGGGATACTAACCAGTGCTGAAGAATTTTCTGACAGATTTAATACTCTTGTAATTTAGAGAATGCAAAAAATGCACCTACTTTGTGTACTTTATGAGTAATATTTCAGGAACAGTCAGATTATGTAGTTAACTTTGTCACTTGGCCAATATTCTCATTTCTTTTATATGCTGTTGCTTATGGATTCCTTACCCATACAACTTCCCAGACTTACACACGGTAATTTCCTCTTTATGGGCCAACTAACCCTTGATTGCAGAGCCTTACAGAGTGGTTTAGTGGCCCACAATGTATGGTTTGGCATAACTAGAGGCAAAATGAACCCTAAAATTTTGTTCATCATTATTTGTCTCTTTCCATCTACTTCATAGATGGTTAAAAACAGTAGCAATTTTAATATTGGCAAATATTTAACTTGGCAAAAGTGTCTTTGCCAAAAATCTCTGTAAAAAGAAGGTTTGTTGACTGGTTATCAGTTCAAGATAGCCTAGAGAATTCAGAAACATTTTCATAAACATGAGCAATTGCTACATTTGGTTTGATTGGATTTTCACATCTTATAGTTGCAATTTATGAATAATTTGATGGATCTTAATTGTTCACTAAAAACACCATGAAGACTGAAAGTACGGTGAATATTATTAAAAATTCTCTAAATTTTTATGGCGCACTGTAATTTCCTAGTTCTGTTGCTCTAAGGGCTCGTGCTGTTTTTCAGTCCTATTAACTCTTTTATCCAGACATTTTTTCTTCATGAAACACACAAGAGTGAATTCTCATATGCATGCTTCCTCCCTGCTGAAACCACTTCTGTGAAACAAGCCCAGAAGGAAGAGATCCCAATTAACTCTGCAGCTGAATTTAGTAATAAAATACTTTAAAAATATCCCTTACATACGGATCTAAATTGGTCAGGTAATAATTGACAGTCCAAAGAAATATCAAAGTGTGTTGGGTAAATTAGTAATGTCTTTGAATATAAAATGGGAAATGCTGGCTTGTGGTAATGTAACGATGAGCAGCTGCCTTGGCTTGTCAGAAATGCCTCTAATCCATCTTCTTAAACTCTATCTGTTTTTCTCCCCAAAAAGAGGTTGAGAAACAGATAAACTTTAAAGCATTTTACAGGAAAAAACTTCTGATCATTAGCAGCAGGCATACCTAGTTTAAAGAAGGGCTTTAAAGACTTCTAGAACTGGAATGTATCTTGTCCTGTATGAAGAGGGAATACCTTTAGCCTTTTGCTATATAACTTTTTCTCTTATCAGTTTGAAAAAGCACAGCTACAGTAGGGATGATTGTTTCTAAATTGTATATCTCTTTCTTGCAGCTGTACATAGACGAGCTCTGAAACTTTTCACTCATGGTGATAGTTTCCTCTGTGGGAAACAAGTAAACTCATTTACTGGACACTAGAAATAAAATTGTCTTGCTGTGGCCAGATTTTGGAGTAATTTACCTGCTTTTCAAAACTGTATCTTTTTCCAGATTTTATCAAAGTCCCAGCCCTTAAAAACTGAACCAGTCCATTATCTGCTCCAAGGGTAAATAGCCACAGAGAATCACATGCCCTGTTACATCCTTTAATGTCTGCTGACATGAGCCATAGTCTCAAGTAAATCAGAGAGGCATTTTCATGCCATTTAACTGCATTTATGTATTTAAATAAGGGGGTTTGTTTCATCTCACTTTGGATGTCCAGAAGTTGGGTATTCTGAGCTGCACATCCAGATGTTGTGTCTAGGTAATCAGTAGAGAAAAGAGTAGGATGACTTGGATTATGGAACTAGTGATTTATGGCTCCTACCCTGAGATTAAATCAATCCTTTGGGGGTAAGGGGCTCTTTATTAATCAGGACAGTGAATTTAGCTAAAAGTTAATTTTTAAACAGTGGAAAAATACATAAGATAAATCCCCTTCTCTATGGCAACCTCTGAAGGCAGAAGCTGTGCAAGAATTGTTTTCTATTAAGAAAATATTAAAGGAATTGTAATCCCAGAGCACCACACCTTAAGTCTTTGCTCTCATGGACCATTTGTATTTTTTGCATGGCATTGTTCTTAGTAATGTTTTTAAACATTCACTTTCTGAAATTATTATAAAAGCATATGCAAAAATAACTTGTGATAATTTGATTTAATGTACTATTCAATTAATGCTATACTACTAATGTGACACTTCATGACTTAGGGATGTAGAAGTAAAATAAAGTTGCATAGTACCCTAGAAATCCAAAAGAACAGGGAGGGAAAAGAGAACTATTCAAAACATTTACTTGAAACACTCAAAAGCTTAGTTATAACATTTAGATGGGCTATTTTATAATCATACTCAAGGGCTGGCTGTTTCCTCTCATTTCTTCCCAGTGATGCACAGTTCCCTGTCTTCTGTGCTGAGGACAAGCTATGCAGACAGGCATGGCAAGTCTACTGCACTTTTGACCTGCTAGTTGCCTTTGTTTCCTGTCTACCTGCATTAATTTTGGTTCATTTGCACAAGTCTTCATGCACAATAAAATAAATACAAGATCACAGTGTGGCTTCTGCCTGTGATTAGTTGAATAATTAACAAATATTTCTCTTTCATTTCTTTATGTAGCTTTTACATGCAGAATAGATACAGAAAGCAAGAATAATGCCAGAGGTCTCACTCTTCTAGGTCATTTGGCTGTCAGACTCCAAAGCTGGCCTCTCTTGGGAAGGTCTAATGTCTTCCAGTGGAAGGCAGGAGGAAATGAAAACAGCCCTGTGGAAAAAGAAGAGAGGAATATTTTTCTTTCCTTGCTGGATTATATTCCCTTAGGGCTCAGCAAAAGTCTGTGCTGCATACTGAATATGCAATAGATGGTTTTTCTATTGCTAATTCTGTGGTAATAACCCAGCAAGATAAAAAGCTAATAGGCTGCCCATGTGTTTAAAATAGTCTTCCAAAAACATGTTTTTAAAATAAATGTATTCCAGAAGATGAACAGGAAAGAGACTTTTTTATATCCTAATTAGAAAAAAAATGCCAAAACCTACATTAAAATTGATGTGAGTTTCTCTACTGAATTCAGTTAAAGTAGAAGTTTAAGAAGCAGTTCTTGAGAACTGTGCAGGAGATGTCTGATATTAATGCAGAAGCAGGTTCATAGAAGGTCCTGGTACCTGAGGACTATCTGCTTTTTCACAAGTGTAACAGAATCTAATCAATAACTACTGAATAATACATGTCTATATAATTCTGTTTGTGAACTTCCTCACATCTGAATGTAGTAAAAGTTTTGATGGATTTTCTGCCTCAAAATCCCTATATTGATGGGTCTTTTGATACCCATCTATACCAACGAATATCAGTGGTAGCATCTTCTCCTTTGGCAGTTTCCTTTCACTTCAGTGCTGTTATAGCTTCTTCAGCAGTTTTTGCATTCCTTCTGTGTTTTGCCCTCCCTACAATCCATGTGTTCTTTGTAAATGTTTCTGTTTGCTTTTTCTTGATGCCTTCTTCTTGTGGTTTTTTGTGGCAACACATGGACTACTCCCTGTTCTTTTTCAGTAACAAATATCTCTACCTTCCCTTATTACTGAAGTCCTTCCACTCCTCTGCCTGTAGTCTTTAAAGGTGTTTTCTGTCCTTCTTTTCTCTGACAAGCTCACTTTCCATATTTTTTATTGTGCAAGACACTGTGTACAACAAAAATACTGATTATGGTTGGCTAAATATACTCCACCATCTGTGGAATTTCTGTCAAAAAGTCTAAGCAATGGCTGACAAATATAAAGGTGTTTAATAGTTACTTAAAGGGCATTAAAGTAAAGGTATTGTCTGCGTGTCTGTGCAGTTATGGGTTTTTTTAGAAAGTATTTTAGACTTTCATACATAAACAAAGGGGAAACCATCCACCATTGTTCATTGTTGGGATCCAAAGTGAGCATTTCTGTATGTGAATCACTCTCTCTTTTGTATAATTTTATTATTATTATTGCTGTTACTATTCATTGTCTGATTTCATTGCTGTTTCCACTAATTTGTTCTTATCTTGTGCCTCTAATTCTCAATTCCATTCCATGGCAGCAGGAGGTGGAGTGGAACACCAGTGTGTGGTATGGGAGAGTCTTGGTGGGGGCACTGATTTGGGAAGTAAAATTCCTACACCACAACACCTGCTGCATAAACTAATGACAGGTTCATAAGTAAGCAACAAAACTTGCAAATGGTATTATTCTGTGACCAATTTATCATAATATTTGAGTGACTTTGGGATGTACCAAAAACTGAAAGGTCGCTAATAACAGATGCATTAAAACCAAACCTTTATAAATACACCTATATTTTGAAAGGCTTTTTGTCATTAGTCTGGATTAATTACAATCACATGACCAGATTGTTCATAGTCTTGCCAGTTCAACAAATGAATATGATTTAATTTTAATTTGAACCATTCAAACATTTTGTTTTAAATAACAGCTTTTTGATCTCCAAGTACATTCATAGCATGCTAACAAAAAGAAAACTGTTACTCTAGAAAAATGAAATGCGGTTAGCTTTTCTCATACGGATGCAATAAAGACGACTTCTGGTGGCTTGACATTGCACAGCTGAATAGTTTTTGACAGGGAAAATAACTGTAGTTTAGTCTGAGCTTTGGCAGTACTACAAGTTATTAAATATTTGCAGTAATCCAGTAAGTGAAACTTTATTATAGGCAGGTTGCTTCAAAGTGTATTATCTCCATAGTTACAGACATTTTTGTTATGTTTGCCTTCTTCTATATGGAGGCACTCTTTGTTTCTTTATTTTTGTATTGTTTCATGATTGATCAATGGTCTTTTGGAAGCTTTAACTTTCAGCTTTCACTTTTTTTTTTTTTTTTCCCACCGTTCCAGCTTTCCTTATTTCTCCTCTTTTATATGTAGGTTGCAGTTTTTCTGAAATACACAGAACTGAATAGTCTGGCAAACAAAAACCCTAAAGCTCAGAGCTGCTGTTCAAATCAAATATATTTAAGCTCACTTGTGGGGTTCTTTTTTTCCAATATTGATTTTTTTCAAGTTCTTTGATGGCTTTATTTCATAAAAATAGTCCAATATCACTCTGCATATGTTACCTCAGGCTTCCACTTCCACACATGATGGTTTATCAATCTTAATGTACATCTCTGCTGCTGCAGTTGGGAAACTGTTCTACCACATTCAGGATGTGAGGGAACATCCCTGCTGAGAGTCGTATGGTGTCCTGCAGCTGCACCATCTGCTCAGTGCTGCTCTGCACTCTGTCTCCACAGTGGAAAACCCCATCTCCTAGCAGACAAGCACAGCCTCTGCTGCATCCCTTCTGACCTGCAAACATCCTGAGCTGAAGGCCACTGAAGCACGTGAAAGGAACCTTTTGGTTTTGACCAATATCTGTTCAGGCCCATTGCAGAGCCCTGATTCAGTGAATCTTACAGGGAGGTCTCAACTCCTTGAGCTCTGCTCTTGTTCCAGGGTCACATCTCAGGGTTTGAAACAAATGCCTTCACACGATGTAGAGGGGAAAATGAAACACTGTTCTTTGGATTGATTGCACTGATAATATGAAAAAGGAAAGAGGAAAGGCTTCACATGATGGGACTGTCTTGCTAAAGCAGGAGAAATCTGTGAACGAAGGCGAGACAACAGATTGATGTACATGATAAGAGTAATGAAGTATATTAAATGTAAAATGTCCAAATCATGGTGCCAACATATTTTATCAAGTTCTTCCCCATATATCCATGTGTTTCCTCAAGTAAAATTATTATAATTAATGTCT